>NW_025814834.1:75012291-75464791 GCF_022079265.1 Lynx rufus
TTAAAAAATGTTTTAGAAATAAAATAAATGAATAAAAAGTACACATTTCAAGCAAGTTTGATCTGGCTCTTCCTTAACAGAATGATGCACTAGGTAACAGAAGATATTCACAGTATCACAGAAAATGAAAAAATTGGAAGTTTGACTCGACTGATAATTTCCTTTTTATTAATGCCCCCCCAATAATATTACTACTTTATTCTAACTTACAATACATCTTGGTGGGGGTGGTTTTTTTGCTATTGTTGCTTAGTTTTGCTTGTTGAGGATCTTTCTTTTTTTTTTCGCATGCCCCAAATTTCCTTTGTGGAAGCATAACTGCCATTATTCCCTGGTAAGTAAAAAAATGATTATTGGAAGAACATTTTGTGAAACTATTCCAAAGTGTAAATCCTTTTGCTCCAAGTTCAGCATTGCCTGAAAGAGAAAAAAAGAAAGAAAGAAAAGAAAGCTAAAGAAACGATAAGTCAGCATGGAGAAAGCATTATTCGAGCATAGAAACTGTGAGAGCTTTGAAGACCCCAGCCAGCTTAGGCACATCTGTTGTGTTTAAAATATGGGGCTGGAGGTGGGGGGGGGGGTCTTAATTAATCCCCTCACTTAAAATTCTCTACGTAAATTTCAGTAATAGGAAAATATCACCACAGTTTGTTCTGGAATTTTCTAGGTTTGAACTTAATTTTTTTTAATGTTTATTTATTTTCGAGAGAGAGAGAGAGAGTGCAAGTGGAGGGGGGGGTGCAGAGAGAGAGGGAAACAGAGGATCTGAAGCAGGTTCTGAGCTGTCAGCATAGTCCAATGCGGGATTCTAACCTATGAGCCATGAGATCATGACCTGACCTGAGTCAGACACTCAACCGACTGAGCCACCCAGGCACCCCTAACTTTTTTGAAAAAATTATTTATTTGTTTATTTATTTATTTAAATGTTTATTTATTTTGAGAGAGAGAGACAGACAGACAGAGCGTGAGTGGGGGAGGGACGGAGAGCCAAGGAGACACAGATTCGGAAGCAGGCTCCAGGCTCTGAGCTGTCAGCACAGAGCCCGACACGGGGCTCGATCTCACGAACGCGTGAGATCATGACCTGAGCTGAAGTTGCACGCTTAACTGACTGAGCCACCCAGGTGCCCCTTAACTTTTATTTTTAAGTTTATTATTTATTTAGAGAAAGAGAGAGAGTGTGTGAACACCTGGGGCAGAGAGAGAGGGAGACTAAAAGAGAGAATCTCAAGCATGCTCTATGCTGTCAGTGTGGAGCCTGATGTGCTCCGTGAACTGTGAGACCATGACCTGAGTCTAAATCAAGAGTTGGACACTTAAACAACGAAGCCATCCCGGTGCCCCAAAGATTTTAAGTTTTAAGATTCAATCAAAAGCTACCGTAGTCAGGAAGATTCTTAAATGTTTGTGAATTCTTTATCTTATCAACTTATAATACTAAGGATGGGGGAATGCATACAAAGGGTTAAGTTGAAGATAAATTATTTTAATTTCTGAGAGCATCGGCACAAAGGTACAAAAGATAAAATTGCTGTTTCTCATTTAGTGCACTTCAACTTTTTAAATGATCAAAACCACGGCATTTCAAATGAGAGGAAAACGTGAATCTTGGCTTCTGGCTATCTTCCAGTTGAATGCAGAACTCTGGAACCTCAGGGCAAAGTCCGGGCTGCAGGTAGAAATGTGGGTGTTACTAGTGTGTAGAACACAGCTTGCAAATGGTAGTGAAACCATGGGCGTGGGTGAGATTGTTTGCAGAGCGCTTGCGAAATGAAAAGGAAACCAAGTCAGAACACCGAGGAACAGGAACCTTCACTGGGAGGAGGAAGGGCAAGGAGGAGGAGCCCTACGACGATGAAAGCGAAAGATAGCTGGAGAGACAGATGAAGATTCAGGAAAGAATGGTCATGAGAACCGCAATTTGGAAAGCATCAGAAAGTATGTATCAGGACACATTGCTGTGGAGTACTAGCTGATTGCATGAGGCAATGAGTAAGTCATTGGTGACCTTTGGAGATGCTGGGAGGTTTGTCAGAGACAGTTTGCCCTTACTTTAACAACTAGCTTTTTATTCACTGCCGTAGGGGTCTTCGTGAGCATCAGGTGTTATGATAAATATTTAATGTTTGAGTGGAAAACAATTTCCTATTATGGTATAAATCAAAGACATCTCTCAAGTGATTGTATATCAATCCACCAAGTAGATTGTCCAGTTAAATATTTTCATCTTTGGCTAATTTCTCCTAATTATTTCTCAGATACTAACTCTTTGCCTCAAATGATTTTAATATTATTTAGGTTATTGACTTCCAGAGTCAATAGCACTTAGTAATAAATGTCTAATTCATACCAAAGGTCAACTCCACATCTGTTCCTGTTCTGTCATCTACCTTATGGAGGCTCCATATTCCCTTCTCCAACTGCTTGACTCAAGTACTGGAAACCTTTTTGTAGAATGAATGAATTCAACTATATAAATCCTCCAAAATGTTTTCCCCCCTTAATCTTTAACTGGGTTCACCATTCTTTCTTTCCTACTTTTTTTTTTTAGTTTGTTTGTCTTCTTCCCAAATGAATTCACATCATTCAGCCTTCCTTTTCATTTTCCTGGTTACCCTAAATTTCTGTTTTTTTCACTCTTTATTTCTCTTCCTACCTGTCTTCCCTTTCCATGCTTCTTCTTATCTGTTTTTTTGTTTCCTGTTATAACCACCCCCCCCATCAATTATCCCAGTAGTAATTGCTAGGCATAAAAGTAACAAAAAAGAAATGAAAAAATCTAAGTTTTGAAATCTGTCAATCACAAAAGCAGGTAATACGAATTCCAAACCCCTGTGGGACACAGAAATTCTCTTTAGAATCTCCACTAGCTTAAATGTCTACTATTTTTAAATTAAACTTGCTGGACATTAAATGCTGGCATTAAAGATAAATTAAACTCATTTATTTTTATTATTTGACTATTTAATTACTTATATTGCAATAATATTTCCAATGGTTTTTATAGCAAATGTATATAATATTTCAACTACATCATGGGCTACAGTGTTCATTTGAAATTTCTTTAGAAATAAGCTATTCCATTTATAACATCATTTCTAAGGGAAAATGTGTGCTGAGTTCCTAACAACTGATTAGCAAATTAAATTTTGGAATACACCTGTTTGCTAGCAAGGAACTGCCTGTAATTAGGGAGGTAAATCTGTTGGGAAAAAATCAAATAGGTGAGCCAAAATGCAGAAGCTTGTGTTGTGATAAGAGAACTAAGTGTATATTTGTGTATTGCATTACTATTTCCAAGTGCGTTCATACACATGCATTCACTTGAGTGTCACAACAATCTTGTAAACTAAGCAGGGCAGTATTTTTTATCATCCAAAATTTGCAGATGAGAAAAGGGATTCAAAAATGTCAAGTAACTTTCTCAAATTCAGGCAATACCAAGCTAGATAGGACCAGATCTTCTAATTCAAAGTCTTCCCAGAATTACTGCCTTTTTTTTTCTTTAATTGGGGTCTGTTTAAGATTTTAACTGGAAACCAAAAGGTGCCGCTGCTGCTGTTAAAGGAAATGTTTGAAAGTCACTGCACTAAATGAAAATATCCAGCATGATTTTTCAGGATGGGGGTTACAAATCAGGCTGAGGTATCACTCCCCAGCATCCATGACATAGGAGGAAAACCTCTTTTCCTAATGCAATCATAATTCTGAAATGCAAATGTGAGCAAGTAAACACTGAACTCCTACTATGAGCCGAGAACTTTGCTAGACTTCATTTCATTTAATCCTTCTGAAAACCTCATGAAGCAGTATTATTATCCTCATTTTACTGGGAGGAAACAAGGGCTCATGAAGGTTACGTAACTTGCCCATGGCCATCTACCTTGGGAAGAGCAATGCAATGATGTGTCTCACTCCAAAGCTTGTGTTCATTAATCCTCACCCTGGCTAATCTGCTTTCCCGGTCTCTGGGGATGCATTATTACACTCTGAAAAGTAAAACAAAATATATCCACAGGTGTTTATCCAACCCACCGGGATAGACAGAGGCGGCTGTAGTGTAAAGCATCCGCATGGTAGAGTGAGGGCTCATCTGCATGAAGTCTATGTGAATTGTACAAAAATCTGTATGGTTTTTGACATGGTTAGTTGACTAGAATCACGTGTATCAATTGTGATTTGGTGCACAGAAATGAAAATCAGTTCCAGTTACAAAATACAAAACAAAACAAAACAAAAGCCATTGTTAGAAGACAAGAAAATATTAATTTTAGAATATTTAGCTTTTTTCCATGTGGTATCATTTGGAGATATGGTAATCATAGCAATCTTTCTTTCTAGATGCTGTGTTTTTCCCCCTTATGTGACTCAAGGGAGAATTGTATATGGGTCTTTCATTATTTTGTCTTTTGCCCTCTTGCTTCTAAATCTAAACTTTATAGGAATATCCTTATTGACCTTATGAACAGTCAATCCCCAAACATTTATGGCTCACTTCCAGCTTTGGAACATTATGCTGAGCAAACCATGACTGAGTGGGGATAAGAATGTCTTTTTTCCAATCTGATCTAGATCTGCATTATTTCATACCCCACAATAGGACATGATATGATGATCTCCAAAGGAATATCATTTTATCTGTTCAAGGTGGGGAGAGAACTACCATCAGCTATGGCAAGATATTTGTGGGGTAAGACTCAAATTGGTCCACGAAGAATGAAGAGAATTTGAACAAATCGAAAGCAAGAGATATTTGGGGGAGAACATGATTAAAATTATAGGTTCAAAGGAAGGGATTTGCAAGACATGTTCTTAAACTTGGGGGAAGTTGCTTTTTGTTACGAACAGGTGTTTTATGTGCAATAAAAGGAGACAGTTAAATTTGGGTCAAATTTCAGACTGCATCACATGTTGTGTTACTGAAAGTAATAGCGACAGATAAAATCTAATGAATGCTTACTCTGTGCTGGAAGCTATGTTAAATACGCTACATGTTTGAAAGCACTTGAACTTCACGATAAATGTTTGAGTTAGGTGTGATTATTATCCCCATTTTACAGAGTGGGGAATCAAATCTCAACAAGATTAAGTACCTGGTTGGTAAGTAACAAAGTCGGGACTTAAGTAATGTGGGGACATGGAAAGATTGGAAAGAGTGTGACACAGTTAAACTAGAGCTGTTGAAATATTCGTCTGGTAGGGAGTATCAACATGAATCAGGTGATGGAAAGGCAGACAGGTTACCACGGAGGCAATCTCAGAAGGCTAGGCATGTTATAAACAGCCTTAGTGAGAGACAAAGCTATATTTAAATGTGGGGGTGATAAAGAAAGAGAGATCAGATATGAATCCAAGGCTTCACCTGGGAGAACTGTAGAAGAATGATTTTTTTTTAAAGAGTTGGGTAAGGAGGATCTTTGAAGGCAAGGCATACTAGTAATAGTGGCAATCAATTTGGTACTAACCATGAAAATATTAATGAATGGTAGAAATGATACGAGGATTTCCGAATAATAATAAATGCTATAGTACTTAGACTCACCTCTTGATGTACGGCTTTGTGATCATTGGAGCATTTTAGTGATCAAATTGAACCATTACTATGGTGAATAATTGTGAATAATTGGCTGAAGGGGCCATGAGAATTTTCTTTCATATAATGTGTGTGTATGTGCGTATGTGTGCGTGTTTTTATCTTCTGCTTCAAAATCTTTTTTTTTTTTTCCTACAGAATGATCCTTTGCAGAATTATGGCTCTGACACCAGTGGCCGGTGCTCATATCCCAGTCTGTACATGCTGCTACAACAACATTCATCAGGTTTTGTTGTAGTAGATTTTTTTCAATTTTTTTTCAGTTTTTATTTTTGAGAGAGAGACCGAGTGCGAGTGGGAAAGGGGCAGAGAGAGAGGGAAACACAGAATTCGAAGCAGGCTCCAGGCTCTGAGCTGTCGGCACAGAGCCCAATATGGGTCTCGAACTCATGAACTGTGAGATCATGACCTGAGCCGAAGTGAGACGCTTAACCAACTGAGCCAGCCCAGGCGCTCCTGTTGTAGTACTTTTAACATGCCTATGTGTTCACTAAACTCTATAGTCCTCAAGAACAGGAGTTGGGTCTCAATCATCTTTGTATTTCTAGCAAAAGCTAAGCAATAGTCAATGCACAATAAATGTTTGTCTAATGATGTTTCTACAGCTAATCTAAATAATACTTTTTATAACATAGGTAAGATAGAGTCTAAAGAAGTTTATTGTGTAAATTGGACCCAAGGTCCTGCTGCTGGACTATGTCTCAAAATTAAATGACCAGTGAAGAGATGAAAGCTATAAAGTTATGATAGAGCTCAAAGTGAGTTCTCTTCAAGCAGATCTTACTAAGGTCCCCTAGTGATCAATTTGTGATTTGTTTAGTCAAACTGACTTTTATTTTTTTTTAACTTATAGATGGATAAAAAGTTATTTTTTTTTTGTGTCCGCTGGGGTACAGTTAAGTATTAAGTTCTGAAGCACAGCCTATATTTGATATGGGACTTAATGGACTATGTGTGTGTATGTATATAATATATAATAATATCTTTAAAGTACCTTGTAGAATAATTAGAACAGTTCCTATCACAGATTGAGTGCTATATAAAGTTCAAAGAAGGGATAAAGCACTGTAGATCAAGTTAGAATACTAAAGGCTTTGTGCATTGTATTACTTAGGATAATGTTTCCTGCTGTGACAAACAAATCTGAAAAAATATCAATGACTTCATGTAAGTTTCTTTCTTGCACATAAATCGTCCTCCCAGGTGGGATGTTCCTAATTGGTAGCTGGCCTTCCACATGATCTTTATGGAACAGAGAACCCCTTCATTTTGTAATTCTGCCCTTCTCCAGGGTCATTGGCATTTGGTTTATTAATGGGGAAAAAAAGAGGGTGAAAGAAACACATTCACTTCTTTTGCCCTTATCCCCAAAGTGACAAGTGTTATTTCACCCAAATTTCACTGGTGATAACTAGCCACATGACCATGTCAACTGAAAGAATGGGGTTTCTCATTTAGCTGTGTGCGCGGGAGGAAGAGTAAATGCATTTGGTGAAGAGCTGACCAATCCTTGCCAGTTCTCTTAGAATATACTGAATACATCCCCCAAGGAGGTGACCCAAAGTTTCATACCTAGAAATCTAGAACCTGTAGGGGAGATGCAGTTCTGTTCTCCCTTTCTCTCTCCCTCTCTCTCTCTCTCTCTCTCTCTCATGTAGATATGGCTATTCATGTTCTGCTGGCTCCTATTCTGAAGACAAGTTATTTCTGCTCCTTCCACCACCACATCCGCCATCTAGAGTACAATGGTAGGATGGAGAGAGGGTAACTGCAGTATAAGCTCCCGTGTAGAAAAAGCAACAATGAGAAACTCTTGGCATTTTGCCTGTCCTTATTAGTTCAACGATGAAGTCCAGCTGGTTGGTGAAATACCTTTGCCCTATCAGTAGGAGAATCCCTTCATAGTCTCTAATTACAGCTTCTGGAAGACTCCATCTTGTTTATTGTTCTTCTGGGTCCCTTACGCCCTCAGTTTACGGGTGCTTCGTCCATATTCTCTTTGGTCACAGGTAAAGAGGGTGTCAGGCAGTTGATGTTTGTGTTCTTTTTTTCTGCGGGGGCAATACAAGTCCCACATACAGTTACTACATTTTCGGCCTGTTTTGTTTCATTCAGTTCTATGTGCTGGTCATGACACCCAAAGTTTCCTTCTTTATTTATTGCTTTTTTTCTTTGCTTTGTCATTCCTATGCCTCTCTACCTTAACTTAATGACTTGGGTGGAGAGATTGTATGGTTAATCTTTGCTGAAAGATTGAGATACTTTTTTCAATTAACAAGTCTTGTTGGGCTTTTGATGCTCAAAACTTTGTGCAAACTTACCCAACTTACTATTTTGGGGTCCAGAAATAAACATCATTTGCAACTAAGTAAAGCTCTTGACTCTCTATTTTTTAAACTTTTACCTCAAAATAAGCTATTCTTGCCTGAAGTCATCTCTTTCTTATAACATCTTGCTAAAAGCAACAGAGTAGCACATAACATTCTGACATTTCCCAACAACTTCCTTAAAAGCCAGTCTCAGGAGACACATATTCCGTCTTCCAAATTGTCACAGTTTTGTTAAATATTTCCCGTAGTGTAATGAGAATTTCCAGCTGCCCAACCTGCTGTATCTATTTTCTTGACTCTGGTTACCTGACGTCTAAGCCAGTGCTATACATTTCATATTTGTTGTTAACGCAGAAGCCTATTTCTGGTAAACTTTCTCTTTTAAGTGGGATGGATGCTGTTGGTTGTTGTACAAAACATCTCCAAAACTTCAGTAACATAAAGCTTTATTTCTTGCTGCCCTATCGTCCTGCTGTCCAGATTTTCTACCTCTTCCTCTCAGGAATGATCTACTATGGCAGAATCGGCCTGTTTCTTTGTTTATGTGCCTTCAGGTCTCACTGACAACATTTCTGTGGCTTGAAATTACTTGCACCTTCCTTCCAGCTAAGTTATTTCCTATAGGATGAGGTTTCTTGTCACCCACGAAAATCTTGAACACGTGGACGCAGATTTGACAAGAAGGTTGGGTGAATTTGCAGCTGCCCATCTCTGGTATGCTTTAACATTTTTAACCCCGAGCTCTCTAAAGATGAACATGAAAATTTTATACCCTCCCACTTCCTTCACCTACCAGTTCTACCATTTTGGGGGTGGGAGATGGATTAGTCATTATGCATGTCATTACTTTTCTGTCCGTAGAATGAAATCCTGACAGAAGCAAGCAGGAAGAGGGAATAAAGAAAGGGGGAGAAGGAAAGAGAAGCAGCAGATAAGAGCCTGGCTTACTTCCCTAACCCTGTAACTAGACGCTGAGCTGCTTTCTGACAGGGGCTTTATGTATAAAACTCCAGTAATGGACGTGGTGATTTGTCCAGATCATAAACCTAATCCATGTTCCACGATGTTTGCTGAGGAGCACAAGCCCTGGGGTCAGGTTCGTTGTTCAAGTCCCTACTCTGCCGGTTGCCATGAATCTTGGACAAGTTATTTCATCTCTCCATGCCTCAGTCTCATCATCTGAAAAACTGGGAAGCTAAAAATGCATACATCATAGGGCTATTGTGAGCCTGAACTGAGATAATAAGTATAAAGGGCTTAGAATAATGCTGGGCCCATAGGAAGCTTTTAATAAGTATTCATCACAATTTTGAGACATAGAATAGCAGAAGGGTTGAAAGTGGGATTCTGAAGCCAGACTAACTATTTTTAATACCTGTTCTACTAAGTTGTCCTAATTTTTCCAGGGCGACCTTAGTTTCTTTACGCCAGTTTTTACGTGACAAACGTTCAACAAATACTAATGTTACCTAAGAAGGCTAAATGAATGAACTCTTTAAAAGGTAAAATTCGTCCAAGGACACAAACTAAATTGTTTAACAATTAGCACTGTCTTAACAATGATAATTCTACTACACCTGATTTGGGTTTGTGGTCTTGTTTTTCACATTGGTATTAACGTGAGATGTTGCATTACGGGTCCTAGTTTCTACACCAGAGGAGACGTCTATGTCCTATCTTTCTTTTCTATTTCCCACCCCGCCACACCATGTAATTCAACTGATGAGAAAGCACAGTGTCAGAAGGAACTCATATCAATACATCTCACAACAGAACATAGCAAGCATTTGGCTAATCAGCCACGTCTTACAAACAGAAGTATTTGGGAAAGGGGATGGGTTGACAACATCTTACAGGGAAGGAAGAATTGGATTTAAGAGCTTTGTGGTGTCACCTCTCACATTGGTGAAATCACCCAGGAGACATAAAAAAGTAAAATAATATCCTAGGTAACTGCACGGCAGTTTCTCATATGAGAGACTTTTAGTGACTTATTGCTGTTTGCAGTAGTGTTTCATAGTTTCTGACAGTATAACGCTTGCTAAGGAAAAAAAAAAGATACCACCACCCACATTTTGTCTGGAGTTAATATGTATTTTTCCTCTTGTCAGAGTGTGGGAGGCTCTCTGTTTATATAATTACAGCTTTCAAAAATCACTTAACAAGACATGAGCAAAGAAGTGGAATTGCATGTGGGGTACGCGGATGACACTGAATCTGTCAGGTCTATGGGATTTTTGTACAAAAACTGAGATGTTTTTTGACTCTCACTTGGATGGAGCTGTGCTTTTCTGGAGGTTGGGAAACAGCTTTTCCATATTGCTGACAATCTTGACAATGGTCCTGATGAATTATCTGTACTAGACATGCTCCCAAACTAACTGAATTCACGTCTGTCAAGGAGATTTGGAGAGAAGCAGTGAGCTGTGTCTTTTCCTGCAGCCTGAGGCACCATACATCCAAGGAGATTAGGAGGAGGAAGGCAAACCCTGACCAAACTTGCTACCCTTTCACTTCCTCTCCGAATGGGCTATCTTTGCCTCATAGGAAGATGGAAGAAGGGGAATATGACGAGTGGGAAGCCATAATGGAATTACGCTTGTGTTTGTGAGGGGCAAGCATTCACCGTTACTTTTTTTGGACAGGTAAAAATGATCATTGGTGTCTTCCTTGACATCGTTTCTGTTTTTTTTTTTTTCTTCTCATTCTTGATATTTTAAAATTTATTTTCATTTCCTTTTTATTTCTTTATAGTTTTACTGAGGTAAAATTGATAGACATTAAACTGCACATTTTGAAAGTATACAACTTAAGTTCTGACATATGTATACACCCATGTGGCCAATCATTAAAATCAAGAAATAAACATTTCCATCATGCCAAAAGTTTCCTTGTGCCCCTTTTTAATCTCTCTCTCCTGCCCCTCACAGCTTTCCACCCCGCCCTTCCACAGCACCCCACCCCATCTCTTGGCAGCTTGTTACTCTGCTTTCCATCTTGATAGATTGGTTTACACTTCTTAGAATTTTATAGAAATGGAATCATCCAGAATGCACTCTGTTTTTGGAAGTTTTTTTTTTCCCCACTCAGCATAATTACTTTGAAATTCATCCATCTTGTATGTATTTGTTCTTTCCTCTTGTTGAGTAGTATTCCATCGTATGGATATGTCACAATTTGTTTTTCGATTCAACTGTCGGTGGATTTTTGAGTTGTTTCCAAACTTTGGCCACCAGAAATACAGATGGTATAACGTTTGTGTATGAGTCTTTGTGCAGATGTATGCTTTCATATTATCCTTGAGTAAATGTCTAAGAATGGGATGTCTGAAGCACATGGCAGGTATATTTTTAACTTTCAGAGAAACTACTGTTTTTCATACTGGTTCTACCATTTCAGATTCTCTTAGCAGCACTGAGCATTACAGCTCCTTCACATCACCCGCACTTGGTATCTGTGGTCAGATGTTTTAACTTTAGCCTAATGGCATGGGGTGTTATATCCTTGTGATTTTAATTTACAACTCCCGAAAGACTAATGATATTGACTATTTTTTTCCGTGGGCCTGTTTGCCAACCGTATATCTGTTCATATCTTTTGCCCATTTTTATTGAGTTGTTTTCTTCATACCAAAGTTTATTTTCTGTTTTCAAATCTGTTATTCTATTTTTTTTAATTAATATGCAAGAAAATTGACTTCTTGGTGCAAAGTTCTATGAACGCTGTCACATGGATGATTTCATGTAACCACTACCACAATTAGGATACAAAATGTTTCCATCACTGCAAAAACTATCCCCCCCAGCTTCCCCTTTGCAGTCAATACCCTGCCCCATCCCAACCTTGGTTCTGTTCTTTATTTTACCCTTTGGTCTTCTCAGAATTGTCATAGAAATTGTACTATGCAGTGCCGCATTTTGAGGCTGGCTTCTCCCACTCAGCTTAATGCCTTTAGGATGTATCCAGTTGTTAGGGGCACCCGGGTGGCTCAGTCAGTTGAGCTTCCAACTTTGGGTAAGGTCATGATCCTGTGGTCCACATTGGGCTCTGTGCTGACAGCTCAGAGCCAGGAGCCTGCTTCAGATTCTGGGTCTCCCTCTCTCTCTGTCCCTCCCTCTGTCTCTGTCTCTGTCTGTCTCTGTCTCTGTCTCTCTCTCTCCCTCTCACTCTCTCTCTCTCTCTCTCTCTCTCTCACACACACACACACACACACATACAAATTAAAAAAAAATTATCCAGCTGTTAAGTCAGTAGTTTGTTTCTTTTTGTTGCAGGATAGCATTACATTGCATCAATACACCACAGTTTATTACGTGTTCAAGGACATTTGAATTGTTTCTAGTTTGGGTTCATTATGAATCCTTTTATGTACAGAATTTTGTGGGAACGTAAGTTTTCATGTCTCTAGGAAAAATACCTACAAACAGGACTTGTTGGTTTTATAGTAAACTCATGTTTAAAATATACATAAAGAAACTACCAAACGCTTTTACCAGAATGACCGTCCCATTTTGCATTTAACATTGTATGTGAGATCTAGTTGCACATCAGCACTTAGGATTGTCAGGATTTTATTTTTTAGCCCTTTTTGTAAATGTTTTTTTTTTTAATGTTTATTTATCTGAGAGAGAGAGAGAGAGAGAGAGAGAGATCGAGCATGCAAACAGGAGAGGGGTAGAGAGAAGAGAGATAGAAACCTAGGCAGGCTCCACACTGTCAAAGCAGAGCCTGATGCAGGGCTTAAACCCACAAACCATGAGATTATGACCTGAAAGGGGCAGGACTGGTGACCATGCTGAGCAGATAGGCAGGACTGGGAATTTGCTCTCCTTCTGGGACGGGGCTATACAGTGAGCTCCTCATCCAGTATGACCCGATGGCTGGGGATCCAATCAGGTAGAACTGCCAACCCAGCTCCCTGGCCTGACAGGGCCACTGGCCCAGCTCTAAAGATAGGTAGACTGATGACTGGGATGTCTGGTCAGGGGCCACTGCAAACAGGAATGTGATCCACCAAAATCTGAGTGTTGGTTGTTGTAAACCCCATCCCCCCTTCTCCATTTCTATCTGATCCCTAGCGGTCAAGCTCTATAGATTTCTCCAGTGATCCCGGAGAGGTGAGACAGGAGTGAGCCTCCCAGGAAGGAAGCCATAATGCTGGCAGAGCTGAATGTCCACTCTGGGGTCTCGTTTCCCACTGGAAGAACTATAACCCCAGGAGGGCCCTCTCTGTGTGGTGCTTTGCCAGCCTGGGGGAGGGATAATGCGGTCACAGGGAAAATGCTCCTCTTACCTTTTTATAATGCAGTCCTTCTCAGCTCTTGTTTTTTGCGGCGGGTGCTTCAGCACCATCTGTGGGTTCTGGGATTTCCATAGTTGGTGTCCTGTGTATAGAGAGTTGTTAATTAGTCTTCTTGTGAGAGGAATTGAAGTCAGGAATGACCTATGTCACCATCTGGATGCTTTCTTGAGTTACCTTAGGTCATTTGTGTCTTTCCAAGAATTTGATCAATTATGTTGATCTCAAAAGAATCATTTTTGTTTCATTGGTTTGATTTATTGTTTTCAGTTTTCTAGTTTTTTTTTTTCTGCTATGATATTTATTATTACTGCTTACTTTGGCTTTAATGCAGTCTTCTTGTTCGAATACCTTGAAGTTGACCCTGAGGCCACTGATTTGACACTTTATGTTTTTTTCTATAATAGACCATTAGTTCTATAAAATTTCCTCTAAATACTGCTCAGTGGAATACTGAAAATTTTGCTATGCTATGTTTTTATGTTCATTCAGTTCAAAATGCTTTCTAACTTCTCTTTAAAATTTTCCTTTGGGGCGCCTGGGTGGCGCAGTCGGTTAAGCATCCGACTTCAGCCAGGTCACGATCTCGCGGTCCGTGAGTTCGAGCCCCGCGTCAGGCTCTGGGCTGATGGCTCGGAGCCTGGAGTCTGTTTCCGATTCTGTGTCTTCCTCTCTCTCTGCCCCTCCCCTGTTCATGCTCTGTCTCTCTCTGTCCCAAAAATAAAAATAAACGTTGAAAAAAAATTAAAAAAAAATAAAATAAAAATAAAATTTTCCTTTAACCCATGCAATTCTAGAAGTGTATTATTTATATTCCAAATTCCTTGGGATTTTCCAAAAATAGTTCTGTTGTTAATTTTGAGTTTGGTTTTGTTGTGGTCAGAAAACATACTTCGTGGTACCTGAATATTTTCAAATGTATTGATAGCTTTGTTACAGTCTAGAATACGGTCAATCTTGGTTAATATTCTATGCGCACTTGAAAAAAACCAACAATCTTTGTAGTGTCGCTTGGAGAGTTCTAAAAATATCAATTAAGGCAAATTTACTGATCAGCATTTTTTATGTCTTCTTTTTACTCACTTTCTGTTTAATTGTTGTATAAATTATTGACAGAGGGATATTGCAATATTTGACCACAATTGTGGTTATGTCTGTTTCTTATACTTCTATTTTACTTCGTGTATTTTGAAGCTCTATTGTTATGCACTAAAGTGTTGTTATGCTCTCTTGATGAATTCATACATTTATTATTAGGAAATGACTTTTAAAAAAAATTCCTGGTAATATTCTTTCCTATGAAATTCACTTTATATAGCCATTCCAGTTTTATTTGACAATTGTTGCTATATCTTTACCTAATCTTTCAATTTTAACAGGTTTTTATCTTTATATTTCAGTGAATTTCTTGAAGGTGACATAGAGTTGAATCTTGCTTTTGGGTTGAATCTGACAAGCTTTGTCTTTTAACAGTGTGTTTAGATCATTTGTTACAATGTGTTTACTTATAGGGGTAGGTTTGGATTTACCATCTTGGTACTCCTTTCTATTTGTCATGTTTATTCTTTGCTCTCATTTTCCTTTCTTTAAAACATTTTTTGGGTCAATTAAGTAATTATTATTATTATTTTTTTTAATATTTGAGAGAGCACAGGTGAGGATGGAGAGAGAGGGGGACAGAGGATCCGAAGGAGGCTCTGTGCTGACAGGCTGACAGCTTCAAGCCCGATGTGGGGCTCGAACTCACAAACTGTAAGATCATGACGGGAGCTAAAGTCCTATGCTCAACTGAGCCACTCAGGTGCCCCTAATTAAGTACTCTTTATAATTCTATTTTATCTCTTTATCTCTTCAGTGACAACCCTTGTTTTGTCCTTTTAGTGATTGCTTCAGGGTTTATAGTACACAGCCTTAACTTATCACAGTCTTTGTGAGATGTTAAACAGTATGTATATGATAAGAAACCTAAAACTTCATACTTTCATTTCTTCACTCTTGATATTTGTAATTTTATTGCTATATATCTTACTTCTAAATATGTTACAAATTTCATATTACATTATTTTTGTATAAATATTGAATTATCTTTTTTAAATATTTAAATAATAAAAAAATTCTTATTTTTCCATGGAATCACCATTTTTTGTAAACTTTATTTTTTCATGTAGATCCATATTTTCAACTGACATTTTTTTTTTTCCTTCTAACTGACGGGTTTCCTTTAGCATTCTCCACACAGCAGATTTGCTGGTGATAAATTATTGCAACTTTTATATGTCTGGGAGAGCCTTTGCCTGTCGTTTTGCAAGATGTTTCATTGGATATAGAATTCGAGTACTTTATCTGTGTTGTTCCTCTGTTTTCCCACTTGTAAAGTTTCTAACAAGAACTGTCTTGTTCTTTTGTATGCAACATTTCTTTTCTCTCTGACTGCTTTTATGTTTTTCTCTTCATCCCTGGTCATTAGCACTATGCTTACAATGTGCATTGTGTAATTTTCTTCATGTTTCTGAAGCATAGGTTTGTTGAACTTTTTGAATCTATGTTTTATGGTTTTTTTTATTTTTTTAATGTTTTATTTATTTATTTATTTATTTATTTTATTTTTTGAGGGGGGGGAGGGAGGGAGGGAGAGAGAGAGAGAGAGAGAGAGATTGAGAATGAGCAGAGGAGGGGCAGAGAGATACAGAATCTGAAGCAGGCTCCGGGCTCTGACATAGGGCTCAAATATGTGAACCATGAGATCATGGCCTTAGCTGAAGTTGGACACGTAACTGACTGAGCCACCCAGGCGCCCCCTAAGGTTTACAATTTTTATTAAATTTAGAAAAAATTCAGCGATTGCTCTTTGTTTTTCGGTCATGCCCACACCCCCTCTTTTTTGTGGAGTCTCCAATGACATATTTGACCTCTTAAAGTTGACAGGCAGCTTACTGCCGACTGACACTCTATTTGCCTTTTTATGTTGTTTTTTTTTTCTGTGCATTTTATTTTGGATAGTTTTTATTGATATATCTTCAAATTCACAAGTCTTCTCTTTCAAAATGTCTAATCTGCCTTTCATCTCTAAAATTTAACTTGTATTCTTTTCATAGAACTTTAAATAAGTTAAATACACATTCAAAATTTTCTCTACATTTTCTAAATGTAGGAGACATGGCAATAATAGCTATTTTCCTGTCTTTTTCTACCAGTTCTAACACATGTGTCAATTATGGGTCTATTCTGGTAGATTTTTCTCATTATAGGTCATATTTCCTGCTTCTCTGCACGCTTGATAACATTTCATTGGATGCCTGAGATTGTGAATTTTACCTTTTCTTGTGCTAGGTATGTTTATGTTGCTATAAATATTCTTGAACTTTGTTCAGGGACCCAGTTAATTACTTAGAAATGGATGTTTTTAGAGCTTGCTTTTTAAGGTATGTTTGGCATGGCTAAAGCAGTATTAATCTATGGTTAATTTTACCCCACTATTGAAATGAGATTTGTCTGAGTACTAAATGCCCCATGGATTATGAGACTTTCTAATATGAGGCTGGTTTGAACAGGCAATTTTTCTGGCCTGGTGTGAGTACTCTTTCTTCTAGTTATTCCTTCCTTACTATTGGGTAATCTTCCTCACGTGTATGACAATACTTTGCCAAATGCTTTAATCCTCTGAAGATCTCTAGAGCTCTCGAATTACCTCTCAAACTCTCTCAAAGCTATGAGGTGGAAAACTGGCAGGGCTTACTTTATTCGTTTCCATCTTATGAATATCGCCTTCCTCATTGTCTGATATCAAATGTCTTGAAAATCAGTGTTTAATATATGTTGCCCCATCCTACAGAGGAGTGGAAATACAATATTCCACTTGTGTCTTTTGCTTCCCCATCATTTTTTAGCATATGAATTTTTCATAGCTTGAAGTGATTTAATAGGTCACCTTCTTGGGTCTCCTCATTTTCAGAGAAAAATCTTGTCTGTGGCAAGAGGAAATGAGCTGCCCAAAGACTCACTGCAGTAATCATCCAATTATCTTTCTGGGAAGATAGACAGTATCTCTGTCTCTGTTTTCATCCATGCAGTGCTAACATCCTCACTCTACCAGGTTTGGGATTTGTTTCTTGACCTGGTGTGGGAGGACCATGGTTTCTCTTTGGGGTGTTTCAGCTAAGTTTTCTGTTTTAGTCATTGTGCCAAGGGTTTCAAAATTTGCTTGTGGGGATTGCAACTTTCTTTCAACCCTGCAAACCAGTCAGGGCTCCACAGCCACTGGGTCCTAATTGCTACTGCAGAAACATTCCTCTCCCATTCTGGTGACTGACTGACTTTAGGTTTATAACCCAAGACACAGATGGACACTTCAGCTACTTTGTTGCTTTGACATGACTTAAAAAGCCACAGAAGCTAGTGCTTTTATTCTGGACTGGACTCAGATAACTTTTCTCCAAATCCTTGCACATGTGGCCTGAGAAGCTTGCCGGGGCCCACTGAAGCCTTGATTACTGCCTGAAACTTTACTTCCTCTAAATGTGTATGACTCACATTCACCACATAAGGCCTTTTATTATCCAAAACAACAGTGTGGGAGTGGGAAGCACTCTCTAGGAAATTAAAAATGCCTAGGGTCAAGAAGAGAGCTCTGCAGGTTTCTGCTGCCCTTTTCTTTATTTTATACCAAGTTAGATATCGCCAAGTTATCAGCCAATTAATTTCTTTTTTTCCTTTTCTCAGGAGGGGATAGGTCTCTTTCTTTTTAATTCAACTTCTTTAAGAAATCCTACTCCTATCTTCACCTTATTTTTACCAGACTTATTCTGTAGCCGTCTGCAGAAGTTTTCAACTTTCCTTGACTGGGTTGGTAAATTTTCTTTTTCTTTTCTTGAGATCCAGAATGAAGTATGAACTTTATTGTATGTATGATTTATTTATGTACACTCAGTTGAGATATAATAATGAGTTATGTCTCTGATTTTCTTTATTACCTTGTTCAATTCTTTTATAACATTTATTAGTAGTCATTTTCCTCACTTATACAACAGATATTTATTAAATAGCAATTATGTAGCTGGCATTATGATAGATATGGGTAGATAATGGTAAACAGCAATGCACGTCTTGTCAGGAAATTTCCAGGTGACTGGTCTACTTTAGAGAATTAAGAGATTAGATAGAGCTTGTTCATCAAACCACTAAAATTAGTTTCTTTTCATTTGAGCCCCATTAGGAATTGCTGCTTATGCCTTTGATTCAACAACCATGCATTTCCTGGTGGGGTTGGTTATCGTTTGTGTATGTAGAGAATATCTAGGAGGCATTATTTGCTATTTATTTATTATTTGCTTATTTTCATTTAATTTAGGACTTCCAATCCTGGTATGGTTGAATAAGCTCCTACTGAACCTAATGTACCTATAGGTGGCAGTTATAAACTCTGAAATACACACACACACACACACACACACACACACACAGTGACCTATAGAGATTTGAAAATGAACAAAAACAGGCAGATTCTGAAGCAGGGTAGACAATTAGACTGAGGGTAGCATGGGGTAAATTTTTCTTTTTTACACACTTCGAGCTGAGGAGCAGGCTACAGTTGGCCCTATTTGGAACAGCCAAAACTCCTATAAACAAACAAACAAACAAACAAACAACAACAACAAAACCAGTGTTCCTGCCAAAAGAGCCACAGGATAGAATTAGGGGCAACCACAGTTGTTGGGAAGTGAGGGGAAAATTCTAGAGAGGAGAGATCAAGTGGGAAGGAGCCCCAATTATGTGTGTATATAGGAAGAGGAAGCAGAAGATTTTTGCCTGTTCGTTTGTTTGGCCTCTAAGTCAAAGTCATAGTTTACATTTTAGTAATAATCAATAGCTCCCACGTGAAGAATTATTAAGGGCTTGCCAGGGCCTAAGTATAGTAATATTTTGTTCTGATTTGGCTATTGTTGTTCTTTGTGAGGAATCTTACAGAATTTGGGTATTTGAAGGCCCCTAGCTTAATATAATTATTATTACATCGAATCCTCAAGATTAACCTCCAAAACACTGCACTACCACATGGCATCCAAACATTGACCCAAGCACTGGACTCATCCCTGCAGAGGCATAAATGAGCATGATACTATCCATGTTCTTAAGCTACTCAGAGTCTTAGAGCTATTGCTCAGCCTGTTGGACAGTGTTAGAAGGCATTCTCTGACCAAGAAGTAGATATCAGGATCCCTGGATGGCCCATTTGGCCCTAAGGATCACCGAATTTGTATCATTGAGTTGACTGTCAGAGTAAATTCAGGTGATCCAAATGTGAGAGAAGGATAAATTTGCATGGTCTTAGAAGGATAAGTACACTTGTTTAAGGAGGTAATTAGTCTTCTCTAAGTAACAAAATCAGAAGTTCAGTTTTCCTTTTACTTGTTAAAGATAGTTTTCTAGCTCATCTTTTGAAAAGCAAAGAGATCTGACAGCTAGCATTTCTTAATGTTGTTTTATATGGCAAGCAAAATAAGGTAGAGGAAGTGGCTTCTGAAAACAAGCCTTTCTGAACTCAATTCTTGGCTTTACCACTAAGGAACCCTATGACTCAACACAAGTTATTATGCCATATAGGATTATTGTGAAGATGGCAATAATGAATACATTTCAAACACTTAAAATAGTGCCTCAATAGGCATTATTTATGATTATTGTTGAGCAATTAAGAAACATGACAAATCCAAGGCACCTGGGTGGCTCAGTCGGTTAAGCATCCAGTGCTTGATTTTGACTCAGGTCAGGATCCTAGGGCTATGGGATTGAGCCTCAGGTCTTCTGGCTGTGCACTGAGTGTGAAGCCTGCTGAGGAGTCTCTCTCTCTCTCTCTTTCTCTCCCTCCTTATGCCCCTCTCCCGCACTCTTTCTCTCTCAAAATAATAATACTACAATTAAAAGACATTAAAAAATATGATGGATCCAAAGTGGGTAATCTGATGTTGATTTAAATACACAATGATTGAAAGTAATTTTAATTCTAATATTTGTCTGTACAGCCTTTTTCCCTAACTTTAAAGGAAACGTTGCTATTACTTCAACAAGACCAACGCTTCTGCATAAATGGAAGACCAATCCTACACCCTACGCTACCATGCAAAGGCAGTCTGACTTAGATATTCACATAACATATACTCACATTCCTTTTTATCCCTGAAAAACCATTTAGAGACAACAAATCAGAGCTGAACAGCAGCTTTCTATATTTGGTTAGATGGAAATTATTACTAGTTGAGCTCTGTATAGTTATGGTTCAAGTTAAAATAGTCCATTGCTCAAACTAAGGTTTTTGTGACTATGAACATCCTAAGAATATGAATTTCCTTATAGTAGAATGAACTATACATATGCTCTCAGTGTTGCCGTTATGAATATTTGTCTTGTTTTTGGTCATTGTTTTCAGGATTCCCATCTATATAACCATACACCAGAATTAAATGGTTATACTAAGTACATAGGAAGGAGATTGAATAGATTGAGGAATCAAGAAATTTTTTTTTCCCCACATCCAGTAATACAGCATGAAAATCACTTCCAACTAATTTGGACTTTCAATTGCATGGATTCTCCTATAAGGAGAAAATGAGAATTATGTTTGACTTTCTGAAATGTGTATTTTTTTAACATTATAGAAACCCTCAGTACTATTTGTCAATATTAATTTTAAAGTGCCCTATTCCCATTGTATTATGAATAGCGCCATTTCTGAAGGTAAAGTATATGTCATATCAAATGCTTCTATCCTAGTTAGCAGAAATCATAAAGCTTCATATCACTCATTATGTTATGGGGAATTCATTCTGAAAATATTTCTTGATTGATAATTGATTTAATAGAGCTAAGATGAAGTTCATTTTTGTGTGAATTCCCTAGAAAGTAGAAGGAACAATGACTTTGGAATTCTGACAGGTGGTGAACAGGTCAGAAACATTGCCTTTTTTTTTTTTTTCTTAAAAAGCTCTCTCCAGCAACTACATTTTGTCTACCAGTTGAGACTTCCCCAAATGGAAGACAGAACAAAAATCCAAAGGTGAATTGAGTTGATGAAAGAAGAATATGGTTCTCTAATACTTGTAGTTATTTCTAGTCTCACTGTGAGCTTCTAATGAAATACAAATATTCTTTTACTGGTCTTTATCATTCCATAATGCTTTTTCCTATAGAGTGATTTCTTTCCTGGTATCTATTACTTACTTATCATATTTGTGTCAGGAGTAGTAAGATTTATAATTAGTAACCATCATTGAAATATGGTTTTATAAGTCGATGCATTTTATGTTTTCTCCTACCTTTATCACTCATAAGAAAAATGGAGCTTCAGACAATAGTAGAATGGCACCTGCTAAAACTTACTTGTACAAGGCACAAGCAGAAGTGTAAGGCAGAAAAGCCAGTAGCTTGCTGTGGTGACAAGTCATGTTAACTCCCCACTGTTTCTTTTCTGCTTAGAAATTCAAGACAGACTTGTCAGTAATAATTTCCAGACTAATTTTTAAAAACCTGTGATTTCCTCTTTTATTAGTTTTAATAAAGAATCACTGCTCCCCTAAGCTTACTTGGAAAATTATTACCTATCAGCAAGACGGAAGACAAACATATATGATATTGACAGCGGTAGAAAGTAGGTCCCTAATGATGGCAATTAAGAGGTGAAAGTTACTGTAAAAATATATATATAATCTATTCTAAATTAAGTTCTTTTTGAAGATGTAATGTGAATTCTAGAGAGTTGACGATTGGAAACTAGTGGCGAGAATCTGATTTTACTGTCTAAGGTAGAAGCAGATTTGCTTTGATAAATAGTAAAATTGTGAAATAGGGGAGAAAAGGCTTCACAGAACTTGAACCAGCCCAACCCATGTATCCATTCATGGATAGAATTTTCATTAGCAATGTTTTTTTTCTGTGAGATGTAAGTACATCATTATTGAGATATAGTATAAAGACAGTGGCAGTCTCACTGTTTGCTGAAGTGGGGGTGAAATCATTGGCTTATTTCACACAAATGCTTATGGTCCTCTGGTTATCTGTAATGATTCATAACTTGGTGGGACAATATAGATCTTATCTGGGATTTGTCAGATTTGTTTTGTTATGACTACAGAATAATACATGGTGTTAGTATTGGGGCCAGGCTCAACATCCATGTAATTGACTTATTGTACTGTACTTCACTAAGTGTGCAGGAAATTCAGTTTGATTTGCAGTGCAATAAGTGTTATGATATAATAGGCCATTTTATAGTGGTGTCTAAAAAATAGAAGGCAGAACTATGAACTTGAATGAATGAATGAATGAATGATCGAATGAATGGCTAGCAGGCTTGCTGAATGAATAAATGGGTGAATAAATGGAATCCATTGCCTTTATCAAGTCAGACTGGCTTTTCGAGATCCAGCGGAACTTTAAACTCCTCTAAAGTCCACCTATGTTAGGAACATTGGGTGTTCTATGGAGAGGTTGCGCTCCTAGTGGATTAGTTTGTCATGTAAGGTGCGTGAGACTTGAGTAGTGTAATAAGTCAGAAGCCAACCAATGCTAACAGAACGTGTAAGGAGGAAAGTTCAATAATGAATGATTCTGTGTCAAATGTGGTTAACAATGTATAAGGAAGGTGAGATGGCCCCCAGTGTAAGGAGACCAGGAAAAGGGAAAAGGGCTTTGAGTCTGCTGTCACTAAAGCGTGTTTTATAGCTTCCACTCTTCCCTGCCTTGTAGCTTAGCGGGAGAGACACCAATTATTGTCAACATGTTATTCAATTATTTTTTTAACCGTCAGCTCAGAGAGAAATCAGCTCGATGTCGACATCACTTTTTGGGAGAGATGGATGGGGAGAAATAATTCAGGTTTGAAAGCAATCGTCTAAATTTACAGCTGTATGTGGTCAAACAACTATTGACGCTTGAGAGTTTCCAATTGCTGGTAATAGACTGGAAAAAAAGATAATGTGTTTGATCGATCAGCATGAACAAATTTCATTTAGGGGATCAATAACAGTTTATACTTGACAGAGCTGAGGGACCACATTTATTTTTCCCTTTGATTGAATAAATGTTTTCAATGGGACTGCAAATGTAAAGCAATCCTAACCATTTCTTCACTTGAGGCACAGCTCCTGCTACAGCGTTATTGCAAGCAATGTGTATTTAAAACTAATATACAGAAAAGTGGATAGCCAGGGGCTGGAGCAGTTGAATGAAACTAATGTACAGTTTATTAAAACACAACACATGGTAAGAGAAAGGTTTCATTTTCTTGGTGTTGAGCAATGGAAAAAATAGGAGAGAGACATCACATTTCATGGTGTGAAGTTTTTGGTGTGTTTTGTTTTATTTTTGTCTCCCTCTCTTTTTATTAAGATTAAACCCTTCAGTGGATGAAATAAATTCTGTAAAATATTCGATAGCAAAAAAAGCATCAAATACCTGTGACGGATAACCCCAGGGTGAATCTTTCCATAGCACGTGCAGCACTGCCTGCCTTGGCCATCTGCATACACATCTGGCTGGCTCTTTTTCCCTAGAGCCATCTTCCCACCAAATATAGCACCGAGCTCTGAAAATGTTTCTTAAGTGAATAAATGGTGGGACCAACGACTACCAATAGTGATTTCCTGCCAAATGGCCCTATAGCTAAAGTTGACTCATGGCCTTTCATCTGGGCTCGTTGGCCAGTTCTGGGGTGTCTGCATGGCGTGCAGAATGTAAGCCCTCCTCATTTCCTGGATGGAAGAATGGCATCACAGGCCACGTGCAACTCAGCTAACGACATGAGCTAAAGGAG
Organism: Lynx rufus; assembly: GCF_022079265.1. Lineage (NCBI taxonomy): Eukaryota > Metazoa > Chordata > Mammalia > Carnivora > Felidae > Lynx > Lynx rufus. Next base: position 75,036,321 of record NW_025814834.1, read on the forward strand.
GGAGGTTTCCCACTGACCGTCTAGAAAGTGGTAGGTAGGAGTTTTGGTAGTTCTGGTCGCGAGACGAAACTGGCATTTTAAACAGAAGAAGCCCCTGATGGCTTTCGTTTTTTCTTGTATATGAAAGAGAAATGGTTCTTCTTCTTTAAAACATAGGTTTCCAACTGACATGCTGAGAGTCGTTTTGATCAGCTCTGAGGATTCTTTCCCCCGCGGATGTTCATTTCTAACGTTCCTAAATGTTCCTGTCCGGCATCAGAAAACGCAGATTCTAGATGCACGGCTTTTTTCTTTGCCTCGGTTTTATCAGGAGAAAGCTCTCTCCGGAGGCCTTGGGTGAATCTTATGGGTAGTCGAAATGACCCTCCCGATGTTCCGCGCTTCCGTTCACGAAGACCTAGCGATACCACTTACGGGGACACAGCAACCACGCCATTGCGTGCAAATGCCTCCAGTTCAGGTGTCGCGCCGAAGACAAGGGTGAAATTTTCTGAGCAGACAGTTTTCCTTCTCGGCACAACGCGTAAAAATTCCTCTCCAAAGAGGCTGGAGTTACAGCGCCCTGCAATTAAGTTTCCGTTGATACAGATGACAGGCGTGCCTTGAAATGTGGGGAAGATGCCAACGGTAGGTGCGCCGCGTCTTGTTCCAGCTGCCGCAGCCAGCCCCACATTCCCCGGCATGTGCCTCTGCGTGCGAGCTGAGATGGTGAGAAGCCGCTCCTGCGGAGGGGCCCGGTGCCAGGTCTATTTTAGGCGCCGGGGCTTTGAATTGTTTAAAATGCATATTGTTTGTGTACATCTCACGAAGGAAAATGCCAGCTCCGAACGCCCCGGGCTGCTTGCATGTCAGATGATTAAGTCTTCAAGCCCTACAGCCGAGGGGTCATTATCAATGGCGCTTCCCGGTCAGGGTATCCGCAGCAGAGTTGGAGGCAATGGTTGACCTTTTGCTGGCACTTCGGGCTAACCCAGCTTCTGAGGGCATAAATAATCATTTTTAATTTGTTTGTCTGGGTTCTATTTGTTTAAGAATGCAAATGTATTATAACATATGTGACTTACAGATACTCTTTGGAGAAGGGAAAAGCAGTTTCCATAGCATTTCTCTTTCTTTTGAAACAAAACACTTACCGAAGGGAAGAAGATGACAGAATAAATAATAAAGATTAGTCAATTATACTCTGCTGCTTGGCAGTTTGGGATGATCACTTTAGAACTGTACATTTTTCTTGTAAAGTGTGAGCTCCCTCGGTATTACAAAATAATCTTAGTTATCTTCCTCAGATATTAGCTATCCTTTTAAGTGATTTGATGATGCTTTAAAAACCTTATATATCTCTATCTCTATCTCTATCTCTATCTCTATCTCTATCTCTATCTTTATCTATATAATTTGCCTTTAAATCAAAGTTTTTTTGTTTGATTCTGAGGAAATACGTATCCATATTGTATTGATTTTGGACTGGATTAACTTCTGATGTCCTTGAGCTCTTTTCACCTTTGTGGAAGTATAAATACTGAATACGGAGTAAAATAATAAATCTCAAAAGAATAAATAATATTCAGGATTTTAACGACCTTCTTTCTACTGCTACCAACTAGCATTGACTATCGCACGCTGTGAAAGATAAAAAAAAATAAACCCGAGGCCTATCACTTAACTAGCGAGATAAGGCAGAGGGGATCCCGGAAATTCAGTGGTGAGCAACCATTAATTTCATTTTCTAAATTAATTATTAAAAGCGGTAATGTGATGGTGCATGAGTGATATGTCTGTTTTAGTGCAGATTCACGCTGGCCTTACAGATGATATGAAGTCTCTGAACACGAGGTGATAAAGCATGGTTTGACATCACAATAACTCTTGTAATAGTTAAGGTGACACTAGCTCCTTTAACAACAGTGACAAATGCATAATGGCACACATGCAATAGAAATTGATATTTTGGTCTCGTATAATCCAAAACAGGTGCTCTGGACTGGTGGATGCCTTTCCTCTAAGTGGTGACTCAAGAAGCCGGACTTTTTCCATCTTGTGGTTTCGTCGTCTTCAAGTATGGCACCCAGACATAGCCGAGATCCCCTTCCCGAGCTGGCAGAAAGAGGAAACGCATGAAGGACCTTGTGTGGGAGGCTTTGTAGGTCAGTCACTTCCACTCACAAGTCATTGACTAGAGCTTAGTTTAGTGGCCACACCCAACTGTAAGAAAGTTTGGAAAACAGTCTAGCTGTGTTCTGGGGAAGAAGAAGAAATCGATTTGGGAAGGGTTAGCCAGTGTCTGGCAAAGCTGTGGTACTTTAAGATGACATCACATTGCTATGGCAGTGATAATAAATTCCGTGGCTGATGTGAGAGTTTATACAGGAATCCTCCAAAGAAATACATTTATTTGTTTCAAACTAAGGGATTTTGAATAACTGCCCTTTGAACTGTCCGAGGTGATGTGTACACTTTTGGAAGACCATATGGCAAAGGTCCCAGCTCTCTTGGAGAATTGTTTCATCCGGGGAGAGAAGTGATGCAAACAGAAGTCAGTTCTATCGTCAACCTTATGTTGGGTCTCTGGCATTCAGACAGCTCTGGTTTCCATCCAGACCCAAGGAATGGTCATGTTTGAAAGTGACTCATCCTGTCTAATAATGCTTGGCTACTGAGACACTAGCTATGTAGGCAGTAGGAAGTAAAGGCTTCCAAAAAATTCTGTTTTTTTGTAGTGGATCCCATATTCTTTGGTTTTCTCAACAGAATACCGTCAGTTTCGTATATATATAAATGGAAGTGGCATGGGTACATTTAAAATAACACATCTAGCTGAATCATTAATATTTAGACTCTAATCATTAAAGGGTTTTATACTTATTTAAAATATGTGCTTAATTCTAGAAGTCATTATTATTACTGTTAAGCCCATTATGTTTACAACTCCATGTCTCTGTTTTGCTCCAGTTGTCTTCTTGTCCTTTCTTTTTCCTTTTTTTTTTTCTCTTTCTTGTGTTCCTTAACCTCTGCCCCTTAAACTAATAAATTAAGTTCCCAGTATGTGAAGGTGCTGTCTGTTCCTGAGTTGTAATGAATGCCTCCTCATTAATCAGAGAGCAGAGATCCTGATGGAGATGTTCCCTTTTCTACTGTGAACCAGACGTCACGGTGCTGTGTCAGGTGCTTGTACTAGGTCCTTGGTCTCTATCTCTTGTATTCAGCACCCAGGTAAATCCATGAAAAATACACAAGAATTATTTCAACAATGACCAGAATGGTATTGTTGAGATTACAGAGCCTACGCTGGTTTTGTAAACTTAAGAAAAGCCAAACTCTTTTCTTCGGAGCAATGGGAATCCTATAATAGTTATTCTATCTATGTACTTCATCTATTACAGAAGGTTAGAAAATTTCTCTGAGTAGCTGAGCAATATAATTTGTATCTGTTATAATGAGATAAACTTAGTGAATAACTTGTGAAATTCATCTTATCCTTACAGATGTCAGGGCAACTGAGTATCATGAATATCTGTTGATTTTTCATTCCAAAATAAATAATGAGCAATGACTGAAATTTAAAAAGTAATCACTCCTCTAGTCATCTGGCTAATGTAATGTTGAAATGCAAGTATTTTTTTCATTGAAATTAAAAGTATGTTCTCTGAGTGTAGATCACTGACTTCTGAACTTGTTAATACCCTGCAGACATCAATTCACTATTCACATTCTCAAAGTCCAGGATCGGTTACTGTGATGGCTGATGTCTGTTGTGACTTCAGGTTGCCAAGAGATGATTGGCTTCAGTGTCACCATGCAAAAATTTGTCCTGGTATTTCTTGGGAGAATCATGTGTTTTTCTGAATCCCAAATACTGAGAAAGATCAGTTTAGATATCCGGAAAATGGGGAAAAGTATCGTAATTCCACAGGACTTAAAGTTGAACAATCAACGTAAAAATGTTACTGGAGCAGCTTCAAGTCAAAAGCAGGGGCGCCTGGGTGGCTCAGTCGGTTAAGCGTCCGACTTCGGCTCAGGTCATGATCTCACGGTCCGTGAGTTCGAGCCCCGCATCGGGCCCTGTGCTGACAGCTCAGAGCCCGGAGCCTGTTTCGGATTCTGTGTCTCCCTCTCTCTCTGACCCTCCCCCGTTCATGCCCTGTCTCTCTCTGTCTCAAAAATAAATAAACGTTAAAAAAAATTAAAAAAATAAGCAAGGGTAGGAAGTGCTGAGATGTGAAGTCCAAGAAAAATGTTTCCTGGAATGATGGCTAGAGCAAGGAGGACAGAAGTGGTCACAATCCTAATGAGTCAGGCTTCCCTAGTTACAGACTGGCTGCCAGGTTATAAACGTGTTTGTGATACTGTCTTACCTACTGGTTCATCAATCTCACAAATGAAATAAATATTTAGAAGTTTTTAAAAAAAAATTTTTTTAACGTTTATTTGTGAGACAGAGGGAGACAGAGCATGAACAGGGGAGGGGCAGAGAGAGAGGGAGACACAGAATCTGAAACAGGCTCCAGGCTCTGAGCTGTCAGCACACGCGGGGCTCAAACTCACGGACCGTGAGATCATGACCTGAGCCGAAGTTGGACGCTTAACCGATCGAGCCACCCAGGCGCCCCATAGAAGTTTATACATATAGTATATGTTAAATCCTGTGATTGATGCCCCAAGAATAAACAAGTTTTGGGAGTAAAATGAGTTCCTAAATTGGTAATTTCAACATTTGATTCTGTGCAGTGCCTTTAACCTTGCTAGGAGATTAGAAAGTTACTGTGTTCAAATACCACTCAATAATATTCACTGGCATTTTCAGTGTTTTAATATACTCTATCAGTTACAGTTCTTTGTAAATAATACTAAACTTCATAATTTTTAGGTATTAAACAATTTTTGATTTTCACACTAGCAAGTAAAAAGTATGCAAAATGTTGAAAGTATCTTAAGAAACAAAGAAAATCACTTAGCTCATCATCTGTTTTAGATCAGAATAAAACACTCATTTATTATTATATCCTTTTTTAATAGAACAGTTCTGAAACTTTTAGTGTAACCCTATCCATGAATGATTCATGTTTATTATTATGGGCACTCATTACTATCACATAAAGAAAATCTTATGAAAAATATAGGAATAACTTATGATTTTGAGAATTCTCAAGAATTTGCAGGAGTTCCGAACTTTCATTCCCAAATCCCAAAGATTCGTGTTTATCAAGAATTTGGAAATACTATTCTATTCTCACACTTAGTTGAAGTGAGAGAGATGCCTTTACACTCAGCAGATGGATTGAGCAGCTGGACCTCCAGGGGGTAGTTTGGGAATCCCAATGGTAACAACTCTTTTCAATACGAAGTAAGTAATGTTTTTAACTCTAGTGATATGAATATGGGGAGTTGAAGTACTATTATGCCCTGTGAGGATCAGATAAAATTTAAATGAAGGATCTAAAGTTAAATTGCCAAGGTATTCGTCAGGATTCTCACACATAGGAATGTAGATTATAACCCCAGGCAATAACTTTGAATATTTGACTATTACTCAAAGTGGGTTGATTTCTAAGGCTGATGTGAGTTGCTATGAAATATACTAGTTGACTTAAAAGAGGTTCCAGTTATACCAAGTGCTTCTCTTAGGACAACAGGGACTCTATGCTATCGATGTCCTGAGGAACCGTTTCTCTTCAGACTCTGTTCTGGATCCGGCTCAACTGATGTGACATTGTGTGACTGACTGGGTCCGGGACAGCTTTCGTGCCTGCACGTAATAGCTCATGAGTTATTTTAAGACTGAAAGCCCTCAGAAATAAGAAGCAGCTTTCAGTGGCATGGACATCCTTCAGTCTCCACCTATGTTGTATATTAATTATGTGATCAGCAATGCATCAGGCTTGAGTGGAAGTCTATGAAAAGACCAAGAGAAGGATGACCTGGAAAGTCAGGTGCTTATCATTATGTGAAATAAGAGAAAGATGAGAGTGAGGCCTTCCCACACTGAGGCCGGTGGGCTGGAATGGAAATGAGGGGATCCGAGCTCTAATCTTGGTTCTATGTGCCACTGGATAAGTCATTTGTTCTCTCTGGCTAAGGTCTTGTTCGTAAAATAAGAAAGCAAAGCTGGATGATCTTTGTGATTAACCGTATCAGCAAACGAGTTTCATTTTCACTGTCAGTGCCTTGGTTGAGGTCCTTATTAACCCCAGTTTGACTATTCCAAATATCGCCTAGGTTCCAGTTTCACATTTGTCCACCCTGTTTTCCACATTCTTGTTAGAGATCTACCAAAAACACAGGTCTGATCATTTCAGCACTCTCTTTACAACTCCACGGTGGTTTCTGATTTCCTATAAAATGAAGCAAATTTATTTTTTGTGGCATTTAAAGCTCTTTATGATTTGGTTCCATTTATATCTTCAGCCTCATTGCTCTTTATCCCTCAGAATATATCCATGGTTACACCTTACCCATCTACTAAAAAGATGAAAATATGTGAAACTGAAAGATTCTGCTCCGGTCCTACTCTTTATTTTGACCTGTATATATTTATGCTAGCTATTACACCTGAACGAAAGGCCTTTCCTCACAATCTGCACCTAGTGCTCTTCCTTTCATTCTGCAAAATTCAAATGAAGTATTTTCTGATTCCCCTTCACGAGAAGAGTTGACTGTCTCTGACTTGATGAAACCATGGTGTCTAGCCCATACTTCTACGTGATGGTAATTATACTGCATTAAAACTTTTTATTCATCATTTTTTTCTTACAATCATCAAATCTTACTTTTGCATATTTATTTTCTTGTCTATCTCGTGGTTGCTACCTAATAGATTCTCAGTACATGTTGGCTTACTGGAACTAGCATTAATGGGTATCAGCTCCTTAAGGGTAGGGGCCATAATTATCTTCTTCACCATTATATACTCAGCACTAAACATAATGTCTGAAACAAAATAGATGTTTATTGAATATCTGTTAGGTGAAATATTCACAGGTTAATAAATGTATTAATGGTTTTTCATTTGAAGATATCAACCCAAGTTCACCTCAACTATAGTTGTAGTCACTGTTGTCCTATGGAAGTTTTTATTTGGTAGATAATGTTAATGTGATGGGAATGGTCATTGATTTTGGAATATACTATTAAGTGAAGTTAAACGAGGAGAAAATTAAAAACAAATTCTTCTTGTAAGCTATGCATATTTGGAAAGTAGACTTCGAAACTGGTCCTTTTATACCTCTCATTATGTACTACACTCATGGCCAGAAAGATTCTAATCCTTTTTCCGCAGGTATATCCTTCATCCCCTGTTCCTTGTGCCGCCAGTGATAACCTGTGTAGTCTTGATCAGTTTCCTCGTTTTAAAGATAGACATACTAATTCTTATTGCATTTATAGGGATGATGGAAGGCCAACTTGTAGGAAGGTGGTTTGCTATCTGTAAAGCTCCATGCAAAGGAAAGAAATTATTCTTTCCATATATGTCCCTAATTCTAAAGTTACTCTTCGTGTCTAAATCAAGTCCTCTTTCTTAATCTTTAATGCTATTCTCAGAAGGTCTGGTCCTGTGGAAATGAAGATTAACCATTCATTTCCCTTTTTTTCCTTTCTTTTCTTTATTTTTAATGTAACTGATTGACAAGTTGGTTAACATACAGTGTATACAGTGTGCTCTTGGTTTTGGGGGTAGATTCCCGTGATTCACCGCTTATATACAACACTCAGTGCTCATTCCAGCAAGTGCCCTCCGATGCCCATCACTTCTATTTGGTGAGGAGGTATATATATTCTATTTAATATAACGCAAGTTATTCAACACTTTCAATTTCCTTTTCCATATGTTTTAGTCAGCTTTGACTGCCATAGCAAAACACCATAAATTTCATGGATTAAACAACAGAAATTTATTTCTCATAGGTCTAAAGGCTGAGTAACTCAGGATTAAGACGGTGGCTGAGTCAGTTTCTGCTAAGCGCTCTCCTCCTGGCTTGCAGACAGCCACCTCCTTGCTGTGCCTTCACATGGCATGGATACAGTTTTCTGGTGTCTCTTATAAGAATATGAATTGTATTGGGTCAAGGCCCAACCTTTATGACCTCATTTAACTTTAATTACTTCTATAAAGGTGCTATCTCAAATACTGTCACATGGGGGTTAGGGCTCCAGCATCTAAATTTGGGAGAGTCATGGTTCAGTCCATAGCACCGTACCGAATAACAACTATGGAATTTTTTCCATTTTGTGTCACCAGATTTTTAATTAATGCCTATGCTTCATCCTGGTTATATGTACTTTAGTGAACTGGCAGAATATGTGTATATATGTATATATGTATGTGTATATATGTATGCATAAATATATATATTTATAGGTTAAGGTATATATATATGTATGTATAGAGGTATATATATGTGTGTGTGTGTATGTGTCTGTGTGTGTAATGTTTATTCTATTTTTGTATTAAAATATTTAATTTTATATTTTGAACATATGAACCCCAATATTCCTATCTCAAAGTCTCTATTGGCTATGATTAAAGTTTAATTAGGGTTTTTTTTTACAAGTAAGAAAAAAAAAATCTCCTCTACGTTTTTGTTAATGTTATGAATTAGCAGGAGATATTCAGAAATAGAGTTGCCTACATGTTGTTTGAAAATTGTTTACAGCAAATAATGAACAAAGCAAATCAGATTGCCAAAGGCCTGGCTGTTGAAAAAGTGTAGCACATTATTAATTAAAATACAAGTCAGCTTTTCCAGCACTTGTAGCCTGTGGGTATCGAATGTACTCCACTTGATTGAATCAGGTAGTGGCAGCACAGGCATTTTTTATTTTGTGCTGGAAGGGATAACAAAAATGTAAAGCTGTTTTCTGCTACTTCATTTGAAAAAATATTATTTTGGAATGAAGGCCCACCAGCTGCAGCAGACAGGCAGAAATATATAAAATCTACACTATACCCTTGCACTGTGCTTTTTAAACAAGGGGTCTACAACCTCAGACACTCTCCTGGCATTGTATTATAGGCAGACCTTTGTCTATGGCCAAGGAAACAGTTTCCATGGAGATGCGAGGCATTTGACAATGGTCACTGTTTTGGTGAAGAAAATTAATCCAAGCAGGAGACCAGTTTAGAGTTATAAGATTTTTTTTTCTAAGCAGAAGGAGGGGAAGAAAGAATTGAGAAGTAGCATAGAAGAAAAGCCTATCTGCCTTTCGGGTATTCTTTTTAACATGCTGAAGTCAGTGAAATTTGGAGAAACCACAAAGTGTGTTTCCAGTTTCAATGCTGATGGGAATTCTCAGGTGAAAGAAAAAAATAGTAAAGAGAATATGATCTTTTATAATACACTTAAATATTTAGTTCACCCCTAGGATAAGTCAGGAAAAGAAATAATGCTGAGAGTTTTTTTTTTTTTAATTCAAACACTACCAACCATTAAACTAGAAACTGATACTTTTTAACTCTGCCTGTTCCAAACTCTTCAAGAACAGAGATCCCTTCTTATTCATCTCTGTGTTTCTTTTAGTCCAACATCTGGGAAAATAATTAGAATAGTAGGTTTTTCATAAATGTTTGTTGAATGTCGTGGATACATCAAATCGTGAGGATCCATAAAACAAGAAATACAATAATTTAAAAGGATTGTGAATGCTACCTACAGAATCAACTCTACCCATGTCAGAGCCCCTCTGGATTCCATTCAGACAACTCTGAAAGTGTTTTAACGCTTTTCAGGCCACCAGCGTTGAAAAGAACATTTAGAGATTTTAAGATGGTTTACAAAAATGCCTGGTGAAGAAACAGGTTTGGTATGGTAATAATGGGCAGAAGTGAAACGGAGTGAGTCACAGGCCTTTTGGACTTGTGGGATCTTGGTGTCTTTTTGGGTGGAATTAGTCACCCCTGGCCATTGGATTGAACTTCTTCCTCCTTTATTGCGCTCATAGGTTCGAAATCTTTATAGTGGGCACCAGTGGATCATATTAATCTCTATCTCTTGTGACAGATTTCCTGGGTTTAAATTAGTGCATTCCTACAGTTCTCAAGTTAAAGCCTTCAATGAAGCAAATTAAATATCTACCAAATTCACTCAGTTCCATTCCATGCTTTAGTCTAGGTCTGCCATTCTCTAATTCATAATAATTGTCTGAGATGTCGTCTTTACCCTGAGAGGTTTCAGTGGACTTTGTTTATCATTTAGAAAGCTCTCCCTATTTAAGGAAGCTCTTCACTGACCTAGGTTCATGAGGCCTTGACATGTTCCCTGGACCTCAGGGAGGAGTGAGCTATGTGCCATTCAGACAGAGGGGGAAGGAGCTGGCTTCTGTCTCAATTCCAGAAGCAGCATACTCTGTCTAGCCCACCAGAAGGATGTTCTATAATGACAAACCACATTTTCTCTTCCCTCCCTCCCTTTTTCTCCTTGGTGTAAAGTATATGCTAAATCTGTTTGTTTCTCCCCCTGTGGTGTGTCCTCTTCTCTCATCCTTTCTAGTGCCCAGTATGAGCTCATTATATCTTTTTCAGTCATTTTTGAGCCCATGCCTTGTCAACACTCCCTTTAGAACTTCCTTCCCCCCTTATTCCCTTTTTCTGTCTGCTGTAGGTACAAAGTGGTTTTCTTCCTTCCAAATCCCTACGCTGCCAACAGAATTTGCCTTAGGAATTAAGGGCACATTTACAAGATTATAAATTGGTCATTGATATATGGGCGGTCCATTTCCCCCCCTCCATTCTCACAGGCTTTTAAGCTGTTTGCATGGCCATGAGACAACAGACAGTTTTCAAAGCTATCTTGGCCTTTCTTGTTTTTTACTTCCTCTCTCTTGTGGGCATGTAAATCTTCGTTGCTATAGAGCAACTGATTGTGACCTTATGTGTTAGCAGTTCTGTTCCCTGAAAACTAAAAATAGGCCTTAATCTTCTCAACATGTGAGTATCCAAAAGGGGCTCTTTGATTAATAGCTGCCTATATGTAGTGGCATCCGTGTCCTCCTTCAAGCACACTGGGGGGTGGGGGGGGGTGGGGAGGGGGTGCTGGCGAAGGAGAAGAGCTGCAATGTTACCATTTGTTATGGACGGCTTGTTGTCCTGTCTCCAGAGTCCAGCTCTTTCCTGACTTCTGTGCTCCATTGAGAAGGTCACTTTTGTAGGCAAACACTGTGAAAAATACACTACCAAACATAGGCTGTGTGTCTTCCTTTGATTTTGAAATTCAATTCAATTTTTTCATTTTATATGTCAGTTCCCAAAAGTTACATGAAGCTACATTTCGCTGCATAACAGAATTTTAGAGAACCTAGTTCTCAGTGGTGCTCCAGTAATTAAATAAACAAATTCCCCTCCCCTTCCCCCTACCAAAAGACCTAGGCATCAAAGTCCAAATTATAATCTTTTTTTCTTTTTTTTTTTTTTAAATCACTGGTTGCCTTTGCAGGGGTGAATGAGATTCCAATTGTTAGTAGCTCTGATAGGCTCAACACCTGCGTGTGTTTGAAATCCACATTCAAGTACATATTGGGTCAAACCCTAACCAGATGTAGGTACACAGCCAAGTTATTGGATTTCTTGATGATGAATAGAAAGCAGACAATGCACCTGTCTGGTTGTGGAAAGGATTTGCATAAAAATGAAGGAAGAGTACACATGCTTATGTAAAGTGGTGATTACCAGGATCACCTATATATGTATGTAAAAAAAAAAAACAAAAAACAACAACCCACACAATACAGTTTTTCTAAATGAAACCATGTGAGGTGTTATAAACACACACACACATTTGCCAACAATTAGGAAACGTGTTGCTAGTCTGGGGCTATGTTAGAACGATTTGATTTCCTGGCATATTTATCCTCTGAAGAAGTGAAACACTATACTATGCCAGTTACTTAGATGTTAGATACAAAATGCTGCTTGCCATCTGATCTTTTGTGCTTGAGGTGGATGGAGGAAATAAAGATTAGGAACAAACTCCTCACAGAGATGTGAGGTACCCAAAGAGCAAGGCTCTTTTTATTGAACACGAAATCTCCATGGCAGGTAATATGGCTGGGATTAGCTTTTATTTTGAGAATTCAGATTCCCAGCTCAAATCAACTGACTTGACAGCTTGATGAGATTTCCACTGAAAATAAGTATTTATTGTATAAAGACAAAAGAAAGGAAATGTACTCTGGTTTTGTTCTATTTTGTTTTTTAAAGCTGAACATTCCTTCATTTTTTTCTTGCAGTCACCCTCGCGTGATCTTATCTATCTGCAACAGCCCCTTTCTTAGCCTATAGGCCACCAACCTTCAAATTTAACTCTTCACTGAAAACTTTCCTCCTTGTTTAAACTCATCAGTGTTCTAAAACATCTTTGCAGTGATACTGTGATTCTGGATGAAAGAATTAAAACCATAGACCTTATGTTTTGAACCTCTTTTTTAATGTGAAAATATATCTAAAAATTAAACCAAGTGTGGGAGATAACAAAAATTTTAAATTATCATTATACTCACGCATCATTGCCATCACCAAAAGAAAATATACATTATATATATATATATAATATATATAATATATATATAATATAAATATATATACACACAGAGAGAGAGAGAGAGAGAGAGTTGATGTAAGATACATGACTTACAGTTTAGACTGTAAATAGTAGCTCCATCACAGTGATTCCAAATACTACCTAAGAACCCATCTATTCAGAAGGCATGAATTCCATTATCTCTCTTCTCTGGAATGGACCACCCCTCACCCGATGTACTCAGAAACTTCTCAGAGCACTTTCTTGTCACCCAGGACCAGTCACATTTGTTCTTATTTTACAGGTATAGATGTCATCCTTGCAGTAGGAAAGATTCTGCCCTGGCCATCAGAAAGTGTTTTCCTGGAATGTGCTGTTCCTCTTTTGCTGCCAACTCTAATGTTGAAGGTCAGAGGGTAACAGATGAAATCTAGAGAATGCAATCAACCAATTCCCAACTTCTAAGTGCTGCCGAAGTGTTTTTATTTCCTCCTGTGACAGAATAGTGTCTCTTTGTTCCTCTTCACTGCTTGATTCCCCACCTGATTGTAGAGCCACTTGGAATTGAACTTACTTGCTTCAGGGGGACTTCAGTGTTGCCGTTACCCCCATCAAAACCAGAAACTTTGGGAAAGCAGGTCAAAGGTAGACAGTTTGAAAAGTACCTCCACTGTCTCTGTTCCACACGGAGAGCACATTACCACCTTTCCTCCCTGGCTGTGTTATCTCATTGCCACTCCAGATCCATTATCTGCTCTTCTCTTCCCTGCCATGTTCTATGTCCTAAGATTCTAATATCTCTGCATCTCATACACAAGCTGCTTTGCTTTTCAGCTTCTGGTTGAGTTTGACCAATAGGAGACACTGGTGGGAGAATGACGGTGTGGGAAAAAGGAAAGATCAGCGTATTTTTTCCTCCTCATACTCGATCTGGGAGGTAGTTTTAATATTGGCTGCATTCTTCTACATGAGATAATGGTTCCTTCTGGTGGCTCCTGTCCCATAATTATAGCTTTCAGTGGTTTGAGAGAATATTGTATCCTGCCTTGGACCATTCAGAACTAAGGGTGATAATGGCTTAGCACTATTGCTAGTTTCTAGGTGCTTCCCTGTCGCTTTTTAGTTCCCCTAACCCTGCCCATATCTCTGTAAATGGTTCCTTTACTAAACACTTTTTAATTGCCTCCTTTGAATATGACATTTGTTTCCTTCAAGGGTCATGACTGATCAGTGTAGAAACACTTATAAAGAGAATCTATCTCCTGTTATAGCAACAATTCCCATGAAAGGGCCAGTCCACTAGTATCTTTTTGTTTCATGGGAGTTTATCTCAGGACTTGATTGGTTTTCCCTAAAATTTGATTGAGGATTTTCTGGGCCACCCTGGAAGTTTTAAATAATTTTGAATCTCATTCAAATGATTTGGGAGAAGGAATTTGCCTCTATGCTTTACCTTTCAGCTGACCCCTATGCTTCTCACACACATTAGCCTACCCCTTCCAATAATTTTTAGGCTGTGTCAATTATTTAACAGATTAAAGATAAATAGATATCAGGGAAATGCAAATGAAAATCACAGTGAAATACCATTTCACACCTATAAGATAACTGTAATCAATAAGACAGATAATAAAAAAAATATTGGCGAGGCAGTGGAGAAATTGGAATCTTATGCACCATGGTGCGAATGTAAAGTAGTATAGTCACTTTGGAAAACAGGCTGCAGTTTCTCCAAAAGTTAAATATAGTTTTACCATATGACCCAGCAATTCCACGTCTATGTGTATATTCAAGAGAAATGAAAACCTATGCCCCCAAACTTGTACACAACTGTTCATATCAGCATTATTTATAGTAGCCAAAAAAGTGGAAACAACCCAAATTTCCATCAACTGGTGAATGGATATATGGTACAGAATAGTATTTGTTATAAAAAGAAACAGATTATTGTTACATGCCACAGCAAGAATGACCCTTGAAAACGTTATGTTAGGTGAAAGAGGACAGTCACCAAGGCCACATTTGTATGATTCCATTTACATGAAATATGAAGAACAGGCAAATCTATAGAAACAGAAAGTAGATTAGTGGTTGTCTTGGGCTGGAAGGGAAGGGTTGGAGGAAAATGGGGAGTCATTGCTAGTGGACACCATGTTGCTTTTTGCCATGATGAAAACATTTTTTTTTAAATTTTTTTTAACGTTTATTTATTTTTGAGACAGAGAGAGACAGAGCATGAATGGGGGAGGGGCAGAGAGAGAGGGAGACACAGAACCGGAAGCAGGCTCCAGGCTCCGAGCCATCAGCCCAGAGCCCGACGCGGGGCTCGAACTCACAGACCGCGAGATCGTGACCTGAGCTGAAGTTGGACGCTTACCGACTGAGCCACCCAGGCGCCCCATGAAAACATTTTTAAATTAGCCATGGTGATGATTGCACAGCCCTGCAAATCTACTAAAAAAAAATTGAACCACACATTTTAAGCATTTTTTTTTTCCAACGTTTTTATTTAGTTTTGGGACAGAGAGAGACAGAGCATGAACGGGGGAGGGGCAGAGAAAGAGGGAGACACAGAATCAGAAGCAGGCTCCAGGCTCTGAGCCATCAGCCCAGAGCCTGACGCGGGGCTCGAACTCACGGATCAGGAGATCGTGACCTGGCTGAAGTCCGATGCTTAACCGACTGCGCCACCCAGGCGCCCCATGAACCACACATTTTAAAAGAGTGGAATGTGACCTAGATCTCAATTATAAAAACAGGCAAATGGATGAAATGAAAAAAAAATGGGCCTTGCCTGGTAATTACCTTCCTACATATACGATTGGTGAAGAGGAAGATTTATGAAAATGAAAAGGATTTATAAAAGTAAAATATATATATATATGGATTTCCAAAAGAGTTATAAAAAGCTAACTTGATAAAATATATACCATCATGTAAATATAATATATCCAAATCTTTCACTTCTTACATTGAAAAGCCTTAAACTCTTTGAATTATTTCACATTTTCTACCAAATGAAAGGGCGAAAACCAGGAAAAAATTTGAACCAAGAATGCTAAACAACTTCTGCAGAATTTCATTCTTACTCAAAATAAAACTAGTGTTTACAACACAAGAGTTTTCCAGATGGCCATGCAAATTAAAGCTCAGGAATACACTATACACCATATTATTGTTGTTTAGTATTTATTGAGCACTCACAGCATGCAAGGCGCTGAAAAAATAAACTACATCCCCAGCTATGCAAATTATAACCTAAAAAGCATATAAAATCATATTACCTACTGTCTTCAATGGATTAATAATGCATGAAATATTCCAAAGGTCAGGGCTCAATCATATTAATATTGGTGCCAGGAATATATCTTGTTCAAATTAACCTGTTTTCTTTATTCCCTCTCTTTTCCTGGATATTTTTCTTGAGATATTTCTAATAATTTTATACCATAATACAATCCCTGATATTAAAAAATTTCATCAATAAATATTTTTGCAACATACGGCATAATATAAGACAAAGATTCTCTTAGAATTCCATTTTTACTAACATTACCTTTTGCAGTGATGCTTCTAAATCTACGTCATTGACCTGGACCCTTCCTGGCAAAAGGGCTAGTTAACCAAGATAACAGTTAAAGATCTTAAGTGTAGTATTGCTAATTGAGAGAGCAGCAATTTAAAACATCTTAATACCAAGAGTCTCTTGGCTGTGTGTAGAGGCTGAAAATTATTTACTAAATTGACATACATCCCATTTTCATTTCTTAGCCCCAGGCTGACTTCGATACTGACAGGAAACTTGTAAAAGACCTGTTAGGAAGGATGAATCTTCATAGGTTTCTATAACATTTTTCATTATAACAAGGGAAGACAATTACATGCTTTTACACTCATAACACACCTAAGCTGCCATGTACTGGAATTGTCTCCACTGGTGCATATCTCTTGGAATCTGCAGTTTCCTCATGGGATAATGCTTTATTTAAATGAAGTAAATTTTAGTCTGGGCTGGTTATGCATTGGGGATAAATAGAGAAAAGAAAGTTCCAAAATTAATTAAAAGATTAGCAAAGAAGTTAAGCCTGGATGCTATAGCTTACCTCTATCTATGAGGTTATGCCTCCCTATATTTTTACATTACATTTTCAACCCCAACATCTATAAAATGCCTTGGAAAGGATAAATCCACTTATCTTCTTTAAATGTTTTAGCTTACCATGAAGTGACTTTTTTCAAGAATGGTTTTGATGTTTATTTATTCTTGAGAGATACAGACACAGAGTGAAAGTGGGGTAGGATCAGAGAGAGAGGTAAACACAGAATCTGAAATAGGCTTCAGGCTCCGAGCTGTCAGCACAGAGCCCGACGCGGGGCTCGACCAACGTGGGGCTCGACCCCACGAACTGTGACATCACGACCTGAGCTGAGGTCAGAAGCTCAACCGACTGAGCCACCCAGGTGCCCCACCATGAAATGACTTCTATAGTACTAATAATTTTAATCTAGACCATTTTTAGTGGATTTTCATTGAAATTTTTCTTGTAGCGGGATGCAGGTACTCCGTATTATTATGATTTTTCATCATAACATTATTATGATTGTTAGAGTTGAAAATATGCATTCTTCTGATTTCACAATCTTTTAATTTACTCATTAGAGAGAGTTATGGTCTAAGATAGCTACTGTTTTGGTGACATGCTGACAAGTGGTGACAGTAATAGACAATTTACAGCAAAATTTGCATATCATTGGCTTCTGGGCATATATTTATCCTATATTCTACACACGCCTGTCATATATATTTGTATGTGAACACTATGTTTGTGGCAAGGGCTTTAGATTTTATATTTTCCAATCTGAAACAAGATCAACAAAATCTTGCTGAAACATCACTGAATTGAATTGGCAACTCCCTTGTACAAAGAGCAAGATAAAAAAGCTGTTCAACTTTTATGCTGTTCCTCCTTAAGCTCCCTGGTTCTCCGGTAGTACTTGGTTACCTAGGCTGGCAAATTGCATCGCTACAGTGACTTCCTCTTATTAACTTAGCATATTAATGATGAGAGACTACCTGATAACATAAAAGGCACAAGGAGACACTTTAGGGATAAATCCATATTGAAAATAAATATAATTTGGGTAATGTTTGCATTTTGGTTTCCTCAGCTGCCATGTTTGTCCCATTCCAGGGAAATATTGCTTTTGGAGAGGGCAAGAGAATACAGGAAGGAATAGTGAGTGCCCAGAATCCAATTTGGGAAATTTTCCTTGCTCCATACATCCTTCTGACTCTCCTTCCTTGTCACTCATTTGTTCCTTGATCACCTTTGTGAGGAGAGGACTATACCGATGTGATTGAAACTGTCCTCTGATATTGAGTGGGTACATGGCGTTTAGAAAATAATAATAATAATAATAATAATAATAACAATAACAATACACGAAGAAAAAAGGAAAGGAAAGAAAAAGGAGGAGGAGAAGATCCCACTGCCATCTGGTCCTTTTATGAAGATTTGTGAAGCAGAAGAAAATCTTAGGACATAGTAATTCTTGTTAAAATATGATATCATTGAATGAAGGACAAAGATTTATTGTGTATCTGCCGCACTTATAGCTAGAGCTTACTTTCCATTTTTCCTTTCAAGATTCTCTTTCACCCATGCCAACCTCTCCATTCTACCAGCACTGCCCTTTTCCAGGGCTTTTCTGACTTACATCTGAGTTACTCTCTCCCTTGAATAGTATCTGTCTTCTCAGGGGTCTCATCAAATTTTATTTGCTAATTAAGGCAAAGCTGAAGTGCCATCTTCTCCATGAATTTTTCCTTGTTTTACTCGTCTTCACTGATCTCTTTGGTTCCTGAAATCCTACAGCTTAAAGTATAAAATGCTTACGGATTTTTGACATAAATGTAATGATTAATTTCATGTTGTTTCAGTCCACAATAGCTTCTTGAGTATTCATCTTGGTTTCCTAAACTACAGGAAGTTTTCTGAGAGCCAGTATCCTATCTTATACTTATTTATATATCTCTTAATTCAGAGTACATAGTAGACTATAAATAAATGTTGATTGATTTATTAATGAACTTGTTCTTGGTTTCCTTCATTATGGAGGTCTTAATCAACAAAGTAATCAATGTATGGGATCTTATTAGTTTATTCCATACCTATCACCTATCCTATTAATGCAGAAAGCAAACAAATTAGAAGGTCATTGTTAATGTCCTCAATTCACTTTACACATGGAGAGACAAGAAAGGCAAGAATAATACAAAACAGTATAGCCAAGGGTCAGAGTGTGCATTAGGAAATACGTATGTCACTTCACTTCCAAGTGTAACTATTTATGAAGAAGACATGATGAAAATAAAGATTTTATTCTTTCCACACCAGTGAGGTGAGGGCAGAGGTAAAGGTGAGAAAAGAGTAGGAATCTCTATAGACAATAATATCATTGTCCTCAAATCTTGGTTCTGTATGAAGAAAGTGATTTTGAGGGAGAGTCATTAACAAAGAAAATAAAAGGTTATTTCTAGGGAGCCTAGTAAAACAGGTGGAAAGATTATGATAACCATGTAATCGGCCTTCTAGCATAGCACAAATAGAAACTTTCTGTTACAGCTCAAGAATATAAATAAAAGGAAATAGTGACGTTATTATATGAATAAATAAGTTAGTTAATCAATCACTGACAAAGCATACTCTGTAATCAAAAGATTTTTTATGTTAAGATTAATTTCATGTAATACAAGTCTAAATATTACATAAACCCTTTTGACATTGAGTTATACTTCATAAGACAAAAAGGGCGTTTTTAGCCACTGAAGAATGGCAGACAGTCAGGAACAATTTTGGATTTCAGAATCTGGGTGGCCATTAACTAAAATCTTGGGATGCTTTGAAAGTCAAAGTATAAATCGACACTGTCTAATATGGTAGCCACTAATCACATGTGGTTACTTGGTCCTGGTAGAGACAGAATTAAACAAAAGGAGAAAATTCCCTGGAACAGGAACTGTTAGCCTGTTGTAAACATGAAACAGATCCCAGGTGGTATGTGTTACTGGGGGAAGTATTGAATATTAGACAATCAGGTCTCCTCTTTGACATATAAATACATAACATGAGTACATACGGAATGTGTATGTGTTGTTGCCAGGCTTTCACATTTAACTGGAGGGCCATCGATCCTGAACACCATATCAACACAAAGATCCACCAAAACAAAGCACGCATTTAGAGTGAGTTCACCACACTCACCTTTTGGCAGGTATGCTCAAGCCAGTCTCTCTCGCTAAACAACAAAATGGTTTTCTCCTTCTAGCCAAGTGAGGGTGATAATTGATAAGAGGGCCAGGACCACTTTTCACTCAAAATGGTGTAATATGCCTACATTAAGCCAGGATAGAGGAACCCCCCAAAATAGCGCTTTGATTTTACCTTGATTTTAGGAGTTGATTTCCCATCAAAGAGTTGACTTGGACTTCTTCCCATTACCCATGAGTTAACATGGAAAGACAGCTGCGATCCTTTTTAGATGGGAACATGCTCACAAGGCACTTGCTGAGAATTTGTCACTAAAAGCGTTATTCTGATGATTTCTCAGTCCATCTGCTAATTTCTATTCTGCATAGATTTTCCAGAACTGGAAATCTAGGAAAAGGATAAGTTTCCCAGAGATTCAAAGTGTTTCAACAGAGGAACTTAGTCTTACACTTCAGTGAGAGTAGATTTGCTCTCTGGGAGAATCTTGGTAAATACCCACAGTCATATTTTATTACCAGATGTGTAGTTTTAATTTCTTTCATGAAGACAAGGCCATAAACTTCCTCAAAGACAATGTGCCTTTACATGAACTAATGGTTTTCAAAAGCTTAAGAAATCCTAGATATGGAAAATATGAGAGAACGAGTCTTTATTTGCTCTCTATTCCCCACCTACGTGCAGAATGGTGAACAAATAAGTATTATTAATAATTCTTAGGCTGGTCATGTGAAACTATAAAATCTGCACTTTATGGTGAACAACAGAAGGCATTTTATAGAGAAGAGGACACAATCCACCATTCTTAGAGGGATTTACAAATAAACTGTTTTCAAGATGGTGAGGGAGCCCAACAACTACCATTCCTCTCCTCTCCACCTGGGACCTCAGGATGGTCCCCAAACTAAATTTCTTCATGACTTTTTTCTTTCCAATTCAGATTCATCTTAACAATTACCAGGATGTTGAGCTGAATGCGCTTACCTTCTCTCTTATTTTCTAAGCTTTTTATAAAGCTGGACACCATTACAACTAGAAAAGATCTTAACATCCCTTTAATTTTAACCCTCTCTTTTCTGAGTGAGCAAACCCTAAGGAAAAATGAAGACATGACACTGATTAGCTGGAGAAAGAGTGAAGCCTGGAATCCAACTCTATAAATTCTCAGTCAGCGTTCTTGGATTTCTCCAAACCACCTTCCCCGAGTCCACAATATCTGGCGATCCAGTCTAAGGTTCTCCTACTAAGCAACAAAGAATCTGCTCTTGGATACTTTTATAGGGCCTTACACAGCCCAACATACAGAACATGATTCATCCATAAAATATTCAACTTTTCTTGATAACTAAGGGCTTACTTTAATGTAGACTTTTATAATTCTATTTTTTTAAAAGATTTATTCAGGGGTGCCTGGGTGGCTCAGTCGGTTGAGCATCCGACTTGGGCTCAGGTCATGATCTCGCAGTCTGTGAGTTCGAGCCCCGCGTCGGGCTCTGTGCTGACAGCTCAGAGCCTGGAGCCTGCTTCAGATTCTGTGTCTCCCTCTCTCTCTGCCCCTCCCCTGTTCATGCTCTGTCTCTCTGTGTCTCAAAAATAAATAAACGTTAAAAAAAATTAAAAAAAAAGATTTATTCATTTTTGAGAGTGAGAGAGACAGAGCATGAGCGGGAGAGGGGCAGAGAGAGAGGGAGACACGGAATTAGAGCAGGCTCCAGGCTCCGAGCTGTCAGCCCAGAGCCTGATGCGGGGCTCGAACTCACAGACTGCGAGATCATGACCTGAGCCCAAGTCGGATGCTCAACCGACTGAGCCACCCAGGCACCCCTAGACTTTTATAATTCTAAAAGAATATTAATGAGAGTGGTTCTCAGTATTTGTATATAGATGGGGAGTGGTGGAATCTTGTTTAGGGCGGCTAAACAGATTTTGGGGCCACACACCTTATACTCTAAAAAATCTCCAGAGCTTGAGTTGACTTGCTTTTAGTTGCATTCTCCTGTGAATTGGATGTCTTTTTGGGGGGAGAAAATGACTCTGTGATGCCCAAATGGAAGGTTTGAAATGTACCTATTAGCAAACACACAGACCATAAAATTTCTTTCTCATTATGGCAGGATGAGAAGATAATGCTTAGAGGTCTGTGTGTCCTTGGTGTGAACAAGGTGAGAAAGGAAAACAGCTTTTTTATTCTTTTAACGAGATGACCAATATAGTTTATTTTCTTTCTTACCTAAGTAAGTTTGTGCTATGTAGAATCTTAATTGAGTTTGTATTATTAGATTTGTTTTTGAAGTAGAAGAAAAATAATTAGCTTCTTTCTCTGACTTCTTTGAGCAAATAATACTTTGAGAAGTGAGATATTTGAATCGTAGTGAGGATGACACTAACAAACACGTGTTTTGCATCACAGAATTATGCCATTATAATAATAAACCATAGTCTGTTCAAAAGGCTATACAGTTAGAAACTTCCGATTAAAGGCATCTTTATGTTACATACATCTCCATTTAGCAGACTAAAAAGTGGAGGCTCAAAAAAAGTTACCTAATGGCCCACCACGGAAAACGAAGCTAATTTATAAGGGGAGAAATAGACGTCTCGCTCACATTGTGATGCTTTTGTCTCCGTAGTTCTGTAACAATAGGGTCATTCTTGAATCATCTACGTCACCCCACACATGTCTAATTAATGATGAACTCATCTGGATTCTACGTTAGCATCTTCCCAAATGTGGCATCTTCTCCTTCTCACCCTCACTATGTTCAGAATGATTGCTATGATCTCCTCCCTTGTCTTTTTTCTCCAGTCCATCTTGATGGTAACAGTGTTACCCTCTGAAAAACAGACAAATGAAGCAGAGCAAACTGGATCTGTCGTTCCTTTCCTCAATGGCCAGCCTGTTTCATATACGGTTCTCCATTTTTATGACATGCCATTCCCCTCCCTTCACCCCCATGAACCGTGTGCTCCCCCACAGACACATTCCTACCACTCTAAGCACAGTGCTCCCTTTCAGAACTGGTTGCACAGTTGGTTCCTTCTTCCTGGAATTTCCCTCTAGGGTCGCCCTCTCTACCTTCAGTTTCATCCCTCTGGATCCAGTTCAAATATCAAAACTCTTCTTCAACAGCCATTTGCAAGTCTCGAGGCAGAGATAGACGCTCTCTCTCTTTAAGATTTCAGGCTTCCTTTTCCACACCTGTGAAAGAGCATTTGTGATCTTTTGTGTTAATTGTATTAATTGTCTCCCTCTTTAGGTAGACTCTTTAACAGTATCATTTAAACTTTTCAAATGCAACTACCACTAGAAATACGTGTTTACATCGTGACCCAAAGCACGCACAGACACAGACTGAAACGGAACTTCCATAAAAGAATATATTCCTGGGGCGCCTGGGTGACTCATCAGTGGAGCATCCGACTTCAGCTCAGGTCATGATCTCACTCACGACGGGCTATCTGCTGACAGCGCAGTCTGCCTCAGATCCTCTGTTCCCCCCTCTCTCTTTGCCCCTTCCCTGCTCATGCTTGCTCTCTCTCTCTGTCTCTCTCTCTCTCTCAAAAATAAATAAACATTAATAAAAAGAATATATTCCCTTACAATGGGAAGTGTCCTTTGAGATTTTCTACTCTCATTTTTTTTTTTATTGTTGGTCATGATCTATTGATTTCACAGCTCAATAATGGGCCACAGCTCCCAATTCAAAAAAGTCTTTCCCAAATGGCAAAGAATTGCCTCTTATTCATTTTTGCTTCCCCCATGCCTAGAATACGGTAGGACACAATAAATATTTGCTAAATGGATGACTATACAAAGAGGATAGTTCTGAAAATGTTTAAAAAAACTTTTTTTCAGGGGCGCCTGGGTGGCGCAGTCGGTTAAGCGTCCGACTTCAGCCAGGTCACGATCTCGCGGTCCGTGAGTTCGAGCCCCGCGACGGGCTCTGGACTGATGGCTCGGAGCCTGGAGCCTGTTTCCGATTCTGTGTCTCCCTCTCTCTCTGCCCCTCCCCCGTTCATGCTCTGTCTCTCTCTGTCCCAAAAATAAATAAACGTTGAAAAAAAAAAATTAAAAAAAAAAAAAAAAAACAACTTTTTTTCAGCCATAATACACTTTACTGCATTTCTTCTCTGTCTTGAGGCTAAGTTTGAGCTATGTCCTTGTTTTTGTTTGTTCGTTTTGTTTGTTTTTTTGTTTTGTTTGTACTTGGGGACAGAGAAGAGAATAAAGTGTACATGGCTCATATTTGCTACTTGGAGAATCTGGTAGAGAGGGATGAAGGTGATGAGCAGAGGGGGTGAAACTAGTGGTCTAAGTGAGTTTGAAATTGATTTGGCCCATTTCATTAATTATTGTTCTTGCCAATGGGCAGCAAAATCAGAACTTGTAAGTATAAGCATTTCCTGTGCAAATGTTTTAATTAGTTGATCTTGTGCCTCAGGATGATCCTGTTCAAGCCATCTATAAAAAAAAAAGAATAATATCTGTCAAGAAAGTAGTTAACTCTGGTTCTTTAGTTCACCTATATTTTTACATCTAGTTTGTTTCCTGTTTTTAGTTTCTGACTTTTAGTGCTTGACAGACTATAAATTTTGTATTATAAATTTTATGGTGGCAATCCAGACCCTGGGTTCTCAACAAATATTAATAATCGCAGGAGAAACATTTTTCTTGGTCCAATGGCAACCTTGTCAGTTTGTAACCAGGAGTAAATAGAACATTCAGTTCAGTCCATGTGCTCATTTTGAGGCTTAGAATAAATCAGCCTTTTTTCTTGATGCTAATAGCTGAGTGGAAGTGGAAAGCTTGTAAAAAATCAACTCTGACTAACATGGAGTCAGATGTCAATGTCTTGATTTTTATGATTATTTCTGTGGAATTATCTTTAGATAACGACAAAATGAAAAGTAATTCTTTGTGTGTTTTAGGTCATGGGCTTAAAATAAAATCAACAGGTTCTTCGTATCACTTGTGACTCAGAGATTTCCATGATTCGAGACACTATGTCAGTCACACGTCTGTTGGGGATTGGGGAATAGAGCTGGATACAAAGTTGGTTCAAAATGACCAGAATTATCTATACGGCCTCAGTGACATCCCTGATGTTAATTTGAGAGGTGCAGTTTTGAAATATATTTTTTTTCTTTCTTCCCCCCCCCACCCCCCCAGAAATCCTCCCCTCTCCAAAAAAGGGAGGGCACTGTGTGGAATCCCAATATTTTTAAAAAGCAACATAAGCAGAGCTTTGGTAAGAAGCCTGAAGGGAAATGCCTGCCTATTTGGCCACAGAAAAGGCTTTGAAGCACTTCCTAAATTCCTGGGGCTCCACTCAACACAGCCTTCAAACCACAATCCCAGAACAGAGCAAGTTCTGAAGACATTGCAGAAAACTCCAATAGCTCATTCTAAAAACATATGCTCAGCCCTCCATCTTCCAGAGATGCTGATTCTTCACATCTAGTATGGCATTCAGGCACATGGATTTGAAAGAGCCTTGCAGGAGACCACTGTTCCCCCTGGCTTCCAGACCACCTGGTCTGCTCTGTTTCTTTAAGTGCAATCCTTGAATTACCTGCATCCGAATCATTTGAAAATCTGTGATTTTTCTGGACCCTGTTTTGGAGATACTGAGCCAGAATCTTTGGGAAAATTCTGATTCACACTTGGGTTTGAGATCTGATGATTAAGAGGAATGTGGACAGATGCCCTTTCAGTCTTAGCAGTAAGCTAAGCAATGAGTCCTTTATAAAAGGAGCTGGGTCGAAGCCATCAAGAGCCAAAAACATGACATCAAAACTCCAAAGGCTTATTCAGAGCAAGTGCCACTGCTCTTTCGTGACTCAAAAAAACACAAATGTCACCAGACATAAAAACCCACTACTTTCTAGGAAGGTGTGGGTCCCTCAACAATTCTAGTCTTTCTTTACCTGTGAGAATCACTGGTGGAATATTTGATGGAAAAACCGTAGCGCTATGATGGTGAACCACCAGAGCATGTACACAACCAGGAGGCTGGATGCAAAGGGCACAAGACGGGTCAGTGGCCCTTGTTTTGTTTCTTTTTCTCATTTGATTTTCAATGTCTACGTGAAGACCATCTGGAGTTCTGAGGGATGATCATCCAGTAACTTATGGCCACCAAGGGAAGAACAAATATAAAAAAAGAAATGTTAAGGATAACTTAAGAAACAAATCATTATTTCTCAAATTCCATTTCTTATGCTGATACCTCAATCATGCCATTGTATTTATATTGACAGAGAAAGTTATCCTCGCTCTCTTGCAATACAGGTTTATTTGATAAATTTGGCAAAGTAATAGGACGGTCTTGTCCAACAACGACCATAATGGCTACAGTGGCAGAATTGCAAAATCACCCTGTAGCTAAGAGCGTAGAGTTGCCAGGTCGCCTGGGATTGAATGTTGGCTCCAGAATTTGTTAGCTGTGTGACTTGGGGAAAATTGCTCAGTCTGTGTGTCTCAGATTTACTGATGAAGATGATGGATGATAAGAATATGTTAACTATCTCACACTGTTGCCGGAAAGAGTCTACTGGCTAGAACTTATGAGGTATTCTGATCAGTGCCCAGTCCATACAGTTGCTAAGTGTCTGTCAAGTCATTACAACTCTATGAAAGCCAGCCTTTGTTTCTATGTCATGGTCATCATCTCATGCTTTGCAAGCACCCCATCACTTAACTCTCTTCACCCCTGTAAGTAAACCAAAGCACCAGGAGCTTACTTATGACATTTACTCTGGATACAAACTCAAGAAAGTCAGTGACAAAATCCAAACAACACAACATGGACATCTTTAACTTCTGTGATGATTAACTTGTACAATGAACATAGTTCATGTTCCCGGTTTTGCTGACAGCTGTGCCCTGCCTCCTCTCGATGATATCATTAAAGGAGGAGAGGGGAGAGACGGGGAGAAGGAGCATTCTGACCTTGAGGACAGAATGATGGAGGCAGTTCTAGCTCTTCCAATCTTCTCTTTCCTCTTCCCTGTTAGATATATAATCATTTCAGTGTTACATTTTTCTATGAATTTTAGTTGCTCTAGAAATTATGGTGTTATGCACCCTTGTACGTCCATGTTTGAGTGTATGTGAGTGCTGGGGGCTAGAGTTATAATTCCATTCACTTTTGTGTCTGTTTATCTTTGTATGTAGTAGGAAGACTCCCTGTGACGTGCTTGCAGTCACTCCTTTGCCTTCAGGGGTCAGAACGGGGGTGGGTCCTCTGACTTCCTTTTCTTGAGCCAGGAAAGACCAACCTCCCCAGAGGTCAACCCAACCGAGGGACACTCCAATATCCACCCCCACCTAGCTGACATGTGGCCTCTTGAAAACCTTCCGGGAGAAGCAAGCCCAAGCTTCATTCAGAGTTGCATGACATTATTTCCTCTCACCCTGCATTAGTCATAGGCTCATCCCCTTTTTTATAGTGGCTGAAAAACTCTGTTTGCATCTCCCTGGACTTCAAAAACATCTTTGTGTGTAAAGCTGTTACAGAGAGGCCAATGATTATGGGATCATTTATTTATATTATTATGGCACAATAGAAGTCACTCTGGTTCTTGAATGTGTTCCAGTGACTCATGATATTTTTTCCGATGTTTTTTGACCTCTGCTCCTTTCCATATTCCCCCATCTCCAATAAATTCGCTTCAAAACCACAGAAAAACCACAGCTGTGTTTGTTGGTCAGGGACTCAAAGAATGAAAGTAACTGTTTCCATGAAGCATCTTCAAAGGAGGTAAAATTAGCTCGCTGTTGTCTGCATATAACCAGATATTAAGGGATTTCGGCAATGAAAGTTGTCATTTCTTGTTTGGAAAATATTTTCACGTGATAAAAAATAGAAAAGTTATGGATCCATCACCAAGATCAGCAGAATTGTATGTTTTGTTATTACATTGTCGCATTACAAATGAGATGACACACAAATCACGATGAATGCATGATAGAAAGTAATAATAGATTAAATGTATTTAATCATGTGAAGAGACAAATACAATTATCAGAATATAAAATATTAAATGTCGAAGTCAACAAAAATATGCAGGGTTAACAAAAGAAGACACTGATTTATGAAAGTTATGCACGGTGTTCCAGACCTCCAGAGGGCGCTATTGCATTTACACAGAAATACATTTACGGCCACATTCTCTTGAAATTAAAAAATGAGAATTTTGAGCCTTTCTAATTCATTTCCACATAAAACTAGGAAAGAATCAATAACCAGAACAACAATTTGTCTCCTAAAAGATTAACCGAGGTTTATCTCATTTAACAAACCTGTTTTTATTATTTTGTCTAAAGATCAGTTACCTAATAAAAGAATGAAAAAAAAATCAAGTCATTTCAGAGAATATTTACAGTAACTTTCATTTGAACAAAATGAACTCTGCATTAGTCATAGACATGATTGTACGTTCAAAATACGCTTAGAGATTTAAACTCCTTTAACGTTGCTTAGGCATCCAGAAATACATCACAACAAAAATACATTTTTTTAAGGGAAAACTGCAGATTTTGAAACTACAAATAGTCTTTACCTCAGTAAAATTATTTTGATGCTTCAAAA
Source organism: Lynx rufus (assembly GCF_022079265.1). NCBI lineage: Eukaryota > Metazoa > Chordata > Mammalia > Carnivora > Felidae > Lynx > Lynx rufus. The sequence goes on from NW_025814834.1 coordinate 75,064,689, forward strand.
TAGCATTTCAGACATATTCTTAAGTATGACTGATATTACCTACTGAGGAAACTGCCTGTGAGAGGCATTGGCAGATAAACAATAACTGTTTTTTTTGCACCATTCGTACTTACGTGACAATGGTGAATGGATGTATCTTACAAGACTTTGAATTCATATGACATGGTTGCAAGTTAGTACACTCAGCTGTAATCTGTAGAATTTGTTTCAAATAATATGACTTCTTTAAAAAATGATTAAAATTGATTCAAGTAATCTTTTTTTTTTAATTCACTGACAAAATTGTTTTCTTTGGAATTTTGAGAGCTCTTCTGAATTCTTATCATATTTATGGAATTATTAGAATCGTGTTATTTTTAGACTCATTAATTATTATTGGAATTTTATACAGAGTGCCCCAGGAGTGTGATAAAGAAAAAATTTCATTTGTTTCTTATCTTTAAGTTTCACATCTAAAGTTTGCCCTTTCTCTGGTTGAAAATCATGCTGGCATTATTTTCCCAAAAAGTGAAATGTTTCCCTCCAAAGTTAGAAAGGGACTAACAACAAATATTCAAGTCCAACAAAGTCACCTTAATTAGTGACAAAATACAATTTAGGCAATATACCAGAAGGCAACAGAAGCTAAGAAGGTTTCCCAAACTTACAGCACTTTTTGACATTAAGAGAAAACAATCAACTTGGGGAAAGTGTGGAGTAACTGATGAGTCATAATCAGTCATTGAAATGATTAACAGTGAATGCAGGTCAGGAAGTGAAGCAACATGCTCATTAAAATGTGAGGATGTTGCTAGAGAATTTGTGGAACATATGTGGATAGCAGTATAATGACATATGCCATTTCTGTAACATCCTTCTCTGGAGCACAAGCTAGCAGAGACTCTATTCTCTTCACATCTCTTGGAGGGAGGAGGGTATTAATATGTCTTGTGGCTACATGAGAACAAAATATCCAGGACAGGAACAAAGTGAGAGCACAGGGAGGCAGATGGGTGACAGTTTCCCATGTCTGTGGGTGACTGTGGATACAGATGGACTCGTCAAATGTCTAACTTGAGCTGATCTGGATGACATCAGTAAGGGACATTTCAATCAAAGAGGCTCACAAGTAGAAAAGGAAGACAAAATATAACTTTCTTTCTTCCAATATGACAAATATTCTTAATGGGGTTTGTGTCATCTGATAGAGGGATCTTGAGATTATGGTGTCTGGGGGAAATATTTCAATATTCAATACTCTACAGGATGATTAGGGGAAAAAAGTCCCCTGGCACGTGTTAGTGGCATACTGGTGAGGAAGCACTCTCATGAGCTTATGATCCTCCTACCTTTTGTTTTTTAACACATCCTTTCCATTGGGCCATAGCAGTCCCTAATTGTGAGCACTGTGTTCTACATGCAGGCTAAAAACTGTCAGCACTATATAGTACTTGGAGCTTTTAAACTGAAAATAACAGTAAAGAATAAAAACAACAAAGAGAACAATATTTGGAACGTGTGTTGGATTCATGACCTTGAAAAACTCTCCTTAAGCCTTACTTTCACAATTTCTAAGTAGGAACACATGTGGTTAAACACTTTGGTAAATCCACATGACATGATGTATTTTAAAGTCACTTGGAACTATTAGTCAATTTAGAACTATTAGTCAATTAATCAACAACAGTCAACTATTAGTCAATACTGAGATACCTGGTTTTATCTCAGGTGAGATCCTAGGCGTCTCTTACAACACTAGATTCTTCTTCCATTCTTAGGAAAAGACAGATTAGGACTTGAAAAAATAGAATGGTTTATTTGAATATTTACCCTGGGTTAAATCAAGAATGGAACAATCTTATCTAAGACCTCTTCATTTAGATGGAGTGTGAATGATAAGGTAGAGTTCTGTCTTTACTACAGCTCTACAGTAACACCTTGTGTGGACTACCAAAAGGGTGACTGCCAGAGACTCCATGGTTTATGGAATGACCCACCGGATACATATTCTGCCAAAAGCTAGTTGTACACATGACAATGGGATTGATAATATTTCAGGCTAGAAACTTTGCACAAAACTCAAAATCAGTGCATATAAAGTCATTTGGTGTTGTCTTACATTACGGATCCAGCAGAAATGGAACCAGGACGGAGATATTACAGAGAATCAATTCTTACCTTTACAACACTGATTTTGAAACCAATAATCCATCTCTGGGAAAAGAATCATCGCAGGGGGAAAAAAAAGGCTTAGGTTAATATCATGAGATTAGAGCCTTGTATATTTAGCCTATTTTCTGTGTCTGAAGGAATATAGGAGATCACCTTGACCCTCTTAAGGTACAAAAGAAGGGAATACGTGTCGGCATAAGATACCAAGGCACAAAGTAAGACATTTTCAGAGGATATTTGTGAAATGATGAAGGAGAGTGATATGGAATAAAGTTAGTTGACCATGAGCCTGAGCACCAAAGTTCTTACCAGATTTTTCATACTGTAGACTGGGGATGAGGATTCACCTTCTGTGAGCCAAGTTTCATGTCTCTTAGCTCTGGGCTGGAGTTAGATTTGTCTCAAAATTTCCTAACAGCTCTTAATGCCCTGACTCTATGACCCAGGAGTGTATGTGGTGTGTGTGTGTGTGTGTGTGTGTGTGTGTGTGTGTGATAAAATGTGTGTATTCTTGATCAGAATTAAATAGAAAGCAAGTTTATAGTAACACCAAAAATAAAAACTCAGTTACATGGAGTAAAAAAACAGGTTGGCAAAGGATTTTATCTAAAGACTATTTGAAATTTTGTTTTAAGGGTGAATTCATGCATACTTACCAACACAATACCTTTTGCATTCTTTACTTAAGTACTTAAGTAAAAAGAATACTTTAATTTTAGTGATTCTCATGTGCATATTCTTGTAAAGAGGTAATTTTTAAGTAATATTTCAAACTTTTCTATTCAGCCATATATAGATACTGTCTTTCCAACTTCACACGTGGTGACTTTGGCCAGAGATTTTATATATATAACTCCCTCTGCACAAATTTAAATATCTAAGGCATTGTGTTCTTGAGCTAGTAACATAATAGCTCAGTTTTATATTTTATTGCAACAAATTCCTCCATTTCAGTCTGCTACTTTTATTGAGAGAAATACATACAAAAACGAAACGATTTAAAATATACATAAAAGTTGCTAGATAGAAATGTCCGTATCTTTTTCTGTTATATTTAATGTCTACTAATCTGAACCTACATCCATACATAGATTTATGCAATTGGATAAAAATCTTACAATCATATCTTAAATCCTACCCATTTGTGAAGATTAGTCTGATCATCTAATTCAGTGAGGGAGGATTGTAGTAATTTCACTAGTGCTTGGCTCAAGACTGTGTCCACAGGGAAATCTCACAGCATTTCATCAGCTTGTGAACACTAGTTCAGTCATAGAACACAATGCTAGTCAAGCCACATCATTCAGACTCATACTTTGGCAGGTGACAACTTCCCTATGACCATAGAAGTCCCCCCATTTCAGGTAGAAAGAGTCAAGGATCCTTTTTTAAATTTTTGTGTTTTGTTTTGTTTTGTTTTGTTTTCCAAGCAATTCACAGCCCTAATACAATGAATATAATAAACGTGTGTGTCTCTCTCTAAAATGCGAGTGACTGGTTTTGTCAAATTCTCCACTCTACCCAGCTCAGCAGCTTTTGATGTCTCAGGAAAAGGACAATATGTGACAGAAAACAATCAGACAGGAAAAGGAAAGTGTGCGGGAAAGTGGTCTCACTGTTTTGCTCTTCCCTAACTTTCTCTGAATTGAGTCCTCAAATGATGAAAATGATCGTGTCTAAGTATTGTCTACCTTCCGTTCTCCTTCTGCTGGACTACAGAACTTCTCAGTAACATGGCGGCTTCTCTTCCTTATCACTCTTTCTCTTCTTCTCTCGTTAACCCCTTAAAATTTAGTGACTAGTCCTTTCTAGTTTAATAGAGATCTCCTAGTCACAAAATTAACTGGTCTTTTCTCAATTCTCAATATGTTTTTCTTAAGCTTCTGAGCCTGTTGGCTATCTGCTGCTTGAGTCTCTCAATAAGACAATGATCTTCCTGGCTTTTCTTCTACATGTTTGGTTTCTCATTTTCCACTTTCCTCTCATTTGCTCTTCTCACACTCCTTGCAAGTAAGCATCCTACCATCTTTTCAATTATCTTTTCTTTCCCATTCCTTTATTTTCTCCCTGGCTGATTTTATTAACGCTCATGATTTTAGTAATCACTTCCATGTAAGAAAAGCTTCTATTTTTAGCCCCAACCTCTGTCTCTCAAGCTTCTGATTTTTCAGTTATATGCTGGACAATTTGACTTTATGTTCACTGACCCTTGAAACTTTCAACACCCAAACACGAATTAATTTACTCTCCTAAACATTTTCTCCTGGATGTCTCAACTTCTGTTCATTGTTCGACCATCTTCCAAGGGACCTAGGTTCTTTGGGCCATGCGTGGGATTCTTAAGGTATGTGGATTTCTTGATATAAAGTGTAAAACATTATGTTTGTATTACTTTTATGCTTCTTTATTCTGAAGAAAGCTTTTAGAATTTTTATTGGTTTTCAAAAGGGTCAGATATCGAAAAAAAAAAAAGCTTAAAAAAATCCTTGCTGCACAGCCAAATTTAACATCTATTTTTCTTTTATGTATCATGAACAATATATACAAATCTAAATTTTTAGGCTACCCTTGCAAGAATATTGTTTACATTATAGCTATTACATACCAGAATAAATTATAGGTTATTGATTTGGTTTTCCTCAATAATAGAGAATAAGCGGACCCTTCTTTGTCCATAAAGGAAGTTTAAATCTTAGATTTTAGAAAGTTACAAAATTAAAAGTCATTTCTAAATTTAAAAAAGTTTATTAGTCATTTTATCTCTTTTGCTAAATACTTTATTTGGGGATCAAAACAGTGTAGTGTGTATGTGTGTGGACGGCTTAGTTTTGTGTCTATCTTGTATTAGGGACTCGTGTAAAACTAAAAAGTCAATTTGGAAAATCTAGCTGTTTGACATCAGATGGATGAGAAGAGGTTACACTCTCTACCAACTCAACTGTTATAACATCAGGGTGACTATTCTAAGAAAACATAGCTGAGACTATGTTTGAAAGCATTAGATTGCTTTTTGTATGCAATGGCGTCAAAATCTGAATCTTCTCTACACACGGAATATGCTCATATTTAATAAGGGCTCTTTTTCTGTTTCGTTTTTCCTTTGCCTTTTCTTCCTGAGGCTTAAGGGACTCAACTTCGTGATCAGAAAATCAACCACAGTGTTGATTTCTTACTTTCCTTTTACGTGGCGCAATTCTGTTTTGTGTTGTCTCTCATTTTATTTATCACTGGCTGAAATAAACTCTCTAAATTAGACTTCATTACCTATAAATTCATGTTTCCGTATGTTCTGTGCCAGAGACTGTGTTAGGTGTCAGACACAAAGGACAACGAGATATAGTTCCTGCTCTTAAGGAATCTAACAAATGTGTATCCACCTTACAAAATATTGCTGCATTTGTACTAATATTATTAGTACTATTCGTCATTTTTAATGATTATTGTACCTAGTCCCAGCAAAGGGCATCTGCAATACTTTTTATGATACTACAGATTGCTCAGGAGAAATAATGTTCTCTAAAATAAGCAATATTTCTTATAAAGGTGGAGAAGTGTTGTCAATTTTCTCCTTGAACTTCTACCCCCTTGTAATCAGGAACTAATTAATTAATTAGTAATATTTCTGAAGTGGATTAAAGATGAGCAGCATCACACAAATGCTAAGTATTTTAAAGCCATGTGTTGCCTCATATCCTAGGTAGGACTTCTTCAAATTTGGAAAGGACAATTTGAACAAATTATGTTTCATCTAAACGGAAAAGCTAGGCATATTTCGAAGGCAGGGATTAGGTGAAAGTACAAGGAGCTGGTTGGGAAAGTGCAAATGTAATCAAGAAAATGAGAATTATCCTTTACATTTCTCCCCATTTACCATGATCATACAAACAAGAGATTTGTGCATTTCTATAAAAATGTTGAAGAGAGAATACAAATTTATTAAAATAGTGAAGTATTACAATTTTTCTCACACTTATGAAATTGTTAATAGAGCTGAGGCAGGACTTCCTAATAAAGGAGCTTATTTTATAAGGCTCTTAATTCCAAGGCCAAAACATCTAATTTGGAATCTACATTATCTAGATCTAGATCCATTACCTGAATTTGTAAGATATTTACCAACCCCTTCCTATACCTTGGTTTCCAATGCTGAAGACTATACCAATGCCTGGGAGGAGCAAAGGAAAGAAGAATCAAGGCCAGTGCCCCACACTGATCCAGGCAGAAGCCAAACCAGGGTACTTATGCTCTAATGTGAGCTTTCTGTCCTAATGATTTCTCACCTAAACTATTCAGCAAATTTATTAGATCATACTTAGTTTTGTGATTTCTAAACGTGAGTCATATGGGAAATTCAACCCTTGTAGGAATTATATAGGCATGCCTTGATGATATTGCTGGTTCACTTCCAGACCGCTGCGATAAAGCAAATATCACAATAAAGCAAGTCAAACGAATTTTTTGGTTTCCCAGTGCATATGAAAGTTATGTTTATGCATACTGTAGTCTATTATGTGTGCACTAGAATTATATCTAAAAACTGTATATATCTTAATTAAAATATACTTTATTGCTAAAAAATGTTATCATCTGAGCTTTCAACCAGTCATAATCATTGACCACAGATCACCAGAACAAATATAATAATGAAAAAGTTTGAAATATTGGGAGAATTATCAAAGTTTGACACATGAAGTGAGCAAATGCTGTTGGGAAAAAATGGCACCAATAGATGTGCTCAACACACGTTGCCACATACCTTCAGTTTGTAAAAAATGCAAGCTCTGCAAAAACAACAAAGCAATAAACAATAAAGCGAAAACAATAAAGCAATAAACAATAAAATGAGGTATGTCTGTATTTGTTTCAGTTTGGTAAAGGTAGTTATTTTGGAATCTTTCCTTACTTCTCTTCCTTTTAAAGCCAATGAGACAGATGTTACAGAACAATGAAAACGAGAGGCCAATCAGAAAGCACTACTACTGCATGGTACTATTATATTGTGCCGTTCGCTTGGTTAATGGGGTTTGGCGTCAACTCAGCATCAACCACTGTGGTTTATCCCAAGTGACTGCTCATAAGTACAGGGTGTTATGTGCCCTTTAACATCTTTTGGGGGCATAAATGATGGTATCTGAGATGTACCTCTCTCCACTTCATCTGAAGTGGATTAAACGATGTCATCCAATCTTTCCTACCTTCATCTGAGACACTGACAGTTAGACTTCTTATAATGTTCCACTAAAAGGGAAAACAGCAATGAAGCATACTTTCTGGACAGATAGCCACCTATTTACAGTATTTTTGTAAATATAAGTTCTCTTCTGGGAGGTGTGCCCAGAATTCGATGCAACTTGCTAAAGTTATAGTGTATCTACTCTATCTTCCTGTAAGATAGCAGATAGCCATCAATACTGAATGAATGGCAGGGGATCCCATAAACTTTGACAAAGGGTCTCTCAGAGCAGTTGTTTAGAGGACAAATCTAAATATCTGAGAATGATATTGATGGTAAAGGTGGTGGTGTGTGATAAGCCCTGCTACTTTTACAATTCCTGCAACGTGCACCATCACCCATAGTCAGCCATGCCAACCGAGACTTCAAAACGGTAAAAATAACATATGACTTCAGGGACTCTGAACTTTCATCACAAGGCTTGGGCTATCTATTCCCTCCCAAGGTACTAGTTATCAATGACAAACTCATTTAGATCATGGAGACTAGAACTAGGGTGTAAACCATCCAAGCAGACAGGGAGCCCACACTCAGAGCATCAAGGATCAAAAGAGAGAAAATCAAAGTTCAAATGTTGAGTGTAAATGGGAGGAACAGAGCGGCAAGAGAAAAGTAACACGCTGAATGAAACGTTTAGTCTGTAAGCAAGCAAGAAGTTTTCTGTGAAGAAGTTAAGTTTGTTATCCCATTTCCGGTGTTGGGGTGTGTCAGCTTAAAGGGGTGGCTTTTAAGGTGGTCAGTTGGGTGTGGCTTAAAGGTCCAAGCTTTAGGTGTTCTTTCTCTTCGTGGTACAAAGTGGTGGCCTATTTATTCAGGACCTTCTATCATTTCACTCCTTACGGGGCAGGGCTTTTTCCGGGAGCATCCGGATGTTTTCTGAAAGCTTTATCTTTATCAGCGACTTAACACAGGTTCCTCCGCTTGAAACTTGACTCTCTGCATAAAGGCAGCTTGCTTATCAGATTAACTCATCTACCCTAGTGTGATTAAAAAGGTATTTTTTTTTGATGTTTATTCATATTTTGAGAGAGCGTGAGCGGGGGAGGGGCGGAGAACAAAGGAGACACAGAATTGGAAGCAGGCTCCAGGCTCTGAACCTACAGCGCAGAGCCTGGCACGGGGCTCCAGCTCACAAACCGTGAGATCATGACCTGAGTGGAAGCGGGACGTTTAACCGACTGAGCCACCCAGGCGCCCCTACGTGATTGTGAAGGTTTATGTGATAGTGCATTGCTCTTCCAAGGGAAACGGAATTTTTTTTTAAGGCAATGTCCTAACCCAAAGAATGGTTGTACACACTTGTGAAGCCCATATGATTGAATACAAGATGAAATTCACTCTCTTACTAAGATACGCCACAAAGGAAACTATCTACGGCGGATCCTTGAACAACAGGAATTTGAGCTGCATCGCTCCACTTACATGTGGACTTTTTTTGTTGTTGTTGCTGTTAATAAATACAGTGCAGTAATGTACATGTACTTTCTCTTCCTTCTGATTTTTGTAATAACATTTTCTTTAGATTACTTTATTGTAAGAATACATACAACATAGGTGTTCGTTGACTGTTTATGCAATCGGTAAGGCTTCCAGTCAACATTCGACTGTTTGTAGTTAAGTTTGCAGGGAGTCAAAATGTCCATGCAGATTTTCAACTGGACAGAAGTTGGCACCCTAACCCCTGCTTTATTCAAAGGGCAACTGCATGTATGTGGTAGTTGGGAAGAAAATCAAATCCTAAAGTCACTTTGCCTTGGTTCCAACTCCCGCTCTGCCACTTTCTAACAATGTGACTTTGAACTAGTTCCACGGTCTCTCTGTGTCTCAGTTTCCTCATCCATAAAATTGGTATAATGAAAACAGTTAGCTTACATGATGGTTATGGGGATGAGTCAAGTAATTTAATTACTGGAACACTACTAGCTCTATGTAAGAGTTAGTAATTATTATTCTGGACAGAGAGTATGGTATATTGGTATGCAACTCTTGCTCTGGCATTAGACCCGTCTGTATTCAAATCCAAACTGTTCTAGGTACAAGACCTTGGAGAAACTACCTAATCTCTCTGTGTCTCAGTTTCCTCATCTACAGAATGGGTTGTAAGAATTAAATCAGATTATACATGTATATGGTTCACGTATGGTAAATGCTAGCAGTTGTCCCTCCCCCCCCCCCCGCCATTTTCCATTTTGCTTGACTATTTCTCCACAGGGTTATATTATGTCATGGTCTAACGATATCTGGATAGAAATGTTTTTATATGAGTGTTATAAGTATCCAGATTGAGAAGAACAGTTGAGTAACAGAGTAATACCACGTGTTATTATGTGCAGAATGTTTCCTCAATTCTCCTTCTTAAGAGTTTTACACAGTTAAAAAAGCAATTAATGAAGAAAGCCATTGCTATCTAGATGTTGATTAGTATTGGTTGTAAAGTAAGGTTTCGCAGGTGAAGATTTATTCCCATTTTTGGACTGCATATTTCTGGAAAGTTTAGGCGTCAGAGCCCCATGGCTTGTGTCTCAGCAGTTCCTGGTAAATGTGATTACACTCAATCTTTGTGTTGAAGTTCTCTATGCAAATGCAGGAGGCTCTTGCCTTGAGAAAAATCTTTAAAAGTTGCACAGCTCCCCAGAAGCAGAGGTTGGGAGGGAGGCATGCTTTGTGTCATACACATTAATTCAGTTGGCACATTACAATGTTAAACTAAATGACATTATTACAAAGCTGTGCTAAGAAGTGTTGACAGGTCCATATGGTAATTTTACAATGTATAATGAACACACAGACTCCTTTCTTGCAGAAATTTATAGTTCAAATCTATACCCAGGATATCCAGTTTTATTTCCAGAAACTTAAATTGACTTATTACGATGTAGTGAATGTATAAATTAGTTCCAGTAGTTAAACTGAAACATTTCCCTACAGACTCAATTAGATTCATTAATCTGCTGTGTAGACCTGTAAACGGCCCATTGTTCTTTTCCCCCCAAAATGTCAAAAACTATTTCTCTAACTATAAAATATTTCCTGCAAAAACTGTTTTAAATGGTCAAAATTATTGTATATTAGAAACCCAGACCTACAAATTATCTTCTTGCACTGCTACTTTTTTTTTCCCAAAGAAAAATAGGGTCCAGCCCTTGCCAAGTAATTTAGTGGGGTTAGTCACTGGATTTGGTGCTCTATCACACTGAAAATGCAGTGAAATGAAGAAAGGATCTTTTTTTTTTTTTCCCTTGTCCTACTGGATAAATCAGCTGGCAAGGGGCACATTGTGTATGTTCCTAACCCCACAGGTCTTTCATCTGAAAACGTGTTTACGTACCTCCCTCTACCTGAAGCGTGGCAGCTGATCAGTTCATTGTGATGTTCCATGGGGGCTGAGTAAAATAATACAACCTGTTAATGAATTCCATTTCAAATGATGCACACCCGTGTCTTACCAATTTCAAAATACTACCCTCCATGTGGGGACTCAGGATACCGCTGCACAGCACAGCTTTAAACACAACTTCTTTAAAGCGACTTTATGGAATTTAACAACAAAAAACCCCCACAAAACTTGCTTTATTGATTGATGAAAGTGGCTGCTTTTACTTACTGCATGATATTTTTTTGGCTTCTGTGATTTATTAAACATTATTTCTTGTTTGAAAAACCTTTGCAGCTCTTACCTTTGACTTTTATTTTCTAATGGCCCAGCTTTAATAATCTTCAGAGTCGCGTTTAATGGTAACTATGATTATGTTTTTAGTCTTGGGTAGTCATGGAATGATTCCAGTTTAGAGATGAGAGGGGAGATGGGGTGCCTGAGGGCTCTGCCGGTTAACATCCCACTCTTGGTTGCAGCTGAGGTCATGATGTCACGGTTCCTGGGTTCGAGCCCCGAGTTGAGCTCTGCCCTGGCATTGTGAAACCTGCTTGGGATTCTCTCTCTCCCCCGCCTCTCTGCCCCTTCCCTGCTCGCTCTCTCTCTCAAAAATAAACTAACAAACAAACATAAATACATAAATATTTAAAAAATAAAGATGAGATAAGAGCTGTCTGGGTCATTCTCAGACAGACTGACATTGATGTGATCTGAAATTGAAATATTTAAGACTCATTTGATTGTATTTAGCAGAAAACAATTCCAAGCCTGGGGGGGGGGGCGGTGGTGCAGTCATTTTTAAGGATATGGGAGTGTCTCATACGCAAGGAATAGAAAACAAATGGTCCTCAGGGATGATTTGGAAACAATAATTGAAATACCATCTGTGAGCATCTTTCTCCTTTCTTTATAGCTATTTCATTTTTATTCATTATTACCTCAGTACCACTTTAGCTTTCTCTATGTCTTTGGTCCAAGGAGTAGAAAATCTGGCTGACAGAGGCTCTCCAATTCTTACATTATAGGCTGAATTCTCTCCCATCTCAGTATCCATTTTAGGAAGACATTCTAGCGGTGCCTGGGTGGCTCAGTCATTAAGCGTCCAACTTTGGCTTAGGTCATGGTCTCACGGTTTGTGAGTTCGAGCCCTGCGTCCGGCTCTGTGCTGACAGCTCGGACCCTGGAGACCACTTTGGATTCTGTGTCTCCCTTTCTGTTTCCATTTCTCTCTGTTCCTCCCTTGCTCACACTCTGTCTCTCTCTCCTTCAAAAATAAACATTACAAAAAAAATAAAAGAAAGAAAGAAAGAGATTCTGATTGGTCTAGATTGCTTTAGTTACTAGTACTGGGACAATCACATATGACTATACTGGTCGGACAGTATATAAAAAAATAAGTTACTCTCCCTGGATAATTGGGAGAAAAAAAAAAAGAGAGAGAGAGAGAGAGAAAGAGAGAGAGGTAATTCCCACAAATGGTAGTATGGTAAGTCGAGGTCAGCTTTTGGCTGAATGCATATAGGTAATAAATATCTACCTTATTTTTTTAAGTTTTTATTTATTGTGAGAGAGAGGGAGACAGAGAAGAAGAGAAAGAATACCAAGCACTGTCAGCGCAGAACCCAATGCAGGACTCAGTCTCACGAATCGTGAGATCATGACCTAAGCAGAAATCAAGAGTCAGATGCTTAACCAACTGAGCCACCCAGGCACCCCTATCTACCTTAGTTTTAAAAATGCCCTGCCTCTAAGATAGTTACATGTCTCCTTATCTCCAGTCCAAGAAAATACAGAAAGTTAGAGCAGTAGGTGATCCAAAAGTAGAGATATTGGACTTTTCCTCCAGGATGATATTTCCAGTGAGAACTAGAATGTGTTGGAATAATCAGCTTCCTGTTCACAGTCCCATGTTCATCTGCTCACAGGACACGCACAATTTTCCTGCCAATGTGTAGCATAACATTTCCTTCCCCCACCCTTTTCATTTCATTAATATGGAGGTGGGGAAGGGGTGTGCCAGATTCTTCTTACAACATATTTTCCCCTAATTTTTCAACTTATCACCTTCTTTCTTGGAATCCTAGCTTTTCATGACAAATCGAAGAGTTCTCATTTGTGCAAATCTGCTCAATGCTAATATCTGCACCTGCACTTCTGGGGTGTGGTAAAGCAGCCACCCATGTACAATAAGGGTGAATCTCCTACATCTCGGAAGGACAGAAGGCCTGAAATCAGCAAAACCAGCTCAAGCATTCCCCTGCCCTTTTGATTTGGTAAGTGCTTCTGTTCAGGCAGCCTGCCCCATGGCTCAGCACATTGCATGTCAGTTCACATATTTATTGAATACCTTCTATGTGCCAGGTACTGTGTTATATACTTCTAGGGATGAAAAATGAGTAATATATTGTTTCTGCCCTCAGAGACTGCCACTTCGATGGAGTGATAAGAGAGTCTTAAAAGGAATTCTGATACAAGGGACAATAAACCTGGTGGGAGAAACCAGACTAAATTTCTTAGAAATGGATTTAAAGGATGATTGGGAATTTGATTTAAACGAAAACAAAACAAAACAAACAAACAAACAAACAAACAATAACAACAACAACGAAAAACAACGATGTTGGGTATATTAGGTCCACTGGTATCCTCCTATTTAGAGTCTAGTCTTAAATAGAATGTAAGTGTAGAAGCTAGCAGGGAAGTTCAGGATGTAATTGAACTAAGGATCTAACTGAGCTCCCCTCTCTTCTCATCCCAAGGAGAAACGAGGGAAGATGTGGGAGAGGAGAAAATGGGGCAGAATAAGTGGGAATAGAGCCTGATCTTGAATAAAGCTTCAATGCAGAATTGCTTGTGTCACATGTAAATTCAAGTAATGTTTCTAGAGGGTCTACCATTTGCCAGGAGCTATCACACAATACGTGCCCTGTCATTTTATAGACGAGTACATTGTCTGAAAGAGGTAGGAGATTAGCTTAAGACACGACATAAGTAGAACAGCCGGGAATTGAAGCCAATATGCTGGACATAAAAGATGAGAAAATTCTTCAGGAGAATTAAACATTCATCAAGAGAATTAAAGGAGTGAGTGGGCAAGAGTTCATGACCTTGCTTTCTTGTTGGTTGCTTTGATTTCCCCCTCTCTTCTCTATAGTTCTTGCCCCTTTAGACAACTTAATGTTCATTCATTTATTTTAACAGAGATAGAGAGATAGAGGCAGAGACAGAGACAGAGAGAGAAGAGAAGCTCAAGCAGGGGGGGGACAGAGAAAGAGGGAGAGAGACAGAATCCCAACCAGGCTCCATGCTGCCAGCGCAGAGCCTGATGTGGGGTTTGAAGTCACGAACCATGAGATCATGACCTGAGCTTAAATCATGAGTTGGACGCTTAACCTACTGAGCCACCCAGGCACCCCTCTAGTTATCTTTTAGATTCTGCTCCTATAACCAGATATCCCCGCTCAGGCAACTAACTAACAACATCTCTCTATAGTTTCATATTCAAAAAAAATTTTTAATGTTTATTTTTGAGATAGAGATAGAGAAAGAGAAAGCATGAGTGGGGGAGGGGCAGAGAGAGAGGGAGACAGAGGATGTGAAGCAGGCTCCAAGCTGACAGCAGAGAACCGATTCGGGGCTTGAACTCACAAACCATGAGATCATGACCTGAGCTGAAGTCAGACACTTAACCAATGAATATAGTTTTATATTCAAACTCTCCTAATGACAGTACATTATTGGCCAAGTCATCATCTCTATGGAGCGAAGCTTTGGGCTAGACTTCTTCTACACTATAAACCATGGGTCAGATGCCCATGATGATCCAAAAAGCCATGGTCAAGATGGTTGAATCAGGTGACTTGACTTTCGATATAGAAAAATCTCTTAGAAGTGACTCAATAAGGACAACAAGGAAAGCTAAGAGATATTATCATTTCAGGCACTGGAAGTAATGCAACATTGATCTTGACCTGCTCAAAGAAAAGCTGAACTCTGAGAGGTGTTATCTGTTTCAAAATGAAAGTACATTCCTTAAGCTACGTATTGTTATGTACGTAACGTAACTTTTTGTCTTCCGTTGCAATAGCTGGTCAGTGGTAGAGCTTGATGATAGCAAAGAGGTTAAGAACACAGACTTTGGATCATGTAGCCATATGCTCAGTTCTTAGACTGGCTGCTTGTTATCTGTAGGACTTTAGTAAGTTACTCACATTTTCTATGCCTCTTTTTCCTCATCTCTAAAATTTCTGGTTGTATTTAATGGAATTTATATAAGGGTCAAATGAAATAATATCTGTAAGCTGCACATAGTAAGCAGATAGCAAATGACAGACTTAAAAATAACTAATATTGCCCTAAGATTAATAGATGCTCATGAACAAGAGTTACTCAGAAGAAATTAATGAATAAACAGAAGAAATTAATTGCAAAATGAGCTTTCAAAAACCTTGGATTTGTTGTAGTTTTTACTTTATAAAAAAAGAAAATGATACAGGAGTGCCCGGGTGGCTCAGTCAATTAAGTGTCTGACTCTTGATTTCAGCTCAGGTCATGTGCTCATGATTCGTGAGATCGAGCCCCCACGTGGGGCTCTGCGCTAACAGCACAGAACCTGCTTGGGATTCTCTCTCTGCCTTTCTCTTTGCCCCTCCCCCACGTGTCCTCTCTCTCTCTCTCTCTCTCTCTCCAAATAAATAAATAAAGATTTAAAAAACAGAAGAAAATTATATAATTCCTGGGCTGGGAACCAAGAGATAGATGTGGTTCTATTTAGTGCCCTATTTAGTTCGAAAAATAGATATTCTAAATTTACATTCTTTGAGTAAATATACCTTTCCCATAAACATTTCTAAAAGAGGCTTTATAATTCTTAAAAAATTAATGTGCTAATGACCACATGTAAAGATGAAACTGAATGTTAACTCCATAGTAGGTTGTGCCAAGATTTTATGCGTAAATAAATGATAGTGGCACATTAAAAAAATGTATACAAACATAAAAGTGCAAAGTTCATAAAACAAATTAATCACAGTTTATTTTTTTGGTGTGTTTTAAAAAAATGTCATTGATGACCTTTCAGAAGTGAAGACAAGTAAAGCAATAACGCTTGAGTTTTGGGGGGAAAACATTAAAAATAATTCCTTCTGATACATAAGAACATTTGCATATCCAAAGCCAGCTTCTCAACAGTGCTGTGTTTTTTTTTTGTGAATGATCAACTCTCTAATTAGCCAATTATCATTGCAAATAGAGAAAGGGACAAAAATCACAAACTGTTAGTAACTTAAAATAGAAATCTGTATCACTACATATGAAAGAAGAGTTTAAGTAGAATAAGAGGCTGAGGATCAGAATGAAATTGTTTTTAAACCTTTGCTGAGATAAAAATAATATATTACAATATGGTGTTAACTTTTCTCTGAGTAATGAGAGCAATTTTTGACATCTGCACGACTGTTAAAAGCAGTGTGTATTTAATTCATTAAAACAATACAAAGTAGCTTTAAAATGTTTCATAACCTCTATTAAAAACAATCCCGAATATTTGGAGGGTATTTATAGTTATAATTACCAATATTAACTGTAGTCAATGTATCTCCAAACGGTGAATGAAGCACACCCCTAGCATTTGGAGATCAGTTGTAACTATCACCCTCTGTAATTGTAGCTAGTAAGAATCAACAGAAAATTAAAACAATAAGCCATATGCAGGGGTGCCTGGGCGACTCAGTCAGTTAAGCGACCGACTTCGGCTTGGGTCATGAGCTCACAGTTCATGAGTTCGAGTGAACCCCACATGGGGCTCTGTGCCGACAGCTCACAGCCTGGAACCTACTTTGGATTCTGTCTCCCTCTCTCTCTGCCCCACCCCTGCTTGCACTCTGTCTCTCTCTGTCTCTCAAAAATGAATGAACATTAAAAAAATTTAAAACAATAAGCCATGTGCAGAGTTAACCCACACTAGGAGATGTTTTAAATAAGTCCAGGTGTCACCAAAAATTACCAGGCAGATGCCCATGAAAAGTAAAACCAAAGTACAGTAGGCTGAAAGTCCAGGAATAATTACATGCTTCTGTCAATCACAAACACAAATGTAGTGTTGTGTAGAAAGTACATTTCTGCATAAGGATTTGTCATTATTGCAACGCACTGCTCTAAGGCAAAGACGTAGAGTCTTTCTCTGTTTATTCAGTGGATTTGTCACTCACAAAAAGATTCACTGCTTTAACAATTGTGCAATAGGATGCAAGGAGTGGACAGTTCCAAACTGACTCTCAGGCACAAGCTCCTCCTATCAAAAAGCTATGCCCCATTTATACAGCCAATCTCAGTGACCTGGTTAAATGAGTCTCTCATGGTAAATTAAACATTGGCCTTCTGATTTGTACATTTGCTTGTTATGTATTGTTTCGTAAGGGTCAAACCCTTGACATATTAATCCCTGAGTGAATTAATGAAGTAGATATCCTCCATGTGCATAGCTGAGGTATGGACTCTGGAATAGGGAAGCTACTCCAAAGTTATAATTCATCGAAAAAGTCACAGGCCAGCAATGGCTCAGCCATTTAAGGAAAACATGTCATTTGCAGTGGATTACATTAATTAAACATGGCAAATGTTTTTTTTTGCAATGCTGAGCGACTGAAAGGATTATTAATTTAAAATACAAGGCAATTAATTGAACAATATAAAATTTGGATCTCCTAAATGCTTTCTCTATTTTCTAATTATTTTATTTACATTACAGATTTGGTACTAACCACATACAGTAAAACCTTGGTTTGCAAGCATAATTCGTTCCAGAAACACGCTTATAATCCAAAGCACTTGTATATCAAAGTGAATTTCCCCATAAAAATAAAGGACACTCAGATGATTCATTTCACAACCCCAAAATATTCACATAAAAATGATTACAATACTGTAATATAATACGAAATAACAAAGAAATACAAAATATAAAGAAAAATAAACAAATTAATCTGCACTTACCTTTGAAAACCTTCAGGGCTGGTGTGAGGGAGACAAGAGAGAGAAGGGTTATTGTGTAGGATGTCTTTCGCTCTCACTACTAGAGTCACTGCTATCTATTGGCTCCATGAAATATTTCTGTTTTCTTGCAACTTTAATAAGGAACCTACCCAAAGACACTTGCTTTTACCTCCTCTTGAGGATTTCTGGCAATAAAGCAGCAGAAGAAAGGGTCTATATCTGCAGGCAGCCTGACTTAGAATGAAGCAAAGCATTCCTAAGCTTACTCTTGAATAGAAAAACAAAGGACTGTCCATAGGTGCTTTGAAGTGGCAAAAAATACACTGGTGCCAGTTGTGGGCATCTTCCAACATTCCGAAAAATCACTGATTTCTGCCTGAGTCAGAGCATCCAAACACAGGAGATGATCACCCACAATCCCACGGCGAGAGAGAGAGAAGAACCATTGGCTCAGTTGCGATCATGTGACATTCAGCATCACATACTACTCATATTGCAAGACATCGCTCATTTATCAAGTTAAAACTTATTAGAAATGTTTGCTCTCCCTGCAGAACAAATTACTCGCAATCCAAGGTTTTACTGTGTTTCTCTCAACGGTGGTATTCACTACAAGTCTGATCTTTGCTTCTACATTGCAAGTTTTTGAGAACATCTATTAATTTCTCCATGCCTCCTCTCACAGCCTAGTGCAATGCTTCACATATTGTAAATAGATACTCAAAATTATTTGTTGTATGAATAAAATGTCTACAGTTTGCATGTCTAACCATGTCATATTGTCTCTACTCTCCCGTATTTATAGCAGTCAAAGCTTGGAGTGCATTTTCAAGAATCCCCCCCCACCACCACCACCAGAGTCCTGGTTAGACTCCATCAATGAAAGATACTGGTCGATGCTTGGAAAGAGAAGGCCAAGTACTAGCTGCCATTGTTTTTGTGGCAGCAAAGGATACATGTGAAAGTTTCTGAACATCTTATCCAAAATCATCCGGTTTCGTGCTGTAGATAACCTTGACCATCAACAGTGGATTCCTGTGGTTCCTCCACTTTATAATGTCCTAAAATCCAACATTGTCTTTCCCTGAACACTTCCATGGTCCTTCCAACAATTACATTAGCTCTAAATCCCTGTATTGAATTCCTTTCTGTCGAAAATTTCTAGGGTAATTACTCTTTTCCTATATACTGACTAATACACGTGAAACTGTTATCCCTCTCTGCTTATCATTTCTATTGTGTCTCTGTTATGAAAAAAAAAATCTTTAACAGTTTTGACAATTCTTTCCAGAATGTGGACTGAAGTAACAGTGAAGGAAATGTCAGCAACCTCAAATTCCAATTATGCTTTAGGACTCATCTTGTTTGTTCCCCTTACCTCAGAATCATATTACTTCACTGCTTATTGTCCAATCTCTGAAAACAAATGTTTTCATTATTTTTCTAGTTGTTTAATATGGGAGGGCAAATCTAGTCAGTTATTCATTCTGTCAGGGCCAGAATAGGGTTTCCTAGTTTATATTTTGGAGAACTGAATTCTCTTTAGAATGGAAAATCTCTCTCTCTCTCCCTCTCTCTCTCTCTCTCTCTCTGTATGTGTGTGTGTATCTCTTTTCTTTTTTCAGTAAGCCTATGTGTTATGTTCTTTTTTAATGTTTATTCATTTATTTTTGAAAGAGAGAGAGGAAGAGAGAAAGTGAGCAGGGGAGGGGCAGAGAGAGAGGGAAAGAATCCCAAGCAGGCTCCATGCTGTCAACGCAGAGCCTGATCTCACAAACCATGAGATCATGACCTGAGCTAAAATCAAGAGTCATATGTTTAACCAACTGAGCTACCCAAGTGCTCCCCGCCCGCCCCCCCCCCAGTATTGTGTTATGTGAAAATCAAAACCCTAATTTATTGTGGAATGAAGAAATTTGTCACAATGAAGAATAAGCTGTTTAGTGTGTTAATGTCAAAACTTGTTACGCCAGGAACAAAATTGTTATTATAGAGTTAAGAAGTACAATCAAAAGTTGGCTGAGACAATGGGTGAGTGAGGGGTGCACTACTGATTTTCCTCTTGCTGGGCCCCAGAGAGAGTTGAAAATTCTGAGAAGCCTGGTATACAAAAAATGTGGTCACAATAGTCCTATAGAGGAAAAGGAGGCTGTAATTATTCTTGGTATGAACAAATCCTATGGAGTCCAGAAGCCGTGATGCCTGGTATCTAGCTGAAGCTTTTTTCCCTCTACGTTCCTATTCATTTCTGATTCCTGAACCTATGTAATATTTTTTTTTAAATACCAGTCTGTTTTACCTGCTTTCTGATGACTTATGCTCTATGCTCAAATTGCAGTTAAGAGACTGCAGAATTTAGGTAGCAGACAGGAAAAGGTGGTTTGTAGAGATAGTATGCCACCTATAAAAAATTGAGCAGGGGATTAGAAGATAATGACTGATTGAGAATATAAAGACAAAGAAGATGAATGTCAGGAACTCTTAGACTTGTTAGGGGAGGAAAGGCCACTAAAACATGGCTTTCTTATATTTGTG
This sequence comes from Lynx rufus, assembly GCF_022079265.1. Taxonomy (NCBI): domain Eukaryota; kingdom Metazoa; phylum Chordata; class Mammalia; order Carnivora; family Felidae; genus Lynx; species Lynx rufus. The sequence continues at coordinate 75,084,974 of NW_025814834.1, forward strand.
GGAAATAAAAGGGAATGGCTAGTATTTACTGGATTGTTAATTTGACATTTACACCCAAAGTCTAGAGCATTTGCTATATATATCTTATATATGGAATACTTTCTCAAAGAGAGAGGTACTAAATGAGATGAGTTATTTCTGGATGTAGTTCTCCAACAAGTGTGAATATATACAAATGGGGAATTCTAAAGATTTTGAAAATAACTGGATTTTCTTAAAACAAGAAGTATTTTTTTTTATTATTGCTATTGCTAAAACAAATTTATGGCAGAGTTGTCCTCTTTTGTGGAATAAAGTTGTTTTTACCTACGATTAATTTTCTTAAATACATAGACTAAATTTTTTCATAGTAACTTCCTTTATGTTTTGATCTAATGAATACCTGAGTTATTATACTTTGGGGCAGCTTTGTATTCTGCATTTTGCTACTTAAAGTTTGTATGTGACAGTCTATATGAAAATCTAAGTAATTATACGATAAAAATGGTAGGCAATCACCTTTCTGGGCTAGAAATACAACATTTAATTCTTTGTGAAGTTGAAGTTTCAACCAGTCTGAGATTTTGGGCATGCGAGGGTGAAAAAAAATCCTTTAATGTTGAGGTTTTGTGATTCAAAAATAGTAGTCTGTTTCAAAGGAAGCAGAGGTAAAAAGGATTTCTTATAAGAATTAGATATTAAAATTTTCTTTTTATATATATATTTATTTATTTGACAAATTTTAAGCTCTTAATGTTAAGAAGACAAAGTGATATATATTCTTTTACTCTATTTGCTCTAGTAAAGCAGAATAATATATCTGATGATGATAAGGCTGCACCATTCCCTGAATTTTTATTAAAACCCATCAGATTAAATTTAGCCCAGTACCAGGTAACTCAACACAAGGATGGTTCAAACTCCAGGTTATTTGCAATGAGTCTATTCACCTACTATTCTCTAATTTCCAGGACATTTATTCTGTTTAATTTAAATTATTTGTTATAAACTTTCTCAAACTAAATGCACAGGAGGAAATAATTTCTTCCTTTAATAAGGGAGTGGCTAAGAGGACCTTGATAAACTGGAATATTTCTGAAAGGGTAAAAGTCCTAAAAAGTGTACTGTTTGCACAGGAATGACAGAAAGGACCCATAGCACATCATTATTTCTCCCACTTGTACTCAGAGTGATTTCCAAAAGGGAAAAAACTTGAACACGCTCAGAGAAACTTTGAGTCATCAGACATTTTTGCCTGTGACTGCCTACTTAATCCAGTAAGAAAGTGAACATTCATGAGTCAGAGCCCTGAGCCTTGCCGAGTTCACTTAAAAATGACAATGGGATATTGTAGAAAAGAATTTGCACCAAATAATCTGGAAAATATTTGAAATAAACCAGCACTTGGTCAGTCCTATTCTCCCTCCATGTGGGTGTGAAAGAAATAGAATTGTCTCAGGAAATCTTGTTTTCTTATATAGGAATAAGCCCATAGGAAGCTGTAAAGCATCCCCTAGCTTCTGCAAAGGGTGCCTGATAAGATCTGTGGCAAGACAAATTAGATTTAATGTAATGGTGGTGCTGCATTGAGATACTGTGGTTCTGTGTAAATATGTAGATCATTTCTGAAAGTGTTGTTTGTATTTATTTAACATTTGTTTGTAAAGAAAGGTAAAATTTGTTTTAGAATTGACATGTTCATTTATTAATGCTGCAAGTATTTATTAATAGAAGATAAATAAGTCCTATCATCATCAAGCTATGGTCTAGAAGAAACACACATCAATCAGTACACAAAATAATTGAGTTATGTGCACTGAAGAGAAGAAATATGATACTACAAGACTGACTACCAAAAGAAACCATATCTAGAGATAGGGCCAGATGGTCCCCTCTGAGAAAATAACTAAAGTTTTGGTGAGAGATAACTAAATGAATGTAGGCAAAAGAGAAAGGGAATTCCAGATAGAAGGACCCACTTAAATAAGGACTTTTGGAGAAATGAAACACTAATAATTCAAACAAAAAACGAAGGGCAAAATGGTAACTATAAACTCACATTGATCAATAATTATACTAAATATAATTGGCCTAAATATTAAAAATAAACATTTTCAGGATAGATTAAAAAACAACTAAGATACACTGTTTACAACTGACATAACTTAAATATGAGGACACAGACAGTAAAGGTTGATGTTGAGACAGACGTGTCAGTGTCTCCAGAAGCAAGGGAAACAAAAGCAAAAATGAACTAATGGGACCTCATCAAGATAAAAACTTCTGCACAGTGAAGGAAATAATCAACAAAACTAAGAGGCAACCAATGGAATGGGAGAAGACATTAGCAAATGACATCGGATACAGGGTTTGTATCCAAAATCTATCAAGAACTTATCAAACTCAACACCCAAAAAATGAGTAATCCAGTGAAGAAATGGGCAGAAGACATAAATAGACACTTCTCCAAAGAAGACATCCAAATCGCCAACAGACACATGAAAAGATGCTCAACATCACTCATCATCAGGGAAATACAAATCAAAACCACAATGAGATACCACTTTACACCTGTCAGAATGGCTGACATTAACAACTCAGAAAACAACAGATGTTGGCAAGGATGTGGAGAAAGGGGAACACTTTTGCACTGTTGGTGGGAGTGCAAACTGGTGAAGCCACTCTCAAAAACAGTATGAAGGGTCCTCAAAAAAATTAAAAATAGAACCACCCTACAACCCAGCAATTCCACTACTAAATATTTATCCGAAGGATACAAAAATGCTGATTCGAAGGGGCACATGCACCCCAATGTTTATAGCAGCACTATCAACAACAGTCAAATTATGGAAAAAGCTCAAAAGTCCATCAACTGATGAATGGATAAAGAAGTGAGATAGATATATATATAGATATAGATATAGATATAGATATAGATATAGACAGATATAGATGATATAGATACACATACATTTGCAACAAGTAGATGGAACTAGAGGATATTATGCTATGAGAAATAAGTGAGTCAGAGAAAGACAAATATCATATGACTTCACTTATATGAAGAATTTAAGATACAAAACAGATGAACATGGGCAAAGGGAAAGGAAAATAAAATAAGATAGAAACAAAGAGGGAGGCAAACCACAGGAGTCTCTTAAATATGAAGAACCAACTAAGGGCTGCTGGAGGGGAGATAGTTGGGGGAAGGGCTAAATGAGCGACGGGCATTAAAGAGGGCACTTGGGATGAGCACTTGGGTGTTATATGATTTAGTGATGAATCACTAAATTCTCTTCTTGAGACCAATACTACACTATATGTTAACTAACTTGAACTTAAATAATAATAAAAGAAGTCAGACATGCCAGTAATAAGCAAGGGCTTTTAAAAGGATAAAAGGGCAATCATCTAGTAAAGTCAATTTCTATACTTTTAATAAGCTGCAAAGTAGACAGATTTTTTTTTAATTTTTTTTTAACGTTTATTTATTTTTGAGACAGAGAGAGACAGAGCATGAATGGGGGAGGGTCAGAGAGAGGGAGACACAGAATCTGAAACAGGCTCCAGGCTCTGAGCTGTCAGCACAGAGCTCGACGCGGGGCTCGAACTCATGGACTGCGAGATCATGACCTGAGCCGAAGTCGGCCGCTTAACCGACTGAGCCACCCAGGCGCCCCTAGACAGAGCTTTGATAGAATAGGAGAATTTGATAAATCCACAACCATAGGAGATCTCTCCTACTACCAAATAGGACAGACAAAAAATTAGTAGAGATATAGAAAAGTCAAATAACATCTCTAAAATACTTAAGCTAATTATAAATGTAACTCTGCCCTAACAATGGAGGAATATGCATTTCTTTCAAGAGCACGGGTCATATTTACCATAATTGACCATATATGGGCCATAAAGCCAGATTTTTAACAACTTTCAAAGGATTGGCCAAATTCAGAGTATGTACTCTGATCATGGTGGAATTGGGTAGAAAAAGGTTGAGTTGAGTTGGTCTGTAAAGAGTTTCTCTTTTGTCAGGAAACTGGAGGCTGACTTTGACCCTAAACAAATTCCTTGTAATTTTTGACCTTTGGATTTTACAACCTAGATTATAAATGAGGATATTTCAAAGATATCTTTTGATGTTTGACTGTTAATCTGAGAAATAATTGCATCAGAAAATAATTGGTGTATAAATAAACCTGCAATTTTTGGATATATGAGCCACTGATATCCTGAAAGATGGAAGTTACTCACATACTCCTACTGGCTATGTAACTAGTAACATAGAAAAGCTGAAAGATCCTTAACTAAATAGCCCCAACTAATTTACTGAGGACACAAAGTTAGTGCTTATCATTCTGAATATAAATGACATCCTTGTTTGAAGGACATGTCTGAGGAAAAAGTGCTTAATGGTTTTGGGGTCTCCTAAATATTGATGTGGCAATTTTTGTGACTGTGTTGAATCTTTTGTGGGTTGTTAGTAAAGTGTGATACTGAATGCCACTCACGTTTTGAGTAAGTCTGACTGATAATATGGACATATGTAATCAAGAAAAAAAATGTTTTTAACTCAATACAATAAGAAAAGTCACCAGATTAAAATAATACATAGGTAAAATAGGAAATTTCAATGGGAATTAGAATATATGTTCAATTGTATGACGTGAAAACTTGTAAGTACCTCAGAATGTGACCTTAATGTGACCCTACTTGGAAATAGGGTCATAGCAGATATATCTAGTTAAGAGGAGGTCATCCTGGAGTGGTATAATTCCTTATAATTTTTCACTCATGGAGTTTACTGCCTAGAATATTATTGAAACATTATTTTTTAAGTTATTTGTGTATTTTGAGAGAGAGAGAGAGAGAGAGAGAGAGCATGCCCATAAGCCCAGGAGGGACAGAGAGAAAAGGAGAAGGAATCCCACACTGTCAGCATGGAACCAGAAGCAGGGTTCAAAATCATGACCTGAGCCGAAATCAAGAGCCAAACACTTAACAGACTTGAACACCCAGGCACCCCAAGGAGTTTTTTAGTGGTATGGGAGAACAGGTCAGTAGATATCACTTAGAGAGAGTTTGAAAAAAAAAACAAACAAACCTGGATTTCTCTTCAGCTGAGGCATAGATAGAAAGATCAAGGTAAAGGTAAAGACTAAAAGAGCTTTGGTTTTAAAAAAAAATGGTATTGGGGATAAGTGAGTTTCATGCAGCAACAGACTGCAACTATAATGGCCTTTCAGAGATCAGGAGAACTATCAAGCAGAGAGGTGTGGGTAAGATAGTAGGAATAAGAAGATAGGATAAGCAATGCTTCACCTACCTTGGGCCTACGTCCGTAGAAGTTGATACTGGAGGTAAGAAAAGCAAGAAGCTAGAATAATGTGGTACCATGGTGGCAAGGTAAGAGAAGAATGGCAAATAGACAGAATTTATGACACAGAAGTAAAATGTAACACAGTAGAAAGGTGTTAAGTGATGTGAATCTGAAAATCATTAGCTTTTATGCCATTTTTCTTTTTTTTTTCTTTTTTTTAACGTTTATTTATTTTTGAGACAAACAGAGACAGAGGATGAACGGGGGAGGGTCAGAGAGAGGGAGACACAGAATCTGAAACAGGCTCCAGGCTCTGAGCTGTCAGCACAGAGCCCGACGCAGGGCTTGAATTCACTGACCGTGAGATCATGACCTGAGCCAAAGTCGGCCGCTTAACCGACTGAGCCACCCAGGCGCCCCTATGCCATTTTTCTTTATATTGCCTTTGCTTTCTGGCTTCTAGGTACCCTAGGAGAAACCTAATTCTATTCATTTTAACAACTGTCCGTACCTAGTTTATTGCTTTGCACATACTGGATGGAGAGTGAGTTATAACAGACCATAGTGTTTAGAAGCCTAAATATTGTTTCTGAATCCAACCTTTGTCGCTAGCTGAGCATTTGTACACAATTTATTTAAATTCAGTATCAGTGTGCCTATCTTTAAAATGGCTGCAAGTCTGGTTCATGGAAATATGATGAAAATTAAATGAGAAGTCAAGTATCTAGTAATAATACCTTTTAAGTACATCGTCTTCTTCCAGTGAAATGTACCTTTCCTTTACTTGAATCACATGGCACCACACTGGGCTGAAATGTAGATTCTTTATATTTAATTAATTACAGGTTTATTTCTTTTGAGAGAAAGAGAGAGCACGAGCAGGGAAGGGGCAGAGAAAGAGGGAGAGAGAGAATCTCAAGTAGGCTCCATATTGTCAGAGCAGAGCCTGACGCATGGCCAGTCATGGCCATGAACCATGAGATCATGACCTGAGCTGAAATCAAGAATTGGACACTTAACCAACAGAGCCACTTTTCATAGTGGTATGCACATATTTTTAAAACATTTTACTAGAGAAACATAATTATAAATTAATTAAATTAAAATAAATTTTAATGTAACTTGAACTCACTATACTGTCTTGAAATTCATTATATTTTAAATATGATATTTATACGCACATGTTCAAATTCTGCCAATTATTCCTCAATCTCTTTGGTATGCCTGTCTTCTTAAACTAAGCCCAAGAAAGTAGTTAGAGATTAATTCTGGCTACATAAGAATTCAAAACCTCACAGTCTCTAAAGTACCAGTCATCATTGGGCTTGCTTATGATGTTACAACACTAAATATATACCAGAATCCTTTTACATCCAAATACATTTGAAAAGGAAAAACCTTTTTTTTTCCTTTTTGTCACTGTGCATTATGTTGAGAAGACATAAAACAAGTCAGAGATGAACAGGTCTGCAAAATATCATTCATTGTGGAAAACAAAACAAAACAAAACAACCCAGACAGGCAAGCAAATTCAAGCTAAAATTAATTCAGTCTATGGCTATAAGAGACTAAAAGGAATATAACAATCACAGTAAACAATAAAATCACTTAGCATCCATGAAAACGAAAAGCTTCCCTATTTATGTAATCATTATGATATTTTTTGCAAATATGTTACTGAGTTATATTATACTATGTGCTATAAACTGCATATGTGTGCCCTCCCCAAATGCATATACTAAATGCTAACACCCAATGTGATGATTTGGAGGTAGAACCTTTGGAAGGTGATTAGGTCATGAGTATAGAGCCCTCATGAGTGGGATTAGGGCCCTTAACCTTTCCACCGTGTGAGGACACAGTAAAAAGGGGACCGTCTATTAACTAGGAAACAGATCCTCACCAGACCCTAAATCTGCTGATACATTGATGTTGAACTTCCAAGATCTGTGAGCATTCAATTTCTACTGTTTATAAGCTCCCCAGCCTTATAAACGACCTTACAATGGTGCTCGGTTATGGCAGCCTGGATGGAGTAAGACACCATGGAAAAACGAAGTTAGCAGAAACAAGCAGTTTCAGGGAACAAAGATGAATTGCTGACTTCTTAATTTTGTAATCCAACTAGTCCCCAAAAGAGATGGTTGAAAATAGGGACCTTCTCTAAAAGTTGCGCTTTCTTTGTTCAGAGAAACGCCTTTCTGTACAGTTGATCTCTGTACGGATGCAACTGCAATCTGTTGGAGCTGTGACTCCCAGAAAGTAGCCAGGTTAGCCCAGCACCACACATCCAAAGCTGTAGTCTGATAGTAGGACAAAATAATAAAATCAAGTAGCTGGGGTGAATAAAGAAGCATCTAGATTTTCTTCAAGCTATTTCAGATATTTAGAGAGCGACAATTATCTTGAGACATTACCATCTGGAAACACAATAACCACAAATCTAAAAGCACTGTAGACTGCAATGTATTCCAGTTGAGCATGAAAACATATTAGTGTTTCTTTAGTATACGCCAAAGCTCCTTTTTAGATTATTCTTAGTAATTAGGACTGTATTAGTTTCAGATTTCTGGCACAGCAAATTACCACAAACGTAGAGGTGTGAAAAACACACATTTATTATTTTACTTTACATTTCTCTAGGTCAGAAGTCCAACACGGATTTTCTGGGCTAAAATCAAAATATTAGAAGAGTCGTGTTCCTTTCCGGAAGCTCTGGGGAGTATCTATTTCCTGGGCTTTTCCATCATCTAGAAGTTAGCCACATTCCCCCGGCTTGTGATCCTCTTCCTGTATCTTCAAAGCTAATGATGTCACATCTCTCTGACTCATCTGTCATCACATCTCTCCCTCACTCAGCAGGGAAAGATTCTCACATTTAAGGAATTGTATGATTAGATTGGACCCACCCTTATAATCCAGAGTAATCTTCCCAAATCAAGGTCCTTACCCTCAATCTCATCTGAGATGTTGTGTTTGCCATGTAAGGTATACATTCACAGCTTCCAGGGATTAGGGAGTACACATATTTGGCTAGGCCAGCGTTCTGTCTACCAGAGGTAACTTCTGTTTTGTTTCTGTTTTTGTTTTTTCCTTGCGTTCTTTCAAGTGTTTCCTCCACGAGGCAGCTAGGGTTTGTAGTTAGTCAGGGATACTAGCTGCATTTGCAACCATGGACAAAATATACTGAACACGTAACCTTATTATATCTTTTTGGTGAATTAATCACTTTATTACTATTAAACAACCCTTTTTTTTTATCCTTAGCAATATCCTTTGCTCTGAAATCGACTTTATCTGATGTTAACACATCCCTCCAGTTTTCTTGTGATTCATATTATCACGTTATATCTTGTTTCATCCTTTTACTTTTAATTCATCTGTGCCATTATTTTGAAGCTCATTTCTTCTAGGCATCCTAGAGCGAGGCCTTGCTTTTGATTTCAATATGATAACCTCTACCTTTTAATTGGGGTCTATACAAAATTGATATGATTAGATTAAATCTGCCACCTTGATATTTGTTTTCCTGTTCTCCTTTGGCTGTAATTCTAACTCATGGAAGATTAAATAAATCAACTACCTAGGATGGTATTGGTAAGCACATAGACTTTTCTCTCATTTTCCTCTTTTTCTGCCTTCGGTGGTAGGTGGTATTTTTTATAATTCCGTATTGTCTGCTTTTTGTTTTACTACCTATCGTTTTATTTTGTTATTTTAGTGGTTGTTTGGGGGCGTGTATTATACACCTTCAATTTACTAAAGGTTACCTTTCAGTGATATGATCCCATTTCCCTTACAGTTACTAGAAACTTACCACGGTACCCTTCTATTCCCTTGTGGCAATGTGATTGGACATTTTTCTTTGACCCATGTTAGAAATTCCAGAAGACATAGGTTTGTGTTTGTTTGTTTGTTTGTTTAATATCAGTTACTTTTTTTAAAAAAAAAAGTCAATAATTAGAGAAGTATATATTTATCCACGTAATGACTGTTTTCTGTGCTCTTTATTCCTTTGTAGATCTGTTTCTACAACTGCCATAATTTTCTTCTTTTCTAAGCACTTTCTGCAATAGAGGTCCATGGTGATACTTGAAAATTTGTATGCCTGTAAAAGTGTTTATTTCACTTTTATTTGAAATACATTTATGCTGTCTGTAGAAGTCTAGAATGGCCGTTTTTTTTCTCTCTCAGTTCTAAAGATGCTCCACAATTGTTTTGCTTTGCATTGCTTCCAATAAATGTCTGCTAGAGTTCTTACCTTTGTGTTTCTTATGCTGAGTCTTGCCTTTTATGACTTCATTTGGAATTGTTTATCACTGGTTTTAAGCTATTGCATTATGAGACGTGATATAATTATTATTGCTTAACAATTGCAAAAAAAAAAAAAAAACAAATACATAAAGGAAATCCACAAAATTAAAATAAAAAAGAGGACATGACCAGCCTTCTAATTTATATCTTTCCAGGTATTTTTTAAGTTCATGCACATATTAACGCACACTTATTTGCAAGTCTCTATTAATCTAATGGTATGCAACATGTAAGGCTTGATGGCTTAAAACTATAATAATCAATAACCCCTCATAATTTCTATGAGTTAGTAATTTGGGAATGGCTTAATTGAGCATTTCTGTCTTAGAATACTCACAGGATATTGCAATCTCGTATCAATTAGAACTGTAGTTATCTGAAGTATTGACTATGGCTGGAAAGTTTATTACGAGTTGGGTCATACACACGGCTGGTTGGTAAATTGGTGCTGGTTGTTGATTGGAAACCTCTTTTCTGCATAAGCCACTCCTAATGGCATCAGCTTTTCCCCCACAGAGAGTGATCCAAGAGACTACAACAGAAGGTGCAATGTCTTTTAGGAACTAACGTCAGAAGTCAAATCTTGTCCCTTCTGCACTATTCCATTGGTTTCATAGGTCAGCCATGATTCATTGTGGAAGGGGACCATACAAGATTTAGAATACTGGGAGATATGGATCTTCGTGGCATGTTGGAAGTTGGCTACCACAATATAGTTAGAATTACATTTTCCAAAAGGTTTATGACTTTTCTGCATTTTAAGTTGTTTTAAGAACTTGTTCTGTGCCAATAATAAATGGCTCCGTAATCTATAATTGAATGATTGGCATTTAGGTCATTTCTAATTTTCAAAAATTTTAAAAAGGTGAACATTAATATACTTGTGATTTTTCATGATTGTTTTTCTTTTCCTTTAGGATATATTTTCAAAAGGAAAATATCATCAGACATGCATATTGAAAGGCATTTGTTCATAGACTTCAAAAAAACTTACACTTTAACTAACTTCATTGGAAAGTGCTTTTTTTTTTTTTTAAGTAAGCTTTACACCCAGTGTGGGGCTCAAGCTCGCTACCCCAAGTTCAGGAGTTGCATGCTCCACTGACTGAGCCAGCCAAGTGCCCCAAGAAACTGCTTTTTAAAACTGTATCTCATCTGCACAATCTAATGTATAGAAGTGTTGAATCACTGTATTGCACACCTGCAAGTAATATAATACCGCAAGCTAACTGGAATTCAAATAAAAACTTAAAAAAAATTAGTAAAAAAATAAAACTGTATCTCATCTAAAATGGATACTTTCTTAATTTTTTTTAATGTTTATTTTTGAGAGACAGAGAGAGGCAGAGAATGAGCAGGAAAGGGGCAGAGCGAGAGAGGGACACAGAATCCAAAGCAGACTCCAGGCTCTGAGCTGTCAGCACAGAGCCTGACCAGGGGCTCGAACTCACAAACCGTGAGATCATGACCTGAGCTGAAGTCGGACGCCCAACGGTCTGAGCCACCCAGGCGTCCCAAAAATGGATACTTTCAATTTATTCTTCACTCATTGTCAATTACATAAGTGAACTACAGAAGGCTCTTGATTATAAACAACTTCAGTCGATTCTGCCTAACTTAAGCAGTAAATTAATATATAAGATTTGAACCAGGTAATGCACAGAATCACTAGGAAAGATAAAGAATCTGAGTTGTGCAGAAACCAAGGGAAACAACATATGATCAATATTCTACCTTAGTCATGATCCATTTTAGCCTTCCAGCACAGATTCTGTCTCACTAAACTTTACTTGAGGAATAAGTCACTTTGCTGCTAGATTCCATAAGCAGTCACCTCAAAGTCACTGGATTCTCAACTCTACAGTAGTCTCCAAGAAAAAAACCTTAAACTTACAATTTACTTTTGTAACATTTCCTCAAATCCAGAATCCTAGTTGGGAGCATCAGAGTATTCAGAGGCTGAAAGCAAAATGAAAAGAAACACTATAAGAGGTAAAATTATCTATCGCATTTCTCTTTAAAATGGCAGACTTTAAAAATTATAGTTGATATACACTTATAGTTGTCAACTTATAATTGACTACAGTTATCTTGGTGAGCATTGAGTAGTATACAGAATTGTCAAATCAATATGTTGTACACTTGAGACAAATATAACATTCTATGTTAATGATACTTCAAAAAAATTATGGTTGATATTTTCTATACATCAACTATAACGTGATCTTATCTATCTGTATATACTGTCCATTGTATTTGTTTCAAAATTATACATTCAAATTCTTTGCCCATTTTCCTCTATAATATTCAGAGTTTTTTTTTAACACTTCTTTGTGTGTCAAATTCAGCAATTTTTATTTCTCAAAAAGTAGTACACTCCATCAAAATTTCCAAGTTCATTAGCAAAGAAAAAATTCTGCTGTAATTTTTAAAGCAAATGTAGTTCAATGTACCCCATGTGCTCATTATTCAGCTTTAACAATTATCAACATTTTGCCAAGTTAAGTTTCACTTCACTTTCTTTCCAGAATATTTCACGGCAAATCTCAGATATTATTTCATCTATAAATACATGCTTATCTTTTTTTCTACCTTCTCATTTGCCATTATCACACCAATACAATGAACAATAGTTTAAAAATATCATCTCTTATCCGGCATATATCCAAACTCTCCCCATTGTCTTTTTATAGTTTATTTATTTGAATCAGAATCTAGTTAAAGTTCATTAACTTGTGATTTGTTGTCATATCTTCATTATTATTTCTATGTCTCCCTGATATTTGAGTTTAACTCCCTTTATTATTCCTGGGTTTAGATTTGTATTTTTTCCCTTTTTAAATTAGACTTTAGAGTCTTGTCTGTTTTATAAGTTTATTGTCAAGGATGCAGCTCTTGAAGATAAAAACTATTTTAAAACAATAAAATCATTGAATATATTTTCTTGCTCCTGTTTTATTGATGTTTATGTTGTTTTTGTGAGTTCTTCATTAGACTTCAGGCATATTCCAGTGATAATTGTGGATTTGGTTCCAGACCACTGCAGTAAAGCAAGTCAAATGAATTTTTTGGTTTCTTAGTACATATAAAAGTTATGTTTACATTATACTGTGGTCTAAGTGTGCAATAGCATTATGTCTAAAAAAAACAATGTGCATAACTTAATCAAAAATGCTTTTTGAGGGGCGCCTGGGTGGCGCAGTCGGTTAAGCGTCCGACTTCAGCCAGGTCACGATCTCGCGGTCCGTGAGTTCGAGCCCCGCTTCAGGCTCTGGGCTGATGGCTCGGAGCCTGGAGCCTGTTTCCGATTCTGTGTCTCCCTCTCTCTCTGCCCCTCCCCCGTTCATGCTCTGTCTCTCTCTGTCCCAAAAATAAATAAACGTTGAAAAAAAAAATTAAAAAAAAAATGCTTTTTGATGTGGTGCCTGGGTGGCTCAGTTGGTTAAGCGTCCGACTTCAGTTCAGGTCATGATCTCTCGGTTTGAGAGTTTGAGCCCCACATCAGACTCTGCTGACCGCACAGAGCTTGGAGCCTGTTTAGGATTCTGTGTCTCCCTCTCTCTCTTTTTTTAAATAATAAAAAAAATACTTTCTGCTAAAAATTACTAATCATCATTGGAGCTTCCAGTGAGTTGTAATCACTGATCCCAGATCACATAACAAATATAATGATTAGGGAAAAGTTTGAAATATTGCAAAAATTACCCAAATATGACCCAGAGACAGGAACTCAGCAAGTGTTGTTGAAAAAATGACACAGATAGACTTGCTCGATGCAGGATTGCCACAAACCTACAATTTGTAAAGGTTCCAATATTTACGAAACGCAGTAAAGTGGAGCACAATAAAACAAAGTATGCCTCTACTTACTTTCATTAATTCTAATTTTAGAATGAAAGCATGTAGCAGTAAACCTTTTTTTCCTCCAGATAAAGTTTTGTCCACATCAAATAACTTTTCCAAATTATTTGCAAATCACTGTAAGTCATATTTTTAATTTCTCTGTTGTTATGAAAGCGTATGGAGATATTTGATAAGATCTCAGTGGCTGGGTAGTGTGGAAACCTTTCCGTACCCTTGTGATCCCATATTCCAGATGCACTTATAATTTTTATTAACATCAACTGTATGATTGCCAAGGCCTTGAAGTGAGGCTGGTGACTTCAACAGTTTTGTAACTGAGAGAAAAATAAAAAATATCTATCTATCTATCATCTATCTATCTATCTATCTAACGAAACATTATTGCCAGTTACTCATATTATGCAATTGAGGAATAACTCCATTTACAGGACACTTACAACACCGTTGTAAATGCTACAATATCTTAAAGCCTCATGCACGCTTTCTGAATAGAGTTCGTCCTCTCGGTGCTATTGCTGATTGCATATTCAAAATCGTTTTATGTTAGATATTGTGAGCTCCTACAATAACATATTAACTTAGTTCTAATTCAATTCAGATAGCTATGGCCTCTCAATATGGGATTTTCTCTTGCTTATAAGCTACCTTCTTTCTCTTGAAAATAGACTTTTGTGTCCCGTCTGCAACGTGAGCAACACTGGGTTTCCCAGTGTTATTGAGCAGATTTGCTGAAGCATACTTTCATTTACTGACCGTCGAAATGGGTTCTTTTAAATTTGATTTCTTAAGAAATGCCTCAGTAAGGTTTCATTAACAATTTCTCATATGGGTGAAAGACATGTGTGTAATACAAATATTGATGATCTTGAACCGAAGGATATAAAAAGAGGCAACTTTCAACTTCCTCTATGGATAAATACCCAAAACAGGATTGATGAAGTACAGTCAGGAATTTAACAGCAAGACCACCAATGCCCTTCCAATCGATATGTACAAACATAGTGAGTACCCTGTTGCTATGCCGTTTACCCATGACCACTGTAGAGCTAATGTGTCTTTGTTCCCTACCAAGTTGTGAGCCCTGTAACTTGTCCATTGATGTTTACTAGTGCCTATGGGACACTCAAACTTTCAAAGTTGAGATCAGTGACATAGCTCTGTAACATAAGCAGAAAACTCCCATTTTACAAACTGACCAAGAGTCTTCGACTTTGGGATAAGGGTGGAGAGAAGTCTCCCATGGCACAGGTTGACAAGAATATGCTGTGCTGTCATTCAGAGCTTTTGTGTTTTTTTTTTTTTTTGCTTCAAGACAGAGTTAAAATTAAAATATTAGTATAAAAATTTCTTAAAGCAATGTGATCAACATCCAACGCCCAGACTTGCCCTGATAAGCAGAGTCTTTTTAGGCCCATGTTAGAAATTAAACTTATTTTTCTTAATAAGCAATCATGAGATTGGAGTTATACTTCCAGCTGTAACATTTCTTTTAACTGACAAGAAACAGCAGACCTCCTGAAAATTGAATAATAAATCACATATTTGAGATTAAAAGAAATTCTAGGAAAGAGACAGCAGCCAAATGAAGTATGCTCATAAAGTCTGTGATGGGGGCTAGGATCTTGCATTTGTAACATGCAATTCCTGTAGCCAAAAAATTTGGCGGGGGGGCGGAGGGATGACATCTTAAAACTAGCAACATATAACTGTTATTTATTTACTATTTCACTCAACACACTTACTGATTCACTTGTTTGTTAGTTCATTTATTCATTCACACCTTTTGAACACTTACCATGTTGCAGGTGTATCACTAGGCACTAGTAAACACCAATGGACGAGTCACGGAGCTCACAACTTGGCAGGGAACAAAGACATTACATCTACGGTGGTCATGGGTAAACGGTGTAGAATCATAGAAATAGGGTGCTCGCTATGTTTGTTCATATTGATTGTAAATGCATTGGTGGTCTTGCTGTTAAATTCCTGATTGTACTTCATCAATCCTGTTTTGGATATTTGTCCAGAGAGGAGATTGAAATTTGCGTCTTTTTATAAACTTTGGATCAAAATAATCATTTTTATTGCACATATGTCTTTCAGTTTCCAAGTCAAGGTAGCAAAGCTCTCACCTAGACAGATGTTTTCTGTCTATATCTTCAACTGAAACCTACTACTAATCTTCCCCCCAAAAAAAGTTAGTTTCTGAATAAACACTCAGCTTCTTTTAAGAGGGAAAAACATGCCATGACCTCTAAGCCAGATTCTAAGCTTTATTTTGATATTTCTTGCTTATAAAAATTTCTGTCACTTCATCAATTTTAGATTACAATATTTCAAGTGAAATGACTCAAGAAACATTTCCCTTATTAAGAATTGAAAGAAAAATTTAGAAGGAATGTTTCAGAGAAATTATTTTTAGGAGTGTAATATACCTGATAGAAGATATTGACGGCAAACTCACAGCCTGGGGAGATAAGCAGTTTTAAAAATGCAGACTCTGAGGCACCTGGGTGGCTTAGTCAATAGAGCATGTGACTATTGATCTCAGGGTTATAAGTTCGAGCCATACGTTGGGTGTAGAGACTACTTAAAAATAAAAAATCTTAAAAAAAATGCAGATTCTTCCAAACCCTTTTGCTAAAATCATGTCACTTTATTTCCCCCCAAATTCAGTAGGGTGAAATTCTGCAAGGCCTAATTTTATTTGCCCAGGGATGTCTGTCATGCTGCTGAGCTTTCTGCATGTATTTAAGCAGGCTTTGTTGTCAGTCTATTTGTTGTTCGCCAGTTACCGCAAAAAGTGGGGACTTCAGATGGATTCTCTTGTGAATAGGATGTTTTATGAGTTGGAAATCATTAAAGCTGAAAACATCAAAGATAAACAGGATTAGATGCTAATATTTCAGAGCAAAAGAGCAGGGCAACGGAGATGAGTCAAGAACCTCAGGATGACTTTTGAAAATTCAAAGCCCCTTACCAGTTTTGAGACAGATCTATAGAGAAATGTGCCGTTTGGCTTACATAACAACCCAGAGGTGATCCTAACTTTGGAATTTATTTCATTTTTTCTGTTTATTTTATGTAAGCTATCACTGTCTTAATAGAATGATAATATTTAATAGGGCTCCGTTGTCCTGGGACCAGACCTGACCAGGAGCTTGGTACAGGTCGAATCACTTGAACCAGTGGAAATGCCGTGTTCTGATGCCGTCCTCTGCTTTTATTTGTTCGGCTTTCAGCATTGTGTGTGGGTAATACAGACAGCGATGCCACCATGTGCTAGGGGGGGCCAACAATAAACTGCAAAGGTTTGATGTTTACTTTTGATCCTGGGAAGAAAAAAACTTTTGAAGCCGTGAGTGATAATTAAACAAGGTTATAAGAAGAGTTGTTCTTGAAAGTGGGCATCCGATAAAGGCAAAAAAAAAAAAAAAAAGGATATCACTTTTATTTCAGCAACACTTATTAGCTACAGTGATTTCTCTAGGCTGTGGAAATTTTTTAAAAATTATAATTCATTAAAAAAAACTTACAACTTCATAGAAATGCATAATTATTAGAAAATAACAAGAAAGTAGTATTTAAGTTTATAATATGGCCTGTGCACCTCTATATTAAGGGGATGTGTGCAAAGTACAATTAAAGAGGATGGTGTTAAGAGGAACAGGTTTATGAGGGAGGTGAAGTTTGAAGCTTTGAACTCTGCCTTGAAGTAAAAGATCTGGATTTCTTAAAATCAAGAGGAAAACATCTATGACTTACGTGATTGTCTTTTCAGGTTTCGGCTATTTTCCTTTAATAAATTAGATATGCCTGCATAAAATTATACATTTCTAGAAGATAAGAGTAATATCCTTACAACCTACTACATGTAGTGCCTAGAACAATGTCACACCAGGATAGAACATACATGTTTTACAGCTGATAAGAATCAGCAAGGTGTCAGATGTGCACGAGGCTAGATAACCCTACTCGCTCAGGACTGACGCAGCTGATCGGAAATACTAACATTTCCCCAAACGTTAATCATCCGACCCAAATCTTTGTGATTTTTGCCATATCCCATACCATCTATTGGAGTCCTTCTTTAATATTTTTTTAATCAGTTCAACTGTGTTCTTGAAATGCCTTAAAAATAGTATTACCAGTCACGTGCCATGAATCAAAGTAACCATGAAAACAAACACAATGCAAAACAATATGATTAACTTCAAAATTAAAACATAAAATGAAGTTAATAACAAATGTAATCAGATACTTCTCACCTAAAGGTAAGTGTGTCATTAAAAATAATGAAGTTATCGATTGGATATAAAGTGTTACTTGGCTAGATGATATTTAGTAGAAAAAAATAAAACGGGTTCCATATAGGTAAGATGATTGCATTTTTTTGTTTGTGGTGAGGCTAAACAAGAATGAAAATTTCCTCTCACACATGTTATCTACTGAGAAAGAGCAAGATATTTCATCCAACTCCTTTGATAGATTTTGATACTGAGAACTAACTACTAACCATATCGATATGTAATTCTTTTTCAATACAATCGTATTTCAAGAAACCATACGAAGCAATCTCCCAAACCGATTCCTTTTGAATCTGTCCTATTCATAGTCTGGTGCAAACAAGCATTTCTTATCCAGCACTTTTACCATCTGGTTGGAGAAAAACACGCACAAACATCTTTTGTCATTTATTTTAAATATATCTTAATAATAGCTACCATATCTCCAGCCTTGGACTTAATGCTTATCTCTCTCTCCGTTTCACTTTCTCTCTTTCTCTTTCACTCCCCCCTGTCCCGTGCCACACACCCAAACCAGTCAGAAATTTGTATGAATCTATATGCAGAATCCAACCATGTGTCATCAGATCTATCACTACCATCTTTTCTAAGCCACCATCATGTCCCTTATGGACTATTTCACAACTCCTAACTGGTCCCCTGACTTGCAGTCTTGCCTTCAGACCCCAACTACTTGTCCATACAGCAGTCAGCATCATTCTTTCACTATATAAGATCATATCACTGCTTTGCCAAGAACTCTAGTCCACTTACAGTAGAAGCCAAAGTCTTTAGAGGGCCTACAAAACCCTAGAATCTTATTCATTTATTCCTCTACTCCTCTCCTTTTATTCTCACTCCAGGGATTTTTTTGTGTTCACTGCCCTATCTCCTAAGACTGAAACTGTTTTGATACCCACACTGTAGATACATATTGAATGTATAAGTGCACTTTCAGGGAGGTCTATGATTTCTTAACCAGATCTTAGGGTTGAGAGAATTCAATACTTTATAGCTTCAGTATTGGCCTCATTGCATCCAAGTAACTCATGTGACGCTTTAAGAGAATACTGATGTAAGAAACATGCATTGTAAGAATAAGTTTTTATTGCTCATATATACACACTCATGTGCAGGAAATATTCATATGTCAGTTCTAAGAAGGTGTATGATTTTTCATATTAGACACTTTATTTAGAAAGCCTCGAATTTCTTTTCATACTACGTATAGTCAACTGACTATACGTAGTATAGTATGAGGTATGAGTTGAAAGAATGCAGGAATAAACATAGAAATTCAAGATACTAGCAGTTGGAATCATCTACATGATCAGTATTGCTGAACAGATGATAATGGAAAGTTTGTGGTATTGGTAATTCCTGGGTCTATGTAAACAGGATTGTTATGATGCTACCCACTTTCTTTATCTTTATCCCAAAGCAATACCATATAATACTATGGCTTAATAGTTATCTTTTTCTAATACATTAAAATATACACATAACAAAGTAAAATAAATATATATATATTTTTTTGGTTAATATAGGGTCATCAGGGAAGCCCTCTTTATTTTTTTTTCTATTTATTTATTTATTTATTTATTTATTTATTTATTTATTTTTTATTTTTTTTTATATATGAAATTTATTGACAAATTGGTTTCCATACAACACCCAGTGCTCATCCCAAAAGGTGCCCTCCTCAATACCCATCACCCACCCTCCCCTCCCCCCCACCCCCCATCAACCCTCAGTTTGTTCTCAGTTTTTAACAGTCTCTTATGCTTTGGCTCTCTCCCACTCTAACCTCTCTTTTTTTTTTTTTTTCTTCCCCTCCCCCATGGGTTCCTGTTAAGTTTCTCAGGATCCACATAAGGGTGAAACCATATGGTATCTGTCTTTCTCTGTATGGCTTATTTCACTTAGCATCACACTCTCCAGTTCCATCCACGTTGCTACAAAAGGCCAGATTTCATTTTTTCTCATTGCCACGTAGTATTCCATTGTGTATATAAACCACAATTTCTTTATCCATTCATCAGTTGATGGACATTTAGGCTTTTTCCATAATTTGGCTATTGTTGAGAGTGCTGCTATGAACATTGGGGTACAAGTGCCCCTATGCATCAGTACTCCTGTATCCCTTGGGTAGATTCCTAGCAGTGCTATTGCTGGGTCATAGGGTAGGTCTATTTTTAATTTTCTGAGGAACCTCCACACTGCTTTCCAGAGCGGCTGCACCAATTTGCATTCCCACCAACAGTGCAAGAGGGTTCCCGATTCTCCACATCCTCTCCAGCATCTATAGTCTCCTGATTTGTTCATTTTGGCCACTCTAACTGGCGTG
Source organism: Lynx rufus (assembly GCF_022079265.1). Taxonomy (NCBI): domain Eukaryota; kingdom Metazoa; phylum Chordata; class Mammalia; order Carnivora; family Felidae; genus Lynx; species Lynx rufus. The sequence goes on from NW_025814834.1 coordinate 75,105,084, forward strand.
AGGTGATACCTGAGTGTGGTTTTGATTTGTATTTCCCTGATAAGGAGCGACGCTGAACATCTTTTCATGTGCCTGTTGGCCATCTGGATGTCTTCTTTAGAGAAGTGTCTATTCATGTTTTCTGCCCATTTCTTCACTGGGTTATTTGTTTTTCGGGTGTGGAGTTTGGTGAGCTCTTTATAGATTTTAGATACTAGCCCTTTGTCCGATATGTCATTTGCAAATATCTTTTCCCATTCCGTTGGTTGCCTTTTAGTTTTGTTGGTTGTTTCCTTTGCTGTGCAGAAGCTTTTTATCTTCATAAGGTCCCAGTAATTCACTTTTGCTTTTAATTCCCTTGCCTTTGGGGATGTGTCGAGTAAGAGATTGCTACGGCTGAGGTCAGAGAGGTCTTTTCCTGCTTTCTCCTCTAAGGTTTTGATGGTTTCCTGTCTCACATTCAGGTCCTTTATCCATTTTGAGTTTATTTTTGTAAATGGTGTGAGAAAGTGGTCTAGTTTCAACCTTCTGCATGTTGCTGTCCAGTTCTCCCAGCACCATTTGTTAAAGAGGCTGTCTTTTTTTCCATTGGATGTTCTTTCCTGCTTTGTCAAAGATGAGTTGGCCATACGTTTGTGGGTCTAGTTCTGGGGTTTCTATTCTATTCCATTGGTCTGTGTGTCTGTTTTTGTGCCAATACCATGCTGTCTTGATGATGACAGCTTTGTAGTAGAGGCTAAAGTCTGGGATTGTGATGCCTCCTGCTTTGGTCTTCTTCTTCAAAATTCCTTTGGCTATTCGGGGCCTTTTGTGGTTCCATATGAATTTTAGGATTGCTTGTTCTAGTTTCGAGAAGAATGCTGGTGCAATTTTGATTGGGATTGCATTGAATGTGTAAATAGCTTTGGGTAGTATTGACATTTTGACAATATTTATTTTTCCAATCCATGAGCAGGGAATGTCTTTCCATTTCTTTAAATCTTCTTCAATTTCCTTCATAAGCTTTCTATAGTTTTCAGCATACAGATCCTTTACATCTTTGGTTAGATTTATTCCTAGGTATTTTATGCTTCTTGGTGCAATTGTGAATGGGATCAGTTTCTTTATTTGTCTTTCTGTTGCTTCATTGTTAGTGTATAAGAATGCAACTGATTTCTGTACATTGATTTTGTATCCTGCAACTTTGCTGAATTCATGTATCAGTTCTAGCAGACTTTTGGTGGAGTCTATTGGATTTTCCATGTACAATATCATGTCATCTGCAAAAAGCGAAAGCTTGACTTCATCTTTGCCAATTTTGATGCCTTTGATTTCCTTTTGTTGTCTGATTGCTGATGCTAGAACTTCCAGCACTATGTTAAACAACAACGGTGAGAGTGGGCATCCCTGTCGTGTTCCTGATCTCAGGGAAAAAGCTCTCAGTTTTTCCCCGTTGAGGATGATGTTAGCTGTGGGCTTTTCATAAATGGCTTTTATGATCTTTTTTTTTTTTTTTTTTTTTTTTTTTTATTTTTTTTTTTATGAAGTTTATTGACAAATTGGTTTCCATACAACACCCAGTGCTCATCTCAAAAGGTGCCCTCCTCAATACCCATCACCCACCCGCCCCTCCCTCCCACCCCCCATCAACCCTCAGTTTGTTCTCAGTTTTTAACAGTCTCTTATGCTTTGGCTCTCTCCCACTCTAACGTCTTTTTTTTTTTCTCCCTTCCCCTCCCCCATGGGTTCCTGTTGAGTTTCTCAGGATCCACATAAGAGTGAAACCATATGGTATCTGTCTTTCTCTGTATGGCTTATTTCACTTAGCATCACACTCTCCAGTTCCATCCACGTTGCTACAAAAGGCCATATTTCATTTTTTCTCATTGCCACGTAGTATTCCATTGTGTATATAAACCACAATTTCTTTATCCATTCATCAGTTGATGGACATTTAGGCTCTTTCCATAATTTGGCTATTGTTGAGAGTGCTGCTATGAACATTGGGGTACAAGTGCCCCTATGCATCAGTACTCCTGTATCCCTTGGGTAGATTCCTAGCAGTGCTATTGCTGGGTCATAGGGTAGGTCTATTTTTAATTTTCTGAGGAACCTCCACACTGTTTTCCAGAGCGGCTGCACCAATTTGCATTCCCACCAACAGTGCAAGAGGGTTCCCGTTTCTCCACATCCTCTCCAGCATCTATAGTCTCCTGATTTGTTCATTTTGGCCACTCTGACTGGCGTGAGGTGATACCTGAGTGTGGTTTTGATTTGTATTTCCCTGATAAGGAGCGACGCTGAACATCTTTTCATGTGCCTGTTGGCCATCTGGATGTCTTCTTTAGAGAAGTGTCTATTCATGTTTTCTGCCCATTTCTTCACTGGGTTATTTGTTTTTCGGGTGTGGAGTTTGGTGAGCTCTTTATAGATTTTAGATACTAGCCCTTTGTCCGATATGTCATTTGCAAATATCTTTTCCCATTCCGTTGGTTGCCTTTTAGTTTTGTTGGTTGTTTCCTTTGCTGTGCAGAAGCTTTTTATCTTCATAAGGTCCCAGTAATTCACTTTTGCTTTTAATTCCCTTGCCTTTGGGGATGTGTCGAGTAAGAGATTGCTACGGCTGAGGTCAGAGAGGTCTTTTCCTGCTTTCTCCTCTAAGGTTCTGATGGTTTCCTGTCTCACATTTAGGTCCTTTATCCATTTTGAGTTTATTTTTGTAAATGGTGTGAGAAAGTGGTCTAGTTTCAACCTTCTGCATGTTGCTGTCCAGTTCTCCCAGCACCATTTGTTAAAGAGGCTGTCTTTTTTCCATTGGATGTTCTTTCCTGCTTTGTCAAAGATGAGTTGGCCATATGTTTGTGGGTCTAGTTCTGGGGTTTCTATTCTATTCCATTGGTCTGTGTGTCTGTTTTTGTGCCAATACCATGCTGTCTTGATGATGACAGCTTTGTAGTAGAGGCTGAAGTCTGGGATTGTGATGCCTCCTGCTTTGGTCTTCTTCTTCAAAATTACTTTGGCTATTCGGGGCCTTTTGTGGTTCCATATGAATTTTAGGATTGCTTGTTCTAGTTTCGAGAAGAATGCTGGTGCAATTTTGATTGGGATTGCATTGAATGTGTAGATAGCTTTGGGTAGTATTGACATTTTGACAATATTTATTTTTCCAATCCATGAGCAGGGAATGTCTTTCCATTTCTTTAAATCTTCTTCAATTACCTTCATAAGCTTTCTATAGTTTTCAGCATACAGATCCTTTACATCTTTGGTTAGATTTATTCCTAGGTATTTTATGCTTTTTGGTGCAATTGTGAATGGGATCAGTTTCTTTATTTGTCTTTCTGTTGCTTCATTGTTAGTGTATAAGAATGCAACTGATTTCTGTACATTGATTTTGTATCCTGCAACTTTGCTGAATTCATGTATCAGTTCTAGCAGACTTTTGGTGGAGTCTATCGGATTTTCCATGTATAATATCATGTCATCTGCAAAAAGCGAAAGCTTGACTTCATCTTTGCCAATTTTGATGCCTTTGATTTCCTTTTGTTGTCTGATTGCTGATGCTAGAACTTCCAGCACTATGTTAAATAACAACGGTGAGAGTGGGCATCCCTGTCGTGTTCCTGATCTCAGGGAAAAAGCTCTCAGTTTTTCCCCGTTGAGGATGATGTTAGCTGTGGGCTTTTCATAAATGGCTTTTATGATCTTTAAGTATGTTCCTTCTATCCCGACTTTCTCAAGGGTTTTTATTAAGAAAGGGTGCTGGATTTTGTCAAAGGCCTTTTCTGCATCGATTGACAGGATCATATGGTTCTTCTCTTTTTTTTTGTTAATGTGATGTATCACGTTGATTGATTTGCGAATGTTGAACCAGCCCTGCATCCCAGGAATGAATCCCACTTGATCATGGTGAATAATTCTTTTTATATGCTGTTGAATTCGATTTGCTAGTATCTTATTGAGAATTTTGGCATCCATATTCATCAGGGATATTGGCCTGTAGTTCTCTTTTTTTACTGGGTCTCTGTCTGGTTTAGGAATCAAAGTAATACTGGCTTCATAGAATGAGTCTGGAAGTTTTCCTTCCCTTTCTATTTCTTGGAATAGCTTGAGAAGGATAGGTATTATCTCTGCTTTAAACGTCTGGTAGAACTCCCCTGGGAAGCCATCTGGTCCTGGACTCTTATTTGTTGGGAGATTTTTGATAACCGATTCAATTTCTTCGCTGGTTATGGGTCTGTTCAAGCTTTCTATTTCCTCCTGATTGAGTTTTGGAAGAGTGTGGGTGTTCAGGAATTTGTCCATTTCTTCCAGGTTGTCCAATTTGTTGGCATATAATTTTTCATAGTATTCCCTGATAATTGTTTGTATCTCTGAGGGATTGGTTGTAATAATTCCATTTTCATTCATGATTTTATCTATTTGGGTCATCTCCCTTTTCTTTTTGAGAAGCCTGGCTAGAGGTTTGTCAATTTTGTTTATTTTTTCAAAAAACCAACTCTTGGTTTCGTTGATCTGCTCTACAGTTTTTTTAGATTCTATATTGTTTATTTCTGCTCTGATCTTTATTATTTCTCTTCTTCTGCTGGGTTTAGGCTGCCTTTGCTGTTCTGCTTCTATTTCCTTTAGGTGTGCTGTTAGATTTTGTATTTGGGATTTTTCTTGTTTCTTGAGATAGGCCTGGATTGCGATGTATTTTCCTCTCAGGACTGCCTTCGCTGCGTCCCAAAGCGTTTGGATTGTTGTATTTTCATTTTCGTTTGTTTCCATATATTTTTTGATTTCTTCTCTAATTGCCTGGTTGACCCACTCATTCGTTAGTAGGGTGTTCTTTAACCTCCATGCTTTTGGAGGTTTTCCAGACTTTTTCCTGTGGTTGATTTCAAGCTTCATAGCATTGTGGTCTGAAAGTATGCATGGTATAATTTCAATTCTTGTAAACTTATGAAGGGCTGTTTTGTGACCCAGTATATGATCTATCTTGGAGAATGTTCCATGTGCACTCGAGAAGAAAGTATATTCTGTTGCTTTGGGATGCAGAGTTCTAAATAGATCTGTCAAGTCCATCTGATCCAGTGTCTCAATCAGGGCCCTTGTTTCTTTATTGACCGTGTGTCTAGATGATCTATCCATTTCTGTAAGTGGGGTGTTAAAGTCCCCAGCAATTACCACATTCTTATCAATAAGGTTGCTTCTGTTTATGAGTAATCGTTTTATATATTTGGGGGCTCCGGTATTCGGCGCATAGACATTTATAATTGTTAGCTCTTCCTGATGGATAGACCCTGTAACTATTATATAATGTCCTTCTTCATCTCTTGTTACAGCCTTTAATTGAAAGTCTAGTTTGTCTGATATAAGTTTGGCTACTCCAGCTTTTTTTTGGCTTCCAGTAGCATGATAAATAGTTCTCCATCCCCTCACTCTGAATCTAAAGGTGTCCTCAGGTCTAAAATGAGTCTCTTGTAGACAGCAAATAGATGGGTCTTGTTTTTTTATCCATTCTGATACCCTATGTCTTTTGGTTGGCGCATTTAATCCATTTACATTCAGTGTTATTATAGAAAGATACGGGTTTAGAGTCATTGTGATGTCTGTATGTTTTATGCTTGTAGTGATGTCTCTGGTACTTCGTCTCACAGGGTCCCCCTTAGGATCTCTTGTAGGGCTGGTTTAGTGGTGACAAATTCCTTCAGTTTTTGTTTGTTTGGGAAGACCTTTATCTCTCCTTCTATTCTAAATGACAGACTTGCTGGATAAAGGATTCTCGGCTGCATATTTTTTCTGTCTAGCACACTGAAAATCTCGTGCCAATTCTTTCTGGCCTGCCAAGTTTCAAAAGAGAGATCAGTCACGAGTCTTATAGGTCTCCCTTTATATGTGAGGGCACGTTTACCCCTTGCTGCTTTCAGAATTTTCTCTTTATCCTTGTATTTTGCCAGTTTCACTATGATATGTCGTGCAGAAGATCGATTCAAGTTACGTCTGAAGGGAGTTCTCTGTGCCTCTTGGATTTCAATGCCTTTTTCCTTCCCCAGTTCAGGGAAGTTCTCAGCTATGATTTCTTCAAGTACCCCTTCAGCACCTTTCCCTCTCTCTTCCTCCTCTGGGATACCAATTATGCATATATTATTTCTTTTTAGTGTATCACTTAGTTCTCTAATTTTCCCCTCATACTCCTGGATTTTTTTATCTCTCTTTTTCTCAGCTTCCTCTTTTTCCATAACTTTATCTTCTAGTTCACCTATTCTCTCCTCTGCCTCTTCCATCCGAGCCGTGGTGGTTTGCATTTTGTTTTGCATTTCCTTTAAAGCGTTTTTCAGCTCCTCGTGACTGTTCCTTAGTCCCCTGATGTCTGTAGCAAGAGATTCTCTGCTGTCCTGTATGCTGTTTTCCAGCCCAGCGATTAATTTTATGACTATTATTCTAAATTCACTTTCTGTTATATTATTTAAATCCTTTTTGATCAGCTCATTAGCTGTTGTTATTTCCTGGAGATTCTTCTGAGGGGAATTCTTCCGCTTGGTCATTTTGGATAGTCCCTGGTGTGGTGAGGGCCTGCAGGGCACTTCCCCTGTGCTGTGGTGTATAACTGGAGTTGGTGGGCGGGGCCACAGTCCGACCTGATGTCTGCCCCCAGCCCACCGCTGGGGCCACAGTCAGACTGGTGTGTGCCTTCTCTTCCCCTCTCCTAGGGGCGGGATTCACTGTGGGGTGGCGTGGCCCGTCTGGGCTACTTGCACACTGCCAGGCTTGTGATGCTGGGGATCTGGCGTATTAGCTGGGGTGGGTAGGCAAGGTGCACGGGGGCAGGGGGGCAGGCTTAGCTCGCTTCTCCTTAGGTGATCCACTTCAGGAGGGGCCCTGTGGCAGCCGGAGGGAGTCAGATCCGCTGCCGGAGGTCTGGCTCCGCAGACACAGAGTTGGGTGTTTGCGCGGAGCGAGCAATTTCCCTGGCCGGAACCGGTTCCCTTTGGGATTTTGGCTGGGGGATGGGCGGGGGAGATGGCGCTGGCGAGCGCCTTTGTTCCCCGCCAAACTGAGCTCTGTCGTCCGGGGGCTCCGCAGCTCACCCTCCCTTTGTCCTCTGGCCTTCCCGCTTTCCGAGCAGAGCTGTTAACTTATGACCTCCTAGACGCTAAGTCGCGCTTGCTGTCGGAACACAGTCCGTCAGGCCCCTCCGCTTTTGCAAGCCGGACTCGGGGGCTCTGCTTGGCTGACGAGCTGCCCCTCCGCCCCGGCTCCCTCCCGCCAGTCCATGGAGCGCGCACCGCCTCGCCGCCCTTCCTACCCTCTTCCGTGGGCCTCTCGTCTGCACTTGGGTCTGGTGACTCCGTTCTGCTAATCCTCTGGCGGTTTTCTGGGTTATTTAGGCAGGTGTAGGTGGAATCTAAGTGATCAGCAGGACGCGCGGTGAGCCCAGAGTCCTCCTACGCCGCCATCTTCCCAGAATCAAATTTTTTTTTTTGAATGTTTATTTATTTTTGGGACAGAGAGAGACAGAGCATGAACGGGGGAGGGGCAGAGAGAGAAGGAGACACAGAATCGGAAACAGGCTCCAGGCTCTGAGCCATCAGCCCAGAGCCTGACGCGGGGCTCGAACTCACGGACCGCGAGATCGTGACCTGGCTGAAGTCGGACGCTTAACCGACTGTGCCACCCAGGCGCCCCAAAATAAATATTTTAATCAACTAAAATAATCTATATATGTCTATTTTAAGTTCACTTATTTATTTATTTAGAGAGAGAACATGAGCTGGGAGCAGAGAGGGACAGAGACACAGAGAGGGAGAGAGAGAGAGAATCCCAAGCAGGCTTGGGGCTGTCAGCACAAAGCCCAATGCAGGGCTTGATCTCACAAACCGTGAGATCATGACCTCAGCCAAAATCAGAAGTCAGATGCTTAACTGACCGAGCCACTCAGGTGTCCCTCAACTAAAATAATCTAGATTTCTACCATTCCATTCCAATTGCCACATCCTGGGAAACACTGTTGAGGGCAGTACTATCCATAGAACTATATTACAAGCCACAAATGTGAGCCACACATTTAATTTTAAATTGTTAACAGCCACATTCAGAAAAGTGAAAACAAATAGGCAAAATTAATGTTGATAATATATTTTATGTAATCCAACATATCATCATTTAAATGTATAATCAATATAAAAATTAAAATGAAGTATTTTATCATTTTAACACTAAATCTTTGAAATCCAGGGTGTATTTTATGCTTATGGCACATCTCTACTTCTTATCACCGAATAACACATCCCTGAAATTTCTCCATTAAATTTAACTCTAGTGTCCCCAAGTTTAATCAGACTACGGTTACAAATGAGGACAACGGACCTTCATATCTTTATTTTGTTGTCTTGCATGCTATGCCCTGGAACCCAGTCTCCCAAGCTGTTATGGGAATATCTAGAATGTGCACCACATGTGTCTATAGACAAATCTCCTCATATTCTTCCCCTCTGGCTTCCACAGATTTCAAATCTGTTGAAAGGGCAGTCGCCTTGAAATCGCATCACTGCTCTCCTGGGATTCATGGTCTCCTTCATAACACAAATAAGCTGGGTCATTCTTGGAATGCCAACACATGTAGCCATGGCCAGAGATGAGAGTAGGTGAGGCAGAATGGGCCTCTCCCTTACCCTAGGCCCAAAGCTCACGGGGTGTTCCAAGAGCCTCACCAAGTCTGTCAAGAAAACAGCTCCACTCTTTTGAGACCACTCCTATCTTCAGGGAGACTCTGTCAACCTCTGCCTCCAGGTGGAATGGTTGCAGCTTGTCCCCGTCCTCCATCACAATCGAACCACTTCCATCTTTTTTCAATCAAAAGACAAACTCCTGCCCCTGGGTTCTGCAGAGAAGTGGCGATGAGGAACTAGACTACCTCCGAGCCTCACTTCTGCCCGGGATTAACTGGCGTCTCCTAGTTCAGAACTCTCTCTCACTTACCTGCCATCTTTTTCTTTCCCTAACCCAGCCGTTTATCATCTCATGTTGAGCTGATTGCAAGTAACATCCTAGCTGGTCTCTGGACTACTAGAGTATTTAGTATAACTTTACATATAAAATCTAATGTCTCTTGATAACATGGACATCAAAGGACATGTTTATAGAGAGGTGAATTGATAAGAAAAAAATTCACAGTGCTTTGGTCTAGACACAGAGACTTTGCTTCTGATCAGTTAAAAAAATCTTAAAATAATGCTCTGCACTGTTACTATTCTCCCCTTACCTGAAATGATGTTTGACTGTTCTATATTCCAGTCTGCATAAACTGCACTATTATGTTGTGCACTATTCTGTACTATTATGTGTACTATTATGGACAATTAAACATTGTGAATATGATGTCAGCCAGCACTGAATTTGAGATCTGTTGTGCATTGGAACCAGTAGAAGTAGGCTTTCTTAGGGAAAATCCAGAGCATAAAAAGTAATAAGTAATTAGTAATACATAGGGTTGAGAATATAAATGCATTCTCTTCCTCATGTTGATATCATTTTAATAATCACTTGAATGGACATTATAAAATGGCATACTTTTGTTATTGTTTAAATATCCACTAATTACAGAACGTTTGTGTTATGTGAGTCAATATTGTGCGACAATTAACTTCATCTCTCAAGGAGTTTTCAGCCAAAAGTGTGATAACTTTAATGGATCTTGCTGCCTTAGGTACTCCCTGACTGTGAGTTCGTTCTAAGACAAAGCACCTCTTTCTGGATTCAAAACGTTGAGCATAGACTCTGGAGCCAAACTGGCTGAGTTTAAATCTAACGGCATGATCTTGGACTGTTTCCACATCTATAAAATGGGGATAATAATAGTACTTCGAAGGAGGGCTATAAAACAATAAATATATTATAAATTGATATCATTATCATGGAAAATAGGAAATCTTACTACCTTAAACGCTGAGAAGTTTAAATTAAAACACATATTTGGGTAAGGTAGAAAAGCAGTGTGAAGAGGAACCACTTAAAACGAGTATCTGGAGAATGTGTGGGTGATTAACATCTTGGTCGTCTACAAAGTCACTGAAAATTTTGGTATGCTATTGGGATCTGATATATTTGTTTTATAATATCTTACAGGCAGAATGCCTAAGAAGGCATTTTAAACAATTTCTGGTTCATAATTTTTAGGAAAAAAGATCGATATTTATAAGAACTTCCTGTTGAGAAGAAAGAGAAAGATCGCTCACTAACCAGAGGCTAAAGACATTCACAGGTCAGTTCTTTAATGTACTAAACGCAAGTCTTCTGTTACACCTAAGTACCATTAAAACATCCAAGAATTGCCTTGTGGTCAACGGCTAGTGTAATAAGCTCATTATTCCTAGGAAAAAAGAGAAGACCCATAACATCCTGGTAAAAAGATGAGCTCTCATGACCTTCAGTAGGGGAGAGAAAGGTGGACCTCTTTGAAGCTTATTAATTTAATATTTAATTCAGTTATTAATTTAACTATAGTTGAACGAGGCAGAATGATTTGTTCCCAAACATTAGGATCCCAATGGGAGTTACAGTATTTGCACAGGGGAATAAAACTTTGAAGAACTCTAAAACTCTAGATCGTGGTCACTATTTTGGTCCAGGGGAAGAAAATATTAAGAATCTCTTTGGTAGTTGAATTTTAACTTTTTGATAAGTGACATGAATTTCTACGGATTATGGAAGCTGTGTTATTCTAAACCATACACTCAGTGATGTGCCAATGGAGCAAAATCTTTAGTTGCTCACATATCATTTTAATGAAGATGTCCAGTACAAAGCTGGTCATACTCTAAGGACTCCTTATAATTCCAACCTACTTGTAATTTCTTAAAAGTAAATTTACTCGGGTAGTGACATCAAAAATACAACTCTATCAATGTCACCTTTATGTCAGCAAACGGATTAAATGCTTCTAATATCAAGCATAATGACATTCTGTATGGTCTAGATCACATTTGTGATAGTATATTTGCTACAGTTGTAAACCCTGGAAGAAACCGCCTGCCTAAGAGAATAGCTTTTTTTCTAGTCTTAAACACATTACAGTTGCCAGCGTAAATCACTTGTCAGTCTATGGCAAATGTAACAGTGTTTTAATCTGAAAAAGGGGAGAAATAAAGTACAGATAATCTTTTTGGCCATTTTCTTGGCACCATCATACATTGAAGACTGACAGGTCCTTCACTTGAGTGACAGGTGTCCTTTGAAATGCCTGTGAATCGGTATCTGTACAGACTGTTGAAATGCATATTTCCATCCTTATCGTAAAGGAATGGATGGGCAAGATAGGTGCTGTTAACATTGCAAATAGCTCCAGAATTATTCATTGTCAGCTCCAGGCAAAGAATAGGAGGAAAGTTTTATTATTCACCATGCACAATAGCAGGATGCTTAATGATTCTCAGTTACCTTGGCAGAATTGTCTGTTGACTTCAGGCACTAGCAGTGGGTGACACAGGTCTGGCCAAGTGTTAGAGCAAGATCATACATTCTGGTCCCATTTTAATTTCTAATACATTAATCTTTCCCTCCCAGATGCACAATGAATATTCCATAGACTCTTGTTTGTCAGAAGCTGTCTGGCTTTCATCTATTCAGGTGGTTTCATTGACTGTGAAAGCGTGCTTCAAAGGCCTGATCAGTCAATGACAACTGTCTCACAATAGCATTGAGTAATGCTTCCCTTTTTTCTTTTCAGGCATCTGATAGACAACTTTGACACCTGATCCCTGGGGACCTTATGGAGTCACTCAGAGTTCTTAAGAGACTTCCCTTACTTTATCATTCCAGAAAGAATTGTCACAGGTGAATGTATCGCACTTTCTCAGGAGCTGAACCTGACCCTTGAATCCATCTCATTTGCACTGCAGGTTTCACAATGAATTAAAATGGATTAAGTTGGCTTAATGCTGTTTTACAAGGAAGCGAAAGCACTGCACTATTCATTTTTAATTTTAATCCTTTGTCTTAGCCTGCTAATTACTATTGTTTTAAGTTCATTATCCTGGCGCGCACATTGTTACTAGTTGGATGCTAATGCTTGTAAGCAGTGTCCTTACTTTTGCAGGTACTGACCCTTCAATTGTCGAATTAGTCTATGTCATTGCTGAACAGCGGACTCTGTAATCTACGATTCTCTCTTTAAAATTTTATTCTTCTCTTGTCTCTAATTAATTAAGCAATAACCCCATTGAAGCATCTTATGTCCAGACTCAAGTTCAAAAGCACTGAAAGGAGAAGAAACTGGAAATTGGATAGGTGATTCCTCTAGGTTTTCTGACAATCCTAGGTCAGAGGAATTCTATCATGCTGCATGTTTTGTTTGTGAAGCTCGTAAAATGTGACCGTAAAAGGCAATCTGAACTATATTTCCTATCTCACCTCAACCGTTTGCAGAGTCTCCATTAAGAACTCTTGAGATGCCGTGATGCTATAGTTGAGAACCAAATGTGAGGAAGAAAAGACATTGCTGAGAAACGATTTGAGAAGATGAACCAGTCATACAACTGGTGGAACTCACTTCCGGTACAAATTCAAACTGTCTAACATCAATTTTCCTTTCAGTGCAAGTGATATCTCCACAAGGTCCTCAAGGAGTTCAGCTAGCTCTCTGAACATGTCCTATAAAGGAAACTTTGCAACTTGACAATTGCAAAAGTCTGGTTATTACAAGGTTTATTCTTATTATGAATTGAAATTTGCCTCCCTATAACTTCCATCCACTGGTCAGAGCTCTGTGTCTGGAGCTACACACACAAAAGACCTCTGCCTTTGCTTCATGGTTGCATTTCAGTTGTTTGAAGCATGAGTTCCCAAGGCCTATTTAAGAGACTAAATGTGCCTGTATTCATTCTTTAAGTAGTAAAATTTTGAGACCCTCTTATAATGCTAGTCACTCTCTCCTAGGTGTATGTTTCTCTTTGTTCTTCTCCAACATGCAACTTCTTGTCAGAGATCAAAAATATTTGGGAAATATGTCTAGACTCCATGAAAACCAATAAAAACATAAATGCCCACCACCAACTGTATCAACCTACATAGATATCAACCTACTTTCTCTGTTTTCTTGATCACAATAAAAGAAATGTTCCTAATCCCATACTGTCTTGACTCTCTCCCCTCCTGCCCATTCACTCTATACTTGAATGTATTCCTACTCTCTTCTGCATCAGCAATTCCTCCCTCTATACAAGATCAGTTCAATAAGAAAGAATTCATGTCATTTTCTATTTAAAAGTACCCCCACTTTGATCATAAATTCTCTTCCATCAACTGCCCCATTGTCCCTCCCCCCCCCACTTTCATAGAAAATGAGTACAGTTGACTCTTGAACAAGGCATGGGGATTAGGGGCATCAACCTCCCCATGCAGTTGAAAATCCACATATAACTTTCAACTCCCCCAAAACTTAATTCCTCATAGCCTGCTGTTGACCAGAAGCTTTCCCAATCACGTAGTTAACATACATTTTGTATACGTATTATATACTGTATTCTTATAATAAAGTAAGCTAGAGAAAAGAAAATGTTACTAAGAATATCATAAGGAGGAGAAAATGCATTTATAGTACTGTACTTATAGTACTGTATTTATATATAAAAACAAGCCCCAGTCCTGTATAAATGGATCCATGCAATTCAAATCTGGGTTGTTCAAGGTAAACCATACTGAGTTGTCAGCATTCAATGTCTCTCTCCACTTCTTGTCATATTACCTCTTCAGACTACTCCATTAAAGTTTGAGTCACACTGCTCCCTAAAAATGTTTTAATCTAAGAGTTCCATACTTTCAAAAACAATGGTTTCTTCTTTGTTCTCATTTACTCGCTCTCAGGAGTATTTGACACCATTGGCTACCTTCCTTTCTTGAAATACTTTCTTTTCTTAACCAAGGATATCTTTTCTAAACCAAGATATCCTGGTTTACTCAAACACCATCAGCTCCTTCTGCCTAATCTGCCAGCTTCTCTTCCTCTTTCTGAACTCTATTGTCTGGAATCTCTGGTTCTTGATCTTTGACCCTTTCCTCTATTTGCATTCACATCTTAAGTGATCCCATGGTGTTAAGTGACATGTATATGTTGATGTCTCTCTAAATCGCGCCTCTAATACTGGACTCTCCTGAGAGCTTTAGACTCATGTATCCACTTCCCCACTCACCATCTCATTTAGTTTATAATAGGCATTTAATCTTTTACATATGCAAAATGAAACATTTCACTTCAGCAATTTGGGCTGGGATTATAGCAATCCATTTGCTATAATCATAATTTGCTTCTCACAATGATTGGTTAAATAATTAGACCAATCTTTCCCCCTTCCCACACCCAGAGAACTAAAAGAAGTAGAGAAGACATATTTTAAAGTCATCTGAAAAGCAATGAAAACCTGACAAGACAATAAGGAATTATCAGGTCAAAATACGATAGAAGAAGATAGGATTCAGTAGAGTAGGACCTAAGGTCGAATCCCAGGTATTGTGGTAAAATATTCTGCAACAAAAAGTGGAAAGAAAATGGAAATTGAGAGAGGGAAATGAGCATGGCAGCTGTTGTACGATGATCAGAACAATAATCAAAACGAAGACCCATAAAAATTTGGGAGTCTAACAAGAGACTTTCCCCGTAATGGTCTGAGATCCCAAAGAATTTCACTCACTTGGGGAAAAGGTAAAATAGAAAGGGAAAAGTTCTCACATGGAATTGCAGCATGTTTTCAAGTTGACTGGATTATTTTAGGAAGAGCTCTGGTTTTGAACTGAGTTAAATTGGCCCTGGATTGCTATGGATAAAGAAAAGATAAGATAAAACGGGCAGAGAGAAAGATTAGGACCTGAGGTCCTTGGGTGGAAAAAACCACATATTTTGGAACAATGCTGGGAGCTTCTGACCACAGCAAACCTTCTAGGGCTTAAGGTCCTCTTAAGAATGTAACAGACACCACCTACTCCCCCTCAGGTTCCCCTTAGGAATTTGACAATCAAAATACTTAACTGAAAAAAGGAAACCATAAAATTTACGATACATGAGGGACAGGATGACCATGGTTTGACTCCTCACACAATGGAGCAGAGCCAATCGGGAATGGACAACCCAGCACCTGCAGTTATCCAGCCAGTAAGCGTAGGACCTGAGAAGAGGCGGGAGGGAAGGGGGAAGCAACCAGAACCTTATAAAACAAAAAGCCTTGCCTATGGTCACGGACATTCACTTTTGAATGCCCCCTCTCTGTAAAGAGAGCTTTCATACTGTTCTTACTTTCTGATCTTATACTCTAATAAACTTTTGCTTGCTGCTTATTTTATTTTGGGCCCACCTCTCCATTCTTTGAGGCGGTGAGACAACGAAACACAGGTATTGAGGCAAAAAATCCTGCAACACTATTATCTCCAGGGATCCGGCAGAATAAATCACGAAAATCCTCTAGAGGCAGTTTTCATCTTAAGTCTCAAATTACAGCGACCAATATCTGCTTCTCGCCCCACAGTTTAAGATAACCAGGGGTACAGGAATTAAGGGCATAAAGGAGAAACGTTTGAAATTATCTTCAAATTATCTATAGGTAAAACTTTAAAAACTGGCGAAGCAAATTTCAAAAAAAGGAAATACACAAGGTCACCAGACATGAATGAAGCAAAAACTGGTGTTAAAATCACAAAATTAACTTTTTTTTTAAATGTTATTTGTTTTGAGAGAGAGAGACAGAGAGTGAGTAGGGGAAGGGCAGAGAGAGAAGGAGACAGAGAATCTGAAGCAGGCTCCAGGCTCTGAGCTGTCAGTACAGAGCCTGATGTGGGGCTGAAACTCATGAGCTGTGAGATCATGACCTGAGTCAAAGTCGTCCACTTAATCAACTGAGCCACCCAGGCTTTCCTGTTTCTATTTTAAAGGAAGGGCGGGTGGGGCACAGCTGCAAATGGGCAACAAGCCAAGGAGTCACATTAATTGATGATTGCCAGCGTGTGCCCACTGCCTGCTCTGTGTAAGGCTTGAAAACCCTTCCTGCATTCACACATTCCATCTCCATTAACAAGCCCAGACAGAAGGACTGTTTTTAATCCGTTTTAAAACTGAAGAAGTACAGGGGCGCCTGGGTGGCGCAGTCGGTTAAGCGTCCGACTTCAGCCAGGTCACGATCTCGCGGTCCGGGAGTTCGAGCCCCACGTCAGGCTCTGGGCTGAAGGCTCAGAGCCTGGAGCCTGTTTCCGATTCTGTGTCTCCTTCTCTCTCTGCCCCTCCCCTGTTCATGCTCTGTCTCTCTCTGTCCCCAAAAAATAAATAAACGTTGAAAAAAAAAATTTTAAAAAATAAAAAAAATAAAACTGAAGAAGTACAAATTCAGAAAGGTTAAAGAACAGACAACTGATCACTGAGTGAGGACCTCAGGATTTTGACCCGGATCTTTCTGATTCTAAAAATCCATCCTTACTGAACATTTCTTTTTGACCTTAAGCCTAGACTGTGGAAGCTCCCCCAGCAAAGCTGAAGGTTTTCACAGGTCCCTGTTTAAAACTTACGGTTGCTTTCTTATTAAGATGCGTGTGTGTGCGCGCGCGCGCATGTACAAGAACTACTGTTTGTGATAACACATTTTATTTACAGGGCCTGAGGTTCCTTGGCCTGCAGCCATCCATTCTCACCTTCGCAAGCTTGTGGCTACGACAGTTGGCATCCCATTTTCCTGCCTGCTCTTTTTTAGACGTTCCTTCCATCTGATTAGTCACTTAAAATCTTCCTGCAGCGTTTGTTGATCTTCACCTGTTTGTTGCTTTTCTTGTGTTTAGAGGTTAAAATGTTCTGTTGGTGCAAGCTTAATAAAGCCTAACAAGAGATGAATCCACACTACCATTTGAACTAAGCAGATGGCAAAGCATAGTTTGGAAGTTGAATAGCTTAATGTTACGCCTGCCTTCAAATAAATGGGAAAAAAGTCGATGGCTTTAATCTAAAGAGTAAGGATTCAACATAAGAACTTAAAGTCCAATTATCCTAATTGGTTAATAATTATTTCAAAAAAAATTCTGTTAATTTGCTAACTGCAACCCAGTGTATAATTGAATTCTATTGAGTCTCAGAATAAATGTGGTTATTACTGCTAGCAATAACATTTTTTGTTTTACATAATATATCTCAGAGTCTTGAGAAGGTAGCCTGCTTGTGACTTTTGACTGGATAGTGAAATGAACTAGGCCACCTGACTCCCAAACTCTGAGAGTCGATAATCTGAGTCAAGAACAGCAGGCACTAAATTTTAGGATGTTCAGTTTACTTAAAACTCACTCGAGAGTGGTTAGTAAGGGGGCGGCTGGGTGGCTCTTTCAGTTAAGCGTCCGACTCTTGGTTTCAGCCCAGGTCACAATCTTATGGTTCGTGAGTTCAAGCCCTGTCAGGCTCCTTGGGATTCCCTGTGCCCCTCCTTTGCTCGAAAGCATTCTCTCTCTCTCTCTCTCTCTCTCTCTCTCTCAAAATTAACAAATAGACTTTTAAAAAAAGTGATTAGTAATTTCTCATCACATATTAGTAGAATGAAAGAAACACTAGTCCTCTTGGAATCAACAATGACCCAAATTGCTTTATTCAATAGAGACAGATTTACTTTAAAAATTATAACCGTTTGCTTGTTTTGACATGAATCGGTATCCTCTTACATCGCCACTTTTTTTTAATACAAACTCTTATGCACATCATAGGACCCTCTTTCTTTTTCTAGACTTTACCAAAATGTGGCTCTAAAACTAAATCATGGCCCCCATTTCAGTTCTCCTTAGCAGAAACTGTTGTTTATTCATACGATACTTCTCCTTGGCCAGGAAATGGGGCCAACAGTTTCCTAGGCCCCCGCTTTCCCTGTCATCTTTGATTTGAGATAGGACTATTTCTTATCAATATCATTTACTTGCTGTACTGTGGGCTTCCCATGAAATTTGAGTACTTTGGTATCACAATCAAGGCTTCCTACCCTTGAGCTTTTCTCATCATTTTTGGAGACTCCAAAAATAGTGAGGCTTCTTCTGCAGCATAATTCCGTAAATTTTCAACTCAGATTTATTTTTTCTTTTTCTATTCCACTTTGGCAACGTGTATCCTTAGCCACATCTTAGACCTTTACCTCAAAAAGAACATATTTATTCCTGAAACCTTAACCCCAACCATCTTAGTACTGTCTCTTAACTCCCACTGTACCCCTTTTGTCTGACTTCCTCCTTCTTTCCTCTCCACATTTTCACCTTTCATTTGTTGGTATTTAAAAAAAATTTTTTTAATATTTATTTATTTCTGAGACAGAGAGAGACAGAGCATGAATGGGGGAGGGGCAGAGAGAGAGGGAGACACAGAATCAGAAGCAGGCTCCAGGCTCTGAGCTGTCAGCATAGAGCCCAACGCGGGGCTCGAACTCACAAACCGTGAGATCATGACCTGAGCCGAAGTCGGTCACTCAACCGACTGAGCCACCCAGGCACCCCATTTGTTGGTATTAATATAAATTGTCTTCTTCTTTTCAGATAAATGTTTTAGTGAAATGCATATGTATATATTCCTATGGAATGTCTGATATCTTCTCTCATTCCTCCTAGTTATTTTTTTTCCAGAAGCTTAAAAACATTCTACAATTACATCTTACTATCCAAAAAACCAACTTTATTTTTAAAAATACATACTATTTTGTAAGTCAGCCAGAGAAAGACAAAAAAATACCGTAGGATTTCACTCATATGTGGAATTTAAGAAACAAAACAAATGAACAGAGAGAACGAGACAAATGAAAAAGCAGAGTCTTAAATATAGAGAACAAACTGGTGGATATCAGAGGGGAGGGGGTAATGCGTGAAATAGGTGATGGGGATTAAGGAGGGCGTTTGTGATGAGCACTGAGTAATGGATAGAATTGTTGAATCGCTATATTATACACCTAAAACTAACATTGTAAGTTGATTACACTGGAATTACAATTAAAATTTACACACACACACACACACACACACACACACACACATACTCTTTTGATCTTCCAGCCTCTTGAAACTTTTCCTTCACTCTTTGGTAAAGTGTACAGTGATTTTTCCCCCTTCTACCCCACTGAAACCCCTTTCCCCAAAGTCATCAATGACATACCTAGTACAGACCTTATATTATTTGGCTTCTGTCCAGATATTTAACACTAGATAATTATGTGAATCAATCTTTCTGTCTTGAATTAAGCCATCTTAACTATCCACTTAACTCCCACAGTTCCACTCTTTCTACATGTCTTTCCCACCTCCTTTGCTTTCTTGTTCCTTGATGTTCTGAGTTGTCTACTTTCCCTTTAAATATTGATGTTCCAAGCAGCATGCCCTTGGCCCTACTTTCTTCTCACTATACAATTTTCTTGTGAGTTTTGACCTACATCCTTTTCTTGAGGTACCATTACCATATACAGGCTAAAGTTTCTTCCATATCTTTTTTTCTCAAAAACCGTTCTATTCAAATGAACCTACTGAATATTTGCACTGTATGTTCTAGAAGTATCTCAAACTCAACTTGTAAAACTCCACATTCTTGGTTTATGTGCCCTCATTTCCTCCCAATGAATCCCCCTAAACCTGATCATCTTCCTATATTCCCCAATCTGGAAATGAGGACTATCACATAGACAATCTCCCAAACCAGAATGGAGGCATCTAGAAAACTTCTCTGCTGGTTACCTTGTCAACATATGCTCTCCTTTCTTCCTCTTACATATTTTCTTCATGTCTCCAATGCCACTGGTTACCTCAAGTTCCCTTTATTTTTCCCTAAGTTACTCTGGTGGTTGCCTGTAAATTCTCATATTCTTGCTAACCTACCCTCTACAGTGCTGCCATCTAATTTTGTTACTCCTATGATTAAAATCCTCTAGTGCTACTCTGTTGGTTGAATAAAGACCAGGTATATAAAGATAATATGTAAAGCCTTCAATTATCTGCAGCTCCCCTCTGACTTTCTTTCACATTAATTCACCACACTAATATTCAAGCCATATCAGCTGCAACCTTTCCTTCATTTGTAACAGATACTATCACCACTTTTTCTACCAGGATAGCTCTTACTAATCTTGTGAAGATCCACCGGAGTTATGCCTTCTGAATAACCTGTTATTTGCTGCTGTAACATTGTGTATCTCTATGGTAATTTTTATAATTGTAACTGTCTCCTCTTTTCATGGACTGTTAGTTTCTTGAAAATATGAATCGCACCCTTCATGTCACTCATAAGAATTTCAAATGATGCATAGAGAATAATATGTTCTCAATTAATATTTATTGAATGGACAGGTAGAATAGTTATAAAAGACACGTGAACATTGTAGGTGCCATTTGTCCTTTTAAATGTCAGCTTTAGGATTATTGAATTCCCCTGGGAATTTTATGCTTACTAATGAGGAATCCAATAAAACATCAATTTTTTTTTGCCATGCACATCCCAATGTCTTCATTTTCTAATGGTCCCACTACTGTCACATACAATCGTCTTCCATTAATTTTACTAGAGAAAATGTGTAGGAGAAAAGCAGTCATAAATTCCCCATGAGTAAGAAGAGTCCTTTTAGAAATTACCAGAAGTTTGGGGCACCTGGGTGGCTCAGTAGGTTAAGCGGCTGTCTTTGGTTCAGATCACGATCTCGTGGTTTGTGAGCCGTGTCCCGCGTTGGGCTCTGTGCTGACAGCTCGGTGCTCGGAGCCTGGAGCCTGCTTTAGATTCTGTGTCTCCCTCTCTCTCTGCCCCTACCCTGCTCGCCCTCTGTCTCTCTTTCAAAATATAAACATTAAAAAAATTAAAAAAAAAAATTAACATCAGTTAGATTGAAAACCTAGTAGAAAAAAATTAGGCAAAGTTGAAAAGGAAACAATTTACCTAAACACCTCGATTTTTAGTAGCTTATCACACTAGTTCCTTTATCAAATATATGATAAAACTCAAGAAAGACCAACTTATTAATCCTACTTACATTTCCTAAAAAGGGTGTGATAATGTTTTATTTGAGGCTCTCCTTTCGTCACAGTCATTAGGGCGAGTACATTGAAATCTTTGAATCTTCTGTATTATAACTGTAATGCCATAGGAGAGTTTGAATGGAAGTGCCGAATCATAGCGGCTTTTATTTGGAGGATGTTGTGTGCCAATGAAGGGTACAGACAACTTTTTTTTTTCCAGAGTGATGTTGACACACATCTGCTCAATTACACCAACGTTTCTATCCCAACTGCCTCATTTGGCACGAATACCCCCCACTCCCCTTTGTGAATGTAGAACTAGGGAGGGGGCCCTGAAAGGGGAAAGGCATTTCACAATTTGTCAAGATATGTATTCCAGCACTTATTTAAAAAAAATAAGTACCGGGTCCAACTTGAGCTAATAAGCTAATGACTGCTTATCCTTTACTATTAAGCTTCAAAGCGGCTCTTAACTAAATGAGCCAATTATTACATCGCCATGTATTTTTTATTCCTTCCTGTTAAATCATGCATTTGGTGTTATATAGAAGTTTTATGCTTATTAAAAAATAACCAGTATGTATGAGCTTATGAAAGGAAACCTCACTCAGATTTTTAAAAAGCAAATGAAAACCTTCAAATCTAACTGGTGCCATATGGTACGCTCAGAAACACTTGTAAAAGGAAAGTTAAACCTTGAATATATTAATGATTTTTCCTGAACGAAAAAAAAATGCCTTTTTTCCATCTCTGCATGTGAAAACACTTCTGAATAGGGCATTATGGAACACTTTTCTATACAAAGAAGTGAATTCAGTAATGTAAACCTTGTATTGGTTTTATTATCATTATGCTTATAAATAGTGCGTGGTTTTGAGCAAGACAAAACATTAACGCTGTGCCTTTACACTGCTCTGAAGATTTTAAAGACTTAATTAAAGATATCCGCAGCTTACTTTCCACTTCTATTTGTGCCTTCTGTCTCAAAACAACTCTTTACTCCGACCTTGGCATAAAGACAAAGGAACAACCAATCAGTTGGGAGATGTGCTGATGTGCCCCAAGAGGAGTGAGCCTCGTTCCCCTGACGCTCATTTTTTTGTTTTTCTTCCATGTGAAGTCTCTTACTCTTAATTTATATTAATATGTAAAGCATCTACTCAAGGGCCTGTTTTTTTTTTTCTTTCTTCTCTCAAAATGCAAATGTGAATGACCCAGAAAGCAATGGAAAACAAAGAATTGTTAGGTTAAGGAGAGCACCTGTACCCCTAGAGTCCTTTTCCCCCATCAGATTGTCAACATTAAGCTGACCCATCATTTAACGAAAACAAGAGTCCTTTAATTTTAAGTGTATTGAAGATTGAGCTTTCTAAGTATCTTACATGAATACTGTATATGTAAATATACAAATATTTTTTTTTGATATCTCACCACACATATCTCATTTGTTAAGATAAAAAAATATTTTCCTAGCATAATGCTAAGAAAATGTATGGGACTGGATTGTTCTTTTCTTGGCTTACTTTAAGCTGCAAGAATTTGTTTTACTGTGGAATGTAGCTTTCTCAGTGGGCTAGAATGAAATACTGACAAAGGGTCTCAACATAAACAGCTCCCTGTCTCATCTCATCTCATCCTACTTTTTTATTTAATCATCTGCCTGTCTCCCAGAGTAGGCCTCTATAATTTGAATGTTTATGTGGCCTAATGTCCCTGATAATGGAGTGGAAACTGACAACTGAGGAAAGTAAAATCGCAACGAAACTAATGCAGTAAATTGTATAAGGACCATAGAAAAAGTAATCCTATAACAGTCACTTTGAAAAAGTAATTTGTATTAAAGTTATATTTCTAAAATCAGAATGTGGTTTAGTCATCCAGGTATAAGTTGAAATTTAGATGTACCTACAAAAATAAGAGCTAGCCAAGTCTCAATCGTTCGGCAGTTCATAGCGTCTGCTCCTACTCAATCATCCGGCATTTCATAGCATCTACTCATAAGACCACAAAGAGAGATATCTAAAGGTTAAATTCACATTCCTGGTAAAGATCTAGAATCCCTCTATTTGGAGTTGTGATTTAAACCTCAGCTTATATTACAATACATTCAAGGCAATACATGGCTATGCAAACAAAGAAGACAATAAAAAGGAATATTTTTGGCAAAAATATACAAACAGCTAAGGTCACTTAACTCCACAGAAACGTAACAGGCAGAAGGTTATAGGCTTTACCTGGGGAGATACTGCAGGGTAAAGGAAAGATGAAGGATGTAACAGAGTTTATCATTTATTGGACGTTCTCCAGATGTCATTCAAATCCCACCACATTATTACTCAAACATTGAAAATAGAACAAGGGTATGAATATCTCACACTATGTGGGGAGAGGCAAGAATTCATTGGTGAATTCGTGGATGATCACATGAGATTTTTTAGTACATGAAAGGTTTTCTTAGCTCTCTGAGTAACTTCATATGATGAATGGGCAAATCAGGAAACATAGAAATGGAATCTTGCCATGACAGGAATAGTGCAGGCAAAGTCTTGAAGATAAAAATCCTGATTGAATTTTCTGGAATATTGTTAGTGTCTAAAAGGCACACTTTCTTACTGTAGTACTAGAAAAATAGCAAACGTGGAAAAAAGAGGGAAACTTAAATAGAAACACATTCAACCAAATGAATGAGAAAAATAGGAAAGCAAAGAAGATCAATCAAATGTTGTTTTCCATAAGAAAAAAAGTCATTTAATAGGAGTTTTCTAGTGAATATATTTTATGATTATAAAGAAAGCCATTCACTACTACCAACTAGAATTCCCAGAGATAACATGAGTTTATACTCTTGCCTATGTGGAACACTACTCTTTATGGACAAATTCATGTAGAAATGATACGGCTAGTCAAAATTCCACTTGTTTCTTCTTTTTTTTTATTCCACTAGTTTCTAATGTTCAAATTACATACTAAGTTGGAGTTTCTTTAAAATTCTTCACCAGTATATTTAGAGGTAAATGTGAAGTTGGTTGTAATTGATAAAAGCAAAATTTCCTGGATATTAAAAAAAAAACCCAACAATTGTTCATCCTTTTGTCCCATATTTTATGTTCTTCATATTACAGGTTGCCCAGTAGACAAGATGAATGGTATCAGAATCTTTCATTTTCCAATAATGCCTTGTGAAACAAAATCACATTAACATTTGATGTATTTTTTCCAGTATTATTTCCCAATTATTGTATTTTATTACCAAACTCAACATTTAATTTTGCATCCTACTTTTTTTTTACACTTGATATTAAGTCACAAATGCTTCTATGACATTACATGCTTTTGGTAATACTGGTTTTTATGAACTAAACATTAAGTTGTATGGATTTGTCATAATTAACATGTACCTTATAATTGGATATTTAAGTGATTTCCAATTTTTCAAAGCCAAAATATTTTCCTAAGGTATTTGTACACATAATACTTGTTGTTGTTTTTTTCACTATACTGAGAATAATTAAAATATATTCTCAGAAATAAAATTATTGGGTCAACATTATGATTTGCATTTCTTTTTTAAATACTCTAAAAAATTGCACAAGTAGGGGCACCTAGGTGGCTCAGTAGGTTAAGCATCAGACTTTTGGTTTTGGCTCAGGTCATGATCTCATAGTTCGTGGATTTGAGCCCCACATCGAGCTCCATGCTGATGGTCCAGGACCTGCTTGGGATTCTCTCTCTCCCTCTCTTCCCCTCCCCTGCTCACACACTCTCTCTCTCAAGATAAATAAATAACTTATTTTAAAAATTACACAAATAGTATGTGAAATTCAGAAACAGGTAAGCAGTATGAAAATACTTAAAGAGCACATATGATCTCATGTTCTTTCCTCACTGGTAGTCTTAATTTGTTTTCAGTCCTTCCATTTTCAGTACTTTTTCCTGTGCATGTGTACATATGGAGATAAAGGATTTTATTACATAAAAACAATTGCATCACATCACATATATTATTATATGTATTTATTTCATAACATAGTTTAGCTATATTTCCTTACTAGTATATTTCCTTTGAGTTTTTTAGAAGTGCAAAGTGCCCAAAATATTTTCCTCCAAATCTCTCTCTACTAGTATATTTAATTTTATGTACACAAATATAATATATACTAATTAATTAAAATTTCTATAAAGTATAATGTGTAAGCAGTCCATTCCAGTCTTCTTCTCTATCTTATCCACTTACCTAAAGTGTTCTCAAACTTTTCTGTGACCCTTTCTCATTAAAAAAGCATCAATGCCATTTTAACTTGTTTTTAATAATTAATTTCCAGAAATGCATTAAGTAATTTTTACTCCATGTATCAACACAGATCTTCCTTGGCTTACAATGGAGCTCCATCATGATAAACCCATCTTAAGCTGAAAATATGGCAAAATGCATTTAGTACACCTAACCTATCAAATATCATACCTTAGCCTAGTCTACTTTAAATGTTCTCCAACACTTGCATTAGCTTACAACTGGGAAAAATCATTTAACACAAAGCTTATTTTATGATAAAGTGTTGAATATTCCCAGTAATCTACTGACTACAGTATTGAAAGTGAAACACAGAATGATTGGGTACAGAATGGCAGTAAGTGTATTTGTTGTTCACCCCATGATCGTGTGTCTACACTCACTGCCCAGCATCACAAGACAGGCTAGTCTAGGACAAGATCAAAATTCAACATTCAAAGCACCATTTCTACGGAATGCATGTTGCTTTTACACCATTGTATAGTAGAAAAATCGGAAGTTAAGCCATCATAAATCAGAGACCATCTGTGTCATACAAAAAAATGAGCTGTAAATCAGATGAAGGTGCTGGTTTTCTGAGGGGCTTATTTGGAAGGTTTTTTTCCCCAATTATGAGATTGGGCTAGGGTTCTAATTATTAATAGGGTCCATTTATTGTGCAGAGAAGCAAGTGCCCTGGCTTTCAGGAAAACGACTCGAGGAGAACCCATGAGAGGAAGCCTGCCAGTTTATGGAAGGGTTATTCATGCTGAAACCTGCTTGAAAGATTAAACTCATGCAGGATGCCCCTAGTTCTGCCTTCAATTAGATTAAAGGCCATAAAACAGCTTAGAAGTGTGGTTTTCACCAGAGTGAATGTAAAGGACAAAGAGCAAAGGGTAATTAGCTCCTGACCTGGAAGAGCTCATAAGAGAAGAAAATTCCAGTGAAACAGCTTTACTTCCAGCATTCTGATAGTGTGCACATGTGAAGCAGTAGGCACTCATCAGTAATAGAAGTCCATTTTTATTAGAATACTACATGGCAGGTCACAAACTCAAATGGCCACATGGGTAAGCAGTGATACAAATGAGCAAAGCTGATCTGAACTGGTGAACATAGGACCACATGCACCATCTAAAGACACAACTGACTGTTGTCATTTGGTGCAAAGCCAGACTATGACTATGGGCTGAGGGTTGCTATATCACCTGATCTTTTATCTTCTTATCCAGAAGTAGGAGTATTTATGTTCAATCTTCTGTGGTATAAATGTTGGTAATCATTTTAATTTAAAAACAATATATGGCCCAATCAACATGTGTTTGTGTGACAAGCCAAGTCCAAGTGCCTCCAGGTGGGACCTCTGACCAAGCTACCTAGCACGGCTATACAATGTCAAGTCTTGAAAACCAACATGGAATAAAAGGGATCAATTTAAATGACACAATACTTATTCATTCTTTCACTCGGGAAGGATTTATTGAGAGAAAGCATATGGTTCACATTCTGTATCAAATGCTAAAATAACAGTGACTTAAACAAGATAAAATACCCTCTGTCACTTCTAGCAGTCCAAGTGTAAGCTGTCCAGGACTAATATGGTGGCTCTGTCTTTCTCTGCACACAGCTTCCATATTATAACCAAAATGGCTGCTCTGGCTCCTGCTATCAAATTATCACATGGGCATTCCAGGCAATCAGAAGTGAGAAAAGAGAAAGGTACAGCATGCTCATTCTCTTTGAGGATACGACCCAGAAGTTTTACACACTATTCCCACTTACATCCAATAGATCAAAACTTTAATAACATGGCCATACGTAGCAACGAGGGAAGTTGGAAAATGTAATTTGTGCTTGGCAACCATATGTCCATCCAACATTGGATGGATCTACTTTGAAAAGAGGAGGAAACTGGAATTCTCTACCATCACAACCTTACTGTACTAAATTGTGTTATGTTAAATAAGTTCCAATAAAAAATATTTTAAGGCAAATGTATATTTCATGCTCACAAGTAGTTTCAAACCTAGTAAGGTTTATACTCTTGAGGAAGGACATTATCCAAGAAAGGGAATGGCGTGGTCAAAGAAATAAGGGCTGGGAAGGACGGTGCTTTAGATGATCTTAGAGATTTAGCTCAGAACTTGTTGGCCTTTTCAACACAATGACAGTCACTGTAGGGAGGAGAACATGGCGGAGAAGATACGGCTATCAAAGCTGGGTTCTGATCTTAGAACCTTACTAACGCCAGAGAATAATGCCCGGCTGAGAAGCCCGGCTGAGAACTTGCGCCTTCATCCTGTCTGAGTCAGCCACTTCACGAACAAGGGACAGCCTGAGGAAAGTTTTGCCAGCCCATAAAAATACTGCCTGGTCTCCTCCTGAATCACCCGACTGAATCACCATCATTAGGAAATAAAGTGCAACAAAACAGAACAAAATTAGATCGTAGCACCAAATTAACTGTAATATCTGGTGTTTTAAAAAAAGGTATGATGATAAAGAACAGACATGGGAACCAATTCCCAGCTTAACAAAGTCTCAAAGCATTTCCAGACATGCTGCTCTAGCTAATTTAGGAAAGCATAAGTTTCCAGCAGACTGACTCAGCCTCACTATTTAACTCAGGAATATCCTTCCTGATACTGCCTGCTGCTGAACCACCAAGGCCAATTCTAACTCACTGGAAACAATTACATAGAAACAGTCTTGTACCGGTTCGTATTCTTTTTTCATATACAGATATCTAATCCGGCCTGTTTTCCCTTACTCCATCCAATCATTCTTGACTTTCAGAGCTTGACTTCAATATTTAGAAGCTTATTTTCGTCTATATTTATTATTCAACTTTTCTTTTCTTTTCATTGTATTTTAAAAATAGGGTTTCTCAGGGCGCCTGGGTGGCTCAGTCAGTTGAGCAGCCAACCTCAGTTTAGGTCATGATCTCACGGTTCATGAGGTCAAGCCCCACATCAGGCTGGCTGCTGTCAGCCTGTCAGTGTGCAGCCCACTTCGGATCCTCTGCCCCCCTCTCTGCCTGCTTGTACTCTCTCAAAATTGAATAAAACGTTTAAAAAAATAGGGTTTCTCAAACATGGCCTTGAGCTTTCTATTTGGAGTCCGGCTCCCAGATCTCTCAGGACCTCTAAGGGAAGCTACTGTCTTGACTTCTCACTTTAAAACCCAATCTCTAGGGACACCTGGGTGATTCAGTCAGTTAAGCATCCGACTTCGGCTCAGGTCATGATCTCACAGTTTGTGAGTTCGAGCCCTGCATCGGGCTCTGTGCTGACAGCTCGGAGCCTGGAGCCTGCTTCGGACTGTGTGTCTCCTTCTCTCTCTGCCCCTCCCAGATAAGAATGCAGGAAGGCACTTGGTAGTGAGGCTGAGGTGTTTAGTTTGTGATATGAAGCATTCTTTGGTGTTTAAATGTGTAGTATGTCTTTCCATTAATAACTTTATGTGTGCTGCTAGCATCTCTAAAATATGCTACTAAATTTCTATTTAGAGTAAAAGGGAAACTAATGTTAGGAGATTTTTCTCTCATAAATAATTCCTAATAAATCCTCTGCCTTAACTAATTATAGTGTTAAATTGAAAAAAAAATCCAGTCTTTGGTAAGGAAAAACATTATTCAAAAGAATTATTGCAACAGGGGGAAAGGGACCATGATGATAGGGGAGGTGGGACTATTAATTGCCACAGGGAGAATGCTCCCATCATTACATCTGCGAGTGTCTCGAAGGTCAGGCAGCAATGGTTTTTTTTCCGCAGGGTGTAGCAAACAAGGCCAGAAGGAACCCGGTGTTAAGGAGTGCGATGAGCCAGAAGCATAAATAGCTAGCTGCCCAGGGAATGCTTTCCCTAGAGGTCAGCTGATTCTCTGGAGCGGCTGTTCCACTCTTCCCATGCTCCAGGGTGGGCCAAAGTTCAGGGACCTGAGGACAAGGCAGAAGCCTGACTAAGGTTTGGCCAACTAGGGTTAGCAGGAATTTTGTCCAAGTGGGTCAGTAGGAATGAACCATTCATTTAATCATTTATGAAAATAGAAATTTGTAGGGTCTATATCTGGCCTTGTCATAGGTAAATAAGGGGGCCATTCACAAGTCTTATCTAAGTTGTCTGAGGAAGGGTGGTTCTTTACAGTGAGCCATTTCCCAAGATACAAAAGAGTACGGCCAAAAGGGTAACCATCACTGTTTAACTTTGTCAGTAGCATTTCAATCTGATCATTCTTTTCAAATCAAAAATTTTTAAATGTATTTCAAAAGTCAATACTTAATTCTGAAAATGAATTTTCCTGTGAAGAAACTGCACACTGTTAGTTTAGCCTGTTTAAGTAACAGAAAGGCCAAAATGCAAATACTATATTAGATCAATGTGATAATGAAAGAAAATCTGACTGTCATATGTTTTCTCCATAAGTTTATATTGCCCATCAATTCATTAAATGTTGGCTTTCCTCCTCTCCATCCTTCTTTTTTATTCAACGTTTCTGGATAACACTCTGACTCTTCCCTCCTCAGGTATACGCATTTTCTACTGTGGTCCCAAATAATCCATTTAATAATGCCAAGAGGACCATTTCCAGTGGAATGTTATTGTGATTTATGAGGTCTGTGAACATGTTTTTTAGGTGCAGGAAAGGGAGTTTCTCTTGTACATCCCACAGAAGTTGGCCCATGCACTCAATAAAAGCTCATTATGGAAAGATTATAAACGTATAACAATACATTTTAAGTGAGATGCAATGATCCATAAAATTGGTGTGGCTAATTAGCAGATCAAATCTCTGCAAGAACGGGATGTATTTAATATCCTGCCCTTGCTTAATTCTATAGGTATTTTACTATCCACAAATGTTTAGTAAAATTAAATAATAGTATAAATGTTCAGTGGGATTAAAGCAAGTGTGAAATGAAACCAAACAAAATGAGTTTATTTTGTTAATAGAATAAAGAGAATCCCAGTGTTCATATAACATTACACAAAATCTAGAGCAAACATCCTCTGAGTCCCAACCTCATTTCACATGTAATTAACCTTTCTCAATCAAGCTAAGCATCCCTCACACCTCCTCAACTGCTGCACATCCACGTCTTTTCCTTCACTGAATGAAAGGGAGGCATCAATTTAGACGGGTAATACTGTCTCACACTGTGCTTCCTGAGTATCATCCCGAGAGTATCGTGAATACCAATAATTTTCCTCAGTTCAAAAGCATCTTTTGTAAATCTTATTTCTTGAAGAAGTAGGAGACATCTGATGGTAATGGATAATATGTTTTAATAGCAAAATCGTCTCAACGATTGATCACAACTGAGGGAGACATGTATAAGTTTTGGGTCCTCTAACAACCTCTGGCTGATTGCTGGTAAATGCCAACAAGTTGGGAGCAGAAATCCATCACTTGGGTGGATCCCGTCCTCTATCTACAGGGATGGAACATGTACCCTAGGCTTAGATCAATCAGCACAGGCAATTTCCTGGCCTGAACGACTGGTAAGCAGGTGAGCTCAGGAGCCACGTTGCTCCAATCAGGGTGATTATAAGGGCAAGTATGAGAGCTGCTGAGAAGAGACTATTTCTTTTTCTTGGGATTGAGCCTGAGAGGATGTGAAGCTGGCTGCTGTAGCCATTCTGCTACTACACAGATCTGGAAATGAGGCCAACAAATGAAAGTGAGTCCAGCCAGGAGAGGGGAGAAACCACATCCTATTGGTGTTGTTTGAGCCTATAGATAGCTTCAAAATTCCTAACAACAGCTTTACCCCCAAGACTTCCCAGTTGCATGAGTAAATACACTTTTTTCTTTTAGTTTGGACAGTACTTTCTGTCAAAACCAAGAGTTCAAAATTATACATGAGGCCAAGGTAGTAATAGCAACATAGTTAAGATTATGAGTGAAGAATCATACAAACTTGGATTCTAATTCCAGTCCAGCCACTAATTTCCTGAATTTCCTTTGGCAAATAGTTTGAACTGAGGACATAGTTCCTTCCAGTGTTTTAAAGGGTCCATAAACACTGAGTAGATACTGATTAAGTTTACCTGTATCCAGAAGCGTCTCTAGTTCCAGAGTGTGTTTAGCTCTGCAACTTAGAGACTTGTGGGGAGAGTTAGGTGGAAGAAACAAAATTCTCTCCTGAGAATAAGGTCCTGAGCTTACAATTGGCATCTGTTTTTACCAGTGTTGCCTTAGTGTTTAGAGATGCAGTAAAGTGATGTGCGGTGAAATGACTCGTCACTGGGTAAATCAATGGGATTTGCAAAAAAGTTATACAAAAAGTAGACAGGAATGCTTCCTCACAATGGGCAATGAGGTGATGTTTTAAGGGACGTTTCTACTCTCTTCATAATATTGAACAATAAACTATAAAATTCGAATTTATAAAAGGTAGCACCGGGGTATACATCTCTACGAATCAGAAAAGGAACAAAAACATAAAGCCACAAGACTTCTGGGCTCTAGACACAGAAGTAAGTGAAATCATCAGAGTTTGATACGTGTGGTTCAAAGGAAACTAAAAGTGTTCCCCGCAGCGTGGAGAACACGAGTCAGATTCACTTTGTGAAGTCAGTAGCTAATGCTACTTTCTATCAAGACTCTGTTATAGCAAGTTGGGCCGTGATAGATGAGAGGACCCAAACCTAATGTCCGATGAGCAGAAACTGGACAAAATAGTTCACCAGACTAGTGTGTTGAAGACTATCTCCTATATCACAGTAGAACAGAGACTTTGAGTGTTGGTTTGATATTAGGGCCACAGAGGCCAGATGAGAACACTTCAAAGACCACTAGTGATAGCGATGTGAACCGAGAAAGAGGGGGAAAAATAAATCAAAAAGATTCCCTTCACAATAGCGTACCATCATAATATAAGTTGACCCCAAATTAATTTAACTTTATACAACAGTCTGAAAATGAATTTGAAATAAATCAATTGAGCTGAGTGTGCTGATAAAGTTATCACTTTCATTTTAATAAATCAAAAATTACAAAACAAAAGTAGGTTTTCATGAAACAAAATCGGAGAGATATGAAAAAGAATAAATTAAAGAACATGGAATTGTTATAGATGGCTATTAAATTTTTAACTTGTCACAATAGACGTGAACTTTATACTAAGGCAGTTTGAAAATAAGAGCATTGAAATATTACACTGGGTTATTTATGTGGATCATAACACAGAGAGAGAGGTAAAAATAATAAAGGGCAGCTGTTTTTTTTTTAACGTTTATTTATTTTTGAGACAGAGAGAGACAGAGCATGAACGGGGGAGGGTCAGAGAGAGGGAGACACAGAATCTGAAACAGGCTCCAGGCTCTGAGCTGTCAGCACAGAGCCCGACGCGGGGCTCGAACTCATGGACCTCGAGATCATGACCTGAGCCGAAGTCGGCTGCTTAACCGACTTAGCCACCAGGCTCCCCTAAAGGGCAGTTTTAAAAGCACCCTGAGAAGCTCCACTGTAAGCCCAATATTAATTCCAAAGTAAATTGTTGAAAATTTAAAAGAAGCAATATCTGCATACATAACAGGTATAAGGTTTTCATAATTGAAGGAACTAACCCTAAGACTTTTCACATCCATGAGTAGGCTGAATGGAAAACAAAAGAAAGCATACCCAGTCACATTTGGGTGATACTGCATTATTAAAGATCAAAGGAAAAAAAATCTTTAAAATTTTAGAAAATACGTATTATTTACAATGGAATGGAAATAGAAATCTCAGTAACAAGTAAATAATACAGTAATATCTCTTAAAAGCTAAAGATGGGGTGCCTGGATGGCTCAGTCAGTTGAGTGACCGACTTCGGCTCAGGTCACGATCTCGCAGTTCCTGAGTTCGAGCCCCGCGTCGGGCTCTGGGCTGAAGGCTCAGAGCCTGGAGCCTGCTTCCGATTCTGTGTCTCCCTCTCTCTCTGCCCCTCCCCCATTCATGCTCTGTTTCTCTCTGTCCCAAAAATAAATAAATGTTAAAAAAAAGCTAAGGAAAAATTATTATCAACCCGGAATTCAGTATAAGACTGAAGAGTTTTTAAAAATGATTAAAGAGGGGCGCCTGGGTGGCGCAGTCGGTTAAGCGTCCAACTTCAGCCAGGTCACGATCTCGCGGTCCGTGAGTTCGAGCCCCGCGTCAGGCTCTGGGCTGATGGCTCGGAGCCTGGAGCCTGTTTCCGATTCTGTGTCTCCCTCTCTCTCTGCCCCTCCCCCGTTCATGCTCTGTCTCTCTCTCTCCCAAAAATAAATAAACGTTGAAAAAAAAATTTAAAAAAAATAAAATAAAAATGATTAAAGAATAAACATGATTACAGACATTCAGAGAATTTATTTTTTAAATACTTTTACCAAAAGAACTAGTACAATTACTCACTTAGGACAAAATAAGGTAACCCCAAAAGGAAGAGGTAAAAAAATAAAATAAGATAATGAGCACATAATTTGATTAAAACTATCAATAAATTTAAAACAAATAGTACTTCTGTGTCAAAATAAAAATAGAAAGCCTGACAATATTGGGTGGGTTGTCCTATTGGTAACCAATGTGCTAAATTCCTTGTCATGCTTGGAAGAATAGAATAATGAAGAACTTTAGGCTGTTGTTAAGAAAAATGTAATTTCATATACATATATTTTAAGAACTTAAATAAAATAATTAAAATAATAAAAAATGTAAACTGTGCATAGAAGATTACATTAAGGGACACCTGGGTGGTTCAGTCAGTTAAAGCGTCTGACTTTGGCTCAGGTCACGGTCTCATGGTCCCACTGTTTGTGAGTTTGAGCCCCACGGCTGGCTCTGTGCTGACAGCTCAGCCTGGAGCCGGCTTCAGATTCTGTGTCTCCTTTTCTCTCTGCCCTTCCTTCACTCATGCTCTGTCTCTCTTTCTCTCTCAAAACTATATAAACATACATACATACATACATACATAAATGTACATGTATTAAATACTCCAACCACAAGACATAGAAAGGCTAAATCGATTAAATACAGAAAAACACAGAACTAAGATCCAACTATATGCTGTTTACAAGAGACTCACTTTAGATTTAAGAACACACAAAGGCTGAAAATGCAAGGATGGAAAAAGTTATCCCATGCAAATAGAAACCAAAAGAGAGCAGAGGTAGTCATACTTTTAACAGACAAAAGTGACTTTAATTCAAAAGCTGTCACGAGACAAAAAAGGACATCATATAATGATAAAAGGGACAATTCACCTGAAAGATATGACAATTATAAATATTTATGCATCTAACACCAGAGCACTCAAATATATGAGGCAAACATTAGCAGAATTGCAGGGAGAAATAAACAGAAACACAATAGTAGCTGGGGATTTCAGTACTCCACTTTGAATAATAGATAGAATATTCAGACAGAAGACCAATTAGGAAATATTGGGTTTGAACAACCCTAAAGCTGAAATGAAACTTAGAGACATATTTAGAACATTCCATACAACTACAGCAGAATACACATCCTTCTCAAATGCACATAGGACATTTTCTAGGTTATATGTTAGGGCATAAAACAAATCTCAAAATATTCAAGGCAATAGGAATTATATCAAATATCTTTTTCTGAGTACAATAGTATGAAACTAAAATCAGTAACAGAAGGAAAACTGGAAAATTCATAAATATGTGAAAATTAAACAACACCCTTTTGAACAATCATTGGGTA
Source organism: Lynx rufus (assembly GCF_022079265.1). NCBI lineage: Eukaryota > Metazoa > Chordata > Mammalia > Carnivora > Felidae > Lynx > Lynx rufus. The sequence goes on from NW_025814834.1 coordinate 75,139,970, forward strand.
AAGGAAGAACTTAAAAGATAAATTAGAAAATATGTTGAGACAAAAATAAAAACACAACATAATAAAACATATGGAATACGGTACTAAGAGGGAAGTTTATACTGATATATGTCTACATTAAAAAAAGAAAGATTTAAAAAAAAAGAAAGATTTAATGTTATCCCAATTTTACACCTCAGTAAACCAGAAGAGAAAAAACTCAGCCTAAAGTTATCATAAAAGGATGTAAAGTTACAGCAGAAATAATGGAAAACATTAACAGAAATAAAAGTTCATGTTTTTAAAAAGAGATAAATAAAACTGATGAAACTTTAGGTAGATTAACAAAAAACAAAAACAGAGAAGACATGAGTGAACACAATCAGAAGTGAAAGAGGAGACATTACAACTGATGTCACAGAAATTAAAAAGATCATAAGAGACTCCTGTGAACAATCATATACCAACAAATTGGATAACCTAGAAGAAATGGATAAAGTCCTAGAAATATGTGACCTGCCATGATTAAATCATGAAGAAATAGAAAATCTACACAGACCTAGATTGAGGAAGGAGACTGAATCAGCAATCAAACAATCTGCCAACAAAGAAAAACCCAGGACAAGATGGCTTCACTGGAGATTTCTATCAAATATTTAAGAAAAATTAATGCCAGTATTTCCCAAACTCTTCCAAAGATTGAAGACAAAGGACTATTTCCACATGGATGTTGTGAAGCCATAATTACCCTGATACAAAAGCTAAAAAAAAGACTCTATAAGAAAAGAAGGCTACAGGCCAATATTCCTAATGATTATAGATGCAAAATCCTCAACAGCATCCGAGCAAACCAAAATTCGATAGCACATTAAAATGATTACACACCATGACCAGGCTTTATCCCAGGGATACAAGAATGGTTCACCTTATAATAATCAAACACTGTGATAAACTACATTGACAGAACAAATCGTTGAAACCATACTATCATCTCAACACATGCAGAAAAACATTTGACAAAATTCGATACCTTTTCATGATTAAAAAAATACTGAGTCCGCGTCAGGCTCTGGGCTGATGGCTCAGAGCCTGGAGCCTGCTTCGGATTCTGTGTCTCCCTCGCTCTCTGTCCCTCCCCCATTCATGCTCTGTCTCTCTCTGTCTCAAAAATAAATAAACGTTAAAAAAAAATTAAAAAAAAAAAAAGGGGCGCCTGGGTGGCTCAGTCGGTTAAGCGTCCGACTTCAGCTCAGGTCACGATCTCGCGGTCCGTGAGTTCGAGCCCTGCGTCAGGCTCTGGGCTGATGGCTCAGAGCCTGGAGCCTGCTTCGGATTCTGTGTCTCCCTCGCTCTCTGTCCCTCCCCCAATCATGCTCTGTCTCTCTCTGTCTCAAAAATAAATAAACGTTAAAAAAAAAATTAAAAAAAAAATACTGAGCAAACTAGGAATACAAGAAACTCACCTCAAAACATAAGAAAAGCCCACAGCTAACATCATACTCGATGTTGAAAATGAAAGCCTTCCCTCCAAGATCAAGATCAAAACAAGGATGCCTGCTCTTACCACTTCTATTCAACATTATAACGCGAGTACTAGTCACAGCAGTTAGGTAAGGGAAAGAAATTAAAGACATCTGAATCAGAAAGGAAGAGGAAAATTATTTCTGTTCATAGATAAAATGTTCTCTGCAGAAAACTCCAAAGATTCTACACACACACACACACACACACACACACACACACACACTGTTAGAACTAATAAGTTTGGCAAAGTTGCGGAAATGCAAAATAAACACGTAAAAATCGGCTGCATTTCTATAGGCTCACAACCAACAATCTATAAAAACAATAAGAAAACAATTCAATTAAGATAGCATCAAAAACAAAATACTTAGGAATAAACTTAAGGGAGCAAGAGACTTGTACACTGAAAATACAGAATATTGCTGACAGGAATTAAAGACACAAACAAATGGAAGGACATTCCATGTTCATTGCTCGAAAGACTGCATATTGTGAAAACATCCATATAACTCAAAGTGATCTACAGATTTAATGCAATTTTTACCAAAATCCCCAAAGACAGTTTTCAAAAAATAATAAAAGCTGACTTACAATTCATATGAAACCACAAAGGACCCTAAATAGCCAAAACAATCTTGAAAAAGAGGAACGAAGTTGGGGGTGGCCGGGTGGCTCAGTCAGTTAAGCATCTGACTCTTGGTTTCAGCTCAGGTCATTATCTCATGGTTCATGAGTTCTAGTCCTGCATCAGGCTATATGCTGACAGTGCAAAGCCTGCTTAGGATTCTGTCTCTCCCCCTCTATCTCTGTTCTTCCCCACGTCTCTCTCTCTCTGCCCCCCACTCAAAATAAATAAATAAACTTAAAATTGTTTTCTAAAAAAGAACAAAGCTGGAAGTTTAATACTTCCTAACAAAAATATTTTACAAAGCTACAGTAATCAAAACAGTATGTTATTGGCATAAAAACAAACATATTGTAAATCAATAAAACATCTCAGAAATAAACATATGCAAATATACCATGTTGTTAATACTGAAAAGACTTGATAATTCATCCAAAAGCACTATTTTAAAAAATCTCCATGCTACTCCTCCGAAGTCTCCTTTATAATGATAGTAGAGGAATAAAGGAAAAACCCACAAAGGCAAAGAAAACAGAAGCAGCAATAATAGCAGAAGAGAGATGCCAAAAAAATATTAACCGCTGGGAAGCAGATGCACTAGTGGTAATTAATGTGACAGTGTATTGAGGAACCTTGTTTGTGTCTCAGGACCCTGGAAAGTCTGAGGAATTAAAGTTTCCCGGTGTCACCATATGGAAGAACATAGGACTGAAAACATGAGGACTGTCTGAAAGACTGGATAAAATCAGGACGGAATCTAGATTCCTTCCTGCTCATGTATAATTAGAGGTTTGATATAAAGAAAGCTGAGCCAGAACCATGAACTTCAGGTACCATGGAGTTGGGAGATGGGGGAGCAGGGGAGAGGTCATAAAAAACTCCACGGATTCCAGGGGTGCCTGGTTGGCTCAGATAAGGTTAAGCGCCGGACTTAGGTCAGGTTATGATCTCACGGCTCGTGGGTTTGAGCCCCACCTTGGGCTCTGTGCTGACAGCTCAGAGCATGCTTCAGATTTTGTGTCTCTCTCTCTTTCTGCCCCTCCTCCACTCTCTCTCTCTCTCTCTCTTTCAAAAATAAATAAACATTAGAAATTTTTTTAACTCCATGGATTCCAGTGAGAGGCCCTGCTCCTCCAGTTTGCTTCCAAGAACTCTTGCTGGTCTTCCTGCATGAGAAACTGATTCAAGAAAAAATATTTGCGGGGCCCCTGGGTGGCTCAGTCGGTTAGGTGTCTGACTTCAGCTCAGGTCATGATCTTGCGGTTCGTGAGTTCCAGCCCCATATCAGGCTCTGTGCTGATGCCTCAGAGCCTGGTGCCTGCTTCGGATTCTGTGTCTCCCTCTCTCTCTGCCCCTCCCTTGCTCATGTTCTGTCTCTCTCTGTCTCTAAAAAATAAATAAATGTTAAAAAAATTAAAAAAAAAAAAGATTTTCACCCATTCCCAACAAAATGGCTGTGTCTAACTCAATCACTGTCCAGTGAAGCTTCTCAGGGAACTTCAGAACTTGCAATCCACCATTAAGTGCTTTGCTCTTAAATATTAGCCAAACTTCAAAGGTACCCAGACATTTGATAAAAACTTTTAAGACAAAAACCAAAGAAACTGAAAACCATCTGAAAGGAGACAGGAAGCTGAAATATATATATATATATATATATATATATATATATATGTGTGTATGAATATGTAAATAGAGAAAATTTTCAAAAATATAAAGTATACAATTGTGAGTTGTAGAAAGGTTGAAAAATCCATGAAAAATGGTATGACATTCAGAAAACAACACCAAAAATTAAAATTAAATAAATAAAAAATTAAAATGCAGAAAATGTTTTGAGGGAAACAGAAAAGTTGGAAGATAAGTGGAAAAGATTTCTTCCAAACTGAACTAAAATGACAAATTCACAATATGAGAGAAAATTACATGATTGTTTTAAGAGGTACAAAATGTGGATAGTGGGATTTCCCGGAGATAGGGACAAATAAAATGGAGAACTGTAGTTACCAGAGAAACAATAAAATGAAAATTTCCAGGACCGCAGACCATGAATTTCAGTATTGAAGAGTCTACTGAAGTCTTAGCATGAGAAAGGGAAAAGGATGACTTCAGCACACATCATAGAATTTTAAAATGCTAGTCCCTAACTAATGATACCAGTGGCCTCCAGAGTAGGCAAACAGGTCACAAACAAAAATCGAGAATCAATATGATACCATTCAACGGCCTCACTGGTGGTTGGAAGGCTATGAAAAATGCTTTCAAAATTCTGAGGGAAAATAATGTGTTGAAGTCTAAATCTAGCCACACTGAAAATTAATTTTAGGGATTAACTAAACTAAATGTGCTTTCACATATTCAGGGTCTCAAAAATTTACCTGCCGTGTACACTTCCTAAGGAAATTATTCGAGTATGCGTTCCATTAAAAATGAGGGAATAAACCAAAATGAACTAAAACCCAGGTCATAAGACGGCAGGCCACACTAAGCGGTGGCAGTGGTGGTAGAAAATTCTCGGAGGACACAAGTGCCACAGACGATAACCACCAGGCCAGATGGAGTGGGAGGACTCCCAAGGAGTGATGGAAGAAAAGAAAGTTATGCCACCCGCGGAGTGTGTCTATTGAGAGTCTGAGGGTGGGTTAGTGAGAAATACACTGAAACACAAACAAACAAACAAAATATCCAAGAAATTATTAACTCCAGGGAATGTAAATGTTGCACTCATAAGTAATTCATAGTCCGTGATGTGGCTCAGCTGTGAATATATTTACACAGAGTAATGTCAACACTGAAATTGTGGATTAAACTAAGATAATGATACAACCATATTTGCACACGGGGGGTGGGGGGCAGGGTTTGAAAGGAATCGCAAGAAGCAGGCAGAGGGATGGAGAGGCGGAGCAAGTAAGAGAACTGAATCTTCCTCCTCCGTAGTGGAAAGACAATAAATAAAACTCTTGTTCTCAGCAACAGCCTATCTTTCCAGTTGAATTCGGTGTAGAGTTTTATCCTCATTGACAGAATCGGCCATATTGCAGCGCCCTCAGAGACACTCCACCAGCCCGTCAGCATCTCCCCCTTAGCGAGCTGAGTCCTGGCTCTGTGGGGCCCCTCTTCCAGACTTCGAATAACCTTAACCTCTCTTCTTTGTTCCGAGAGACCTAGATTTGGTAGCTACTTCCCTTAGTCACTACCTCTTTGATAACTTAGTTTTCCTTACTGCCTTTGAAGTTGTCCAGCTAAACATTCTCTATTCCTGGTTAACCATTCTTTAGATTAAACTCTCTGTGTTGAAATAATTGGCGTGATTTCCATCTCCTGACTAGACCTGACTGGTAAAATACCTAAAACTAAAAATTAATGAATAGCCGTACACATCTACTGAATAGGAATATAGAAATAAGTATCCGTTGAAACCATCCAAAGAGTTGCTGCTAGAGGTTTTTGTTAGTTTGCTTTGGTTTGGAGCAGAAGACTTATGTCAAAAAAAAAAAAAAAAATCTCACGTGAAAACCCCATATTTAAATGATATAAGAGGAATTTCTCTGCTTGGAAAGCCTGATTCTGGTTGTTAAGCAGAGCCCTCCAACTAAGGCCTCTCCTTGGAAACCTATGGAGAGAAACCAGAAAACACTTCTAAGATGGGTCATGAAATAAGGAATATCAGTCTCAAAGTTCCTTCTTTTACTGAGCAGTATAAAATCCCAGGTGTGTGATTCATGAAACATTATTTTGTCTATTGTGGGGTGATAACAAAATCTATTGCTGTTCCTAAAGAGTCATGACAATATTAAAGTAGGACAAAAGATCCCATTCATATTTAAACGGTAGAATGAAATGAGAATTCAGAGAAGGCAGTCATCGGGAGAAGAAGTGACAGTGAACATGGACCTTGCACATAACAGACAAGGAGAAGGAAGTAGAATACAATCACTTAGAAACGGAGTCATAAAATCCAAAGCTTTTAGCAACCGTACATTCAGGTCAATCCACCAGTTTACAACAGTTAACATCTGAGAGAAAAAATTGTTTGCGGAGCTCAAACATCTGTGTCTTGTTGCCTGAGGATAGTTTAGATATACAGTAATTGCATCTTGTTTCCCAGTGTTTGTCTTAGCTTTCTTGTGTCCCACTGATCCATTGATTCTGCCCCACAGGCTCCCAACTTCGGTCTTCAGTGCAGAGCATGCTGGGATAAGGGCTTTGTTTCCTCAGCTCTACCAATAGAGGGATGTTGTCCTGGAAAGTCAGATTTCTAGGTACTCCAAGCTTCCTGTGGCAGTGGTTAATTATCCAAAGGAAACTTTTATATTTCTAGGAGAATTACCTCCAAGCCTTGGAGTCCCTGCAACGCTCTTGTGAATCAGACTTGAAAATAAGCTTTGTCAAACAGCAGGGTCCATCTGAATGTAGGTCAAAAATAGAAAACCTTTCAAAAGATTAGCAGCAACTGGTGAAAGATAAGACAGTATCAAGACTATTCTCAATCCCTTTCCTTCCCCTTAAAACTCATTAGGAATACCATTGTTGCTGAAATCTACTGGATTTTAACAATTTGTATGGCTCGGAAAATATTTCTTTCATTCCAGTCTTCCCGCCACCAGAGAAAAAAACTGTAAGCCCTGTATTCCCTAGTTTATCAGAGACCACAAGAAGAATGTGGAGCAGAATATAGAAACCGGTCTACTCTTTATGTGCTTATGTCATATTAGAAGCGCTTTGGTAGGCACAGGTTTCTTTTTAAAGCAAGAAACATAAATTTTAATGAAGTTTGGAAATAGACCTTAACATAAAACCAGGCAACCACCTTTGCAGGAGTAGCGAACCTGATTTGGTAATAATTTCTGGCTTGTTACAGTGTCTTCTTAATTTGTGTTGTTCTCCCAAACACAGAATCCTTTAAAAGACATAAGTAAAAAAAATTCTGAAATGCAAGAATCCATTGGTGTTTTCACCTTCTAAGAACAACTCATGTTAACCTTTCGTTCGGTTTACCTACACAGTGGGAGTGGCTTATTTTGTTCGAAATGAGAACTCATATTTTTAGCTCTTTTGTTCATACCTCAAAGGTTCTTCAGTACCTAATTAATACTGGTTTCTAGGTAGCTCCTCATTATTTTCAAATCTTCACAATAATCCTGTGAGATGGCACGTTTAGCCTTTGAACATAGAAGCTCAGCGTCAGAGGGTTTAGCCTCAGTATGCAAAAGGAGGGCCTGGAACTCTTTTCTCAGTGCAGAGTCTATGTCCTTTCTTCCAAGTCAAGATGCCTTCTTTGGTAAGGAACACACAGGTTTATTTTTATTTATTTTTTTTATAATTTTTTTAACGTTTATTCATTTTTGAGAGACAGAGAGAGACAGAGCATGAGCGGGGAAGGGGCAGAGAGAGGAGACGTAGAATCCGAAGCAGGCTCCAGGCTCTGAGCTGTCAGCACAGAGCCCGACGCGGGGCTTGAACTCACGAACTGCGAGATCATGACCTGAGCCGAAGTTGGGCGCTCAACTGACTGAGCCACCCAGGCGCCCCAGGAACACACAGGTTTAGATACACACAGCACAGCTGATGGCCCCAATGACAGGAAATAATGAATCCTTTGTAGAAGACAATTAGTTGAGAGTTCATGTAAGCTCTTTAGAGCAGATGTCTGCAGCTGGTGAAAACCAAAAAGAAAGAAGGACAAGTTGATGTCCAAGAAATGGGAAATTTGGACTACCTCTGAAGGAGATTGAAATGACTTGTTTGGGGGAAGAAATAGAAATTCCTTGGTCTTCTTCTTATGAGAATTCCCTTTGTCATGGAATGAATAACTGTATAAAAACTGCTCTAGGTGTTATAATATGTTTTTGGTACCAAGTAAAATCTATTTTTTTTTTAAAAAGGTTAATTCCCAGTGTTCTTGTTAGGCATATGTGTACCTAGTAAGTGAGAGTGTATATTGGTATAGCTTTCTGAAAAGAAATTATGTTCAGAATCTGTGACATTTCTTGTACTTTTACCGTGAAATTTCATTTTCAGGAGTTTTTCCCGAGGAAAAGATAGAAAATATGGGCAAAACATATGTATAACGGTGCTTATTGAAGCGTTATTTTTAATAAAAAAATTGGAAACAACTCAAATGTCCAACTTTATAGAATGTTTAAATATCTTATGGTACTGCATACATTGGAATAGTATGAAACAAAAACAATGCATTTGAAAAATTCTTCATAGCTTGGAGATATGTTTATAACATGAAGTGAAAAAAGCAATATAGAAGCAATTCACAGAGTATGATTCAGTTTAGCAGAAGAAAGATTTATTTCCAAAAAGAAAAAAAAATATTGGAAGGAAAACACCAAACTATCAATAACAATTGCCTTAGAACAGTGAGATTATGATCTTTATTTTCTTCTTTACCCTTTTTTCTATTTTCCAAATTTCAACAATATATGTTACTTTCATAACCAGAATATAAACAATAATACTTATTTAAGACAAAGTTTTTTTATAAATTTCTTTTCACCTTAACAATTCAAAAAATTTCTTTTGCTCTGATAGATATGCCTGCTTTGGGACACATCATTATAAATAATACTTTTTCAGATTAAATTAGCATTTACACTCATATAACAATGAAACTTCCAGCAGCAAAATGCAACTTTATAAATGCATATATTATTAAGGTGATGAATCTTATTTTTATTTAAATTTAGATTTGATTTTAGGGAACCAGTGGTAATTCAGCACTCACTAAGTCTCATTAAGAGGTTTTGATTCTTTTAAAATTACAATTGGTTTCTTTTAATCATTTTCAACTGTACGTAGATGATCTTTGTTTCCTTATTCTTGGACCGATTGCTTTTAAAAAGGTAAAGATAAGCACATTTATCTTTCTGTTAAAGATTTTAATCCAGGAGCTTAAACTTGCCCAGTACCTTTTTCTGTCAAGAGAATTTAATTTTTCATTTAGAGTATAAATTCACTTTACAGTGTCCAATTGAAATAATTTTTTTATATATTAATGATTTGAAATTTTCTTTAAATAAGTAAATGGGTTTGCAATTAGGAGAAATGTTAACTTTCATATATGAATGGCTTATATGTCACACACATTAATGGGATTCGAATACAAAAGCATTCATGGTAATATGAGGACCTCAAGACCTCTATGCTGTTAGCTGTTTCATCGCATTCTCTTTATTCATAAAAAAGTCTCCAGAGGTTCTGATCCAAAATAGCGACATAAGAAAACCCTGAACACACCTCCTCCACCGAAAATACCAAATAACACCTATTTATAGAACAATTCCTCTTGAAAAAGAACTGAGGGCCAACTGAACAATTTCTGCACAATCATAAAAAGTCTCCAGGTATTTCCAAGAATATCCAGGAATAATAGTGATTCACCTGAGCTCAGGGGAAAAGTCCTGTCATGTTATTCTATTCTGGCCTCCTGTGCATATCCTATTATTATTGCTGCCTTAAGAATGCTGGAGAGGGGCGCCTGGGTGGCTCAGCCGGTTGAGGGTACGACTTCGGCTCAGGTCATGATCTCACTGTCCGTGAGTTCAAGTCCTGCCTCGGGCTCTGTGCTGAGAGCTCAGAGCCTGGAGCCTACTTCAGATTCTGTGTCTCCCTCCCTCTGCCCCTTCCCTGCTCATGCTCTGTCTCTCTCTGTCTCTCAAAATTGAATAAATGTTTAAAAAATTAAAGAAAAAAGAATGCTGGAGAAAAAAAGGGGGGGCACCTGAGGGGCTTAGGCAGTTAAGCCTGTGACTCTTGATTTTGGCTCAGGTCGTGATCTCACAGGTCATGAGATAGAGTCTTGAGTCTGGCTGTGCTGACAGCTAGGGATTCTCTCTCTCCCTCTCTCCCTCTCTCCCTCTGCCCCTCCCCCACTAGTGCTCGCTCTCTCTCGCTCTCTCTCTCCCCCAAAATAAATAAAGAAACATTTAAAAAAAAAGAATGCTGGAGAGACATTTTTGAAACATGCTGAAGAGAATTAAAGAATGAACTGAAGAAACGAGGAACGGTAAATTATTTCTTCATTACCTTCAAAATATGCTAATACCAGCATTATTTTATGATTATAAGACTTAAAATTTTTTTATAGGTGTCTGAAACTACAGAGAAGAAAATAAAGCATTTCCATTATCTCTCTCACACTTACTTTTTCAGACATTTTTTATATGCATGTGCTGATTTTATGTTTACAAAAATGGAATGAGACTGAATACACTTGCTTTACACACTTCGTAGTAAAAAATAAACATCTTCCCCTCTCAAAACTAACAATTTATATCATTATTTTAGTGGCTGCAGAGAGTATTCCACTGGCCAATACCCATGATTTATTTCATAAATTCCTTATTATTTTTATTTTCATACACATTTTGACATATTTGTGAGAATTGTTTTTCCTAAGGCGAATTCTTAGATTTAGTTAGATTTAATTTCCTGATCAAAGGAGATGCACAATTCTGTCTTTTGTTAAATATTTCAATTAAAACTTCATTGAGACTTCAAAAGGCCTTGAGAAATAAAACACACACACAAGGGATATATATATAACCTTTTTTTTGGTTCCAGCTATTTACCATTCTATTTTGGCACCAATGTATTCAGGATTTTTTTGTTTTAAGTTTATAGTAATATGTTTCCGAAACTAGCAAATCTTCCATCATCGCTTTTCCTGGAAATTTTCAGTCTGTTTTAACAGTTTCCTTTTTAAATGATTTTAAGTATTTATTTAAGTATCAGATTGAGAACATGTTTTTTCAGGCAATTTTTTTGTTTATTTGTTTTACTGCCTAAGACCGCTTTTGTTTTAGGGGCGCCTGAGTGGGTCAGTCAGTTGAGCATCTGACTCTCAGTTTAGGCTCAGGTCATGATCTCAGGGTTCATGAGTTCGATCCCCACCTTGGGCTCTGTGCTGACAGCGCAGAGCCTGCTTGGTATTCTCTTTCTCTCCCTCTCTCTCTGCCCCTCCCCTGCTCATGCTCTCTCTCTCTCAAAATAAATAAACTTAAAAAAAAAAGAGTGCTTTTGTTTCATACAGTTTGCCACTTTAATTAACTGATTTTCCATATGGGCCATCACATGAATCATAAACCATAACACAGCAATCATATTTTTAATATTTATATATCTAATATTATGATTTTGAACAATTGCATTAGGTAACTATTCTAAGGATGAGGTTAAAGAGTGGTGTTAATCATGTGCATCTTCCTGCTAATTTCATTTTTTAAAGGACAATCCTCATTTTTAAATTGAGATGGTTTGAGTTTTTTACTCATTGTTCTGTTCTTGTTTTAATGTGTTTTTGTTTTTTTAAAATCAATCATGGTTGTATTTTCAGCCATTTTGTTTCTGGTATCTGTGTAGTTAACGATAAGTGTTTTTTCCTATTGACCTTTAACATGATGAATTATGTATTTCTTAACATTGATTCATACTATCATCATTAGAATAAATCTTATGTATCTAACTGATACTATATTGATAAATATGTTTCATAAATATTTAGATTTTTTCCTAATATTTGTAAGTGAGAATGGTCTTCATTTGACATTTTTACCTATCAAATTTCGCAGATTAAATTCCGAATTAAACTAACTTTAGAAGATCACTTCAGAAACCTTTCTTTTTCAGCACACATGCAGGAAACAGTTTAAAAATCCAGTAATTAACTTATTCTTTAATGTCTGATGGACACTATATTTAAACTTTCTCAGTAAAATTCCTTTCATGGGAGTAGTTCTTAAATAACTTTAATTCTAATTGGCTAAATTTCTTTTAAGCTATAATACATTTGGTTAAAATTATCTTTCAGTTATATTAATACATATATTCTTAGAAAATTTTCATTTCCTAAGATTTCCAAATTTATTGTTTTGAAATTCGGCATAACATTCTTCTACAAATATTAGATCTTCTGAACATTAGTGCTTATATTCTGTTTCTAATTTGTAACATTATAAATTTATACTTTCTTTTTCACTTTGGCTAAGGGTTCTTACAGAACATGTATCACTTTTTAAGATCTCTTCAGATATTCATCTTTAAATCTATCAAGTAAGTTTTTCCCCCAATTTATTAATCTTTAAATTTGTTTATGTTCAGTTTTTTATGAGAGTCTCTAATGTGAATGTATTTTTTGTATGACCTTTATACTGAATATTTATAAGTATTAATATAATATATTGTATAATACATACATACATATTGTATATTGTATAATATAATAATGTATATTATCTGTATAGGATTACATGATTTTTATATTTGTTTATAATTGTACTATGTTTTATGTTATAAATTTTCCTGTGATTTTGGATTTGAACACAGTCTATAAGTTATGATGTAGTCTTTTCAATGACATAACGTTCTAAAGGGTCTGTTATTTGGCTTTGACACCATTCAAATCCTTTGTTTTCAATACCATTTTAAAAGTATTTTTAACTTTCTAAATGGTTATATTACATTTTTTGTTTGTTATTAAATATTAGTTTTACGTATGGATGTTGAACTTTTATTTTTATTTACCTCTGAACTCTCTCTGTCTTCCTATGGCAGTTAGTGTTCCACTGACTATTCTAAATGGTTCAATTTTTTCATCATGTAAACAACACATTTCATTCATCATAAAGAACATGCCTTTCATTCAGCCTGGATTCTTACCTAATATTTAAAACAAAAATGTGTCGGGGCGCCTGGGTGGCGCAGTCGGTTAAGCATCCGACTTCAGCCAGGTCACGATCTCGCGGTCCGTGAGTTCGAGCCCCGCGTCAGGCTCTGGGCTGATGGCTCAGAGCCTGGAGCCTGTTTCCGATTCTGTGTCTCCCTCTCTCTCTGTCCCTCCCCCGTTCATGCTCTGTCTCTCTCTGTCCCAAAAATAAATAAACGTTGAAAAAAAAAATTAAAAAAAACCAAAAAACAAAAATGTGTCTTTATATGTCCCAGTAGTTAAAACTTCTATTAGGACTTAGCTAACTGTTGTTATCAATATTTTCTGGTATGTAGTATGCATTTTAAATCCAGAGAAACTTTCTTCTCTTCAATCTTTGAATAACACTTCTGTTTCGTTCTAGGTGATGCTGAAAAAAAAAAAAAAAAGAAAACAAAGACGCAAAACAATTATGTATTTATTCTTCAGTAATTTTCTTCCAAATTCTTCAACTCTTCTTATTTCTTGTATCTCTTATTGATTCTGCTCAATACTGCTTGTATTTTCAAAACGTGTGGTTAACTATTTTGTTTTAAACTCTTCATTTATCCTATTAACTTTTTTAAAAAAATTGTATATCTCTTCTGGTTTCCTCTTCATTTCCCCCGTATTGTTTCACGAAGGCTTTATTTTTAAAGAAATCAATTATTGTTTTTTATGGAGATTTAAAAGAAGCCATAGGTTGGGGGTGCTTGGTGGCTCAGTCAATTAAGCGTCCAACTCTTGATTTCGGCTTAGGTCATGATCTCACAGTTCCTGAGACTGAGCTCTGAGTCATGCTCTGCGCTGACAGCACGTAGCCTGCTTAGGACTCTCTCTCTCCCTCTCTCTCTGCCCTTCCCCCACTTTCACATGTGTGTGCACATGTGTGCACTGTCTCTTTCAACATAAATAACTAAACTTAAAAAAAAAGTAGCCATGGTTTGAATCTTACTGTTTTCTGAAGAAATCATTTTTCATAAATGTTTTGGTCTTCCAATTCATGGATACAATGTTTGACTTTTTATTATACAGAAAGAGAACACTATTTCTTTGTGTGTGTGTGAGTGTGGGTGTGTGTTTACTTACTTACCCATCCTTATTTATTCACACACAATAAAACTTTTATCCAGAAATAGAGAAGATGGCTCTCTCCTGGATCTCCTCCGACTCTCCCTGAATTTCGTTAGAAACGTTTATAGCCCACATGTAAATGCTGTTGCTAGTTCGGTGATCCAGAGAAGCATGGGGACACGAAGGTGGAACGGGAGCCCTGGGTAACTATGAATGAAGAACTCTGTGCCACCCCCAAATATGTGCACACATGTGTCTATGTGCGAAGTCACTATGAGAAGTGCCTGGCTTGGTATCACCAGGATTCTTTCGTGGCTGAGAAATAGCCTTACTTTTTGGGCCCAATCATCACTTCACTTAAACTGCCTCACTTAATTGATTGCTTTCCTAGTGCCTCTGCCACTATGGGGCTTCAGTGGTCCAATCTAGTGGAGTGATCCTCACCCTCGCTTCCAGCCCAATGTCACCTGGCAGCTATTGGAGATATTAAAGATAGCCTTGTTGTCTTGCATTAGATCTCCGTATCTACTCGCCAGCATCTGCTACCTTGAGCTATAGTTTCTTCTCATTTCTGCTCAGAACTTTGGGATTCACTGTCACCATGGATCTTACAAGGTATTTCGTTTGGTTGGTTAATTTGTTTTTTTGGCTTGTTTTAAACACAAGCAGACTAGTCATGACTGTAGAAAGATAAAACGATAAGTTATAATGATTTAGATTTTAAGATCTGTTAGAGAGAGGAGAGAAAAATGACAGGATACCAACATAATGAAGTTTACAAAACCAAGGCAGTGTTATCTTTGATAAAAAAGAAAAATACAGAGAGAATCATTGTTACTAGATGTGAAAAAGATTATGCAGTTGTCAAATGCATTCAAGTATAAGAATATCACATTAGAGATATTCTAGAGAGTAATATTCAAATGCTTGACCTAAAATTGGCATTTGACTTATGAATTTGCAAATATGGGATGGACTGCTAAAATGTATATTGATTTTTTTTTCATGGATTCTGATGTGTGGTTATGTTTGGAAATTACTCTTCTAGTTTTGTGGAAATGTACATTTGGAGAAAACACAAGAAATTTGACTACATGTATGGAAATTCTTGAAATGAAATAGGTGTGGTTTTCTCAGGTATCACCTCACACCAGTCAGAGTGGCCAAAATGAACAAATCAGGAGACTATAGATGCTGGAGAGGATGTGGAGAAACGGGAACCCTCTTGCACTGTTGGTGGGAATGCAAATTGGTGCAGCCGCTCTGGAAAGCAGTGTGGAGGTTCCTCAGAAAATTAAAAATAGACCTACCCTATGACCCAGCAATAGCACTGCTAGGAATCTACCCAAGGGATACAGGAGTACTGATGCATAGGGGCACTTGTACCCCAATGTTCATAGCAGCACTCTCAACAATAGCCAAATTATGGAAAGAGCCTAAATGTCCATCAACTGATGAATGGATAAAGAAATTGTGGTTTATATACACAATGGAATACTACGTGGCAATGAGAAAAAATGAAATCTGGCCTTTTGTAGCAACGTGGATGGAACTGGAGAGTGTGATGCTAAGTGAAATAAGCCATACAGAGAAAGACAGATACCATATGGTTTCACTCTTATGTGGATCCTGAGAAACTTAACAGGAACCCATGGGGGAGGAGAAGGAAAAAAAAAAAAAAAAAAAAAAAGGACGTTAGAGTGGGAGAGAGCCAAAGCATAAGAGACTGTTAAAAACTGAGAACAAACTGAGGGTTGATGGGGGGTGGGAGGGAGGGGCGGGTGGGTGATGGGTATTGAGGAGGGCACCTTTTGGGATGAGCACTGGGTGTTGTATGGAAACCAATTTGTCAATAAACTTCATATAAAAAAAAAAAAAAAAGAAAACTATCTATCTATACGTAAAAAAAAAAAATAGGTGTGGTTTTAAAGCAATCTGGTATTAAAATGCAAAAACAAAAACAAATGAGTGTCATTGTTTCTGTTGAATTATTTTCAGGTCTGCAATTGGTTCTTTAGATTTAAGGATTGAAAATCTTCATTTGAGAATGGATTTGATTTTTTTTTTTTTTTGAAGCAGGTTGAAGCTTTTTGGAATTATTTTTCAGCAGCATGAATGAACAGGTCTTTGGGAATCTCTTTCCATGTCTTGGACAGTTGAAAGAGGAAGGTGAAAGCCAACTCTTCCTGGAGTTATTATAACTGAAATTCAAATATTAGCATGAAGAGAATTACCCTTACGTTGATCAAGATGCTTATGATCAGAGGCACATTTCAAAAGAAAAGAATCTCTTATTCTTGACATTTATGTTCACAGACCTGACACAAACAAGAGATAAGCCTTTTTAGTACATGCAAAAAATCCCAAGTATTAAGTCAGATTGTATGTAATAAGTGAGATTGGTATTTAACTACATGACAACTCCAGGTGAATTTTTAAAAAAGCAAGCCCAAAGACTACTCTTTCTATAATGGACTTCACATAATTCAACTCTATCCCCACACTGTTCATGTGTTTTAGTAGCTTGCACATTAAACTTAAGGATAAGTAACATTAAAGCTAGACAAATTTCAAACATAACACACATGAAAAGCAACCTAAGGTCTGTGTTTATTTCGATTATGTGAGCATTGAGCAGTTCTTATGTAATTAAAATTGAGGCATAATGTATTTCTTTATAAACCACCTCTATTTTTTTAAAACCTTCATTTTCATGTTTCTTTTTCCGACCACATAGTTGAATTAATTGTATTCAAAGACAGGCCAGATAACAGGACACAGAGTACGCTTTCAAAAAAACTTTCTTCCTTGTCATAGTTCTCCTCAGCTTTTTGGAGGTGGGGAGATTACCCAAGAGCGTCTCAAGTCTACTTTGTCCTAGCTGGACAATGTCAGCTGATTTACTTCTTTGAAGTTTAAATCCTGAAAATAATTTTTAAATGAATTTATACTTGATTCAATCTAGTTGTGGCAAATTGGGTGTTATGGATAACACAGAGGGGCAGAATTAGAGTACAACGATGTTACAAAGGATTCCTTGAGAAGCTCTCACCAAGTTTGTTTCCTATGCTTTTATTTTTGTGAGATCTAATGATAAGGTATGAAGCATATCAGTGATAGGACACATCCTGTCTCATTGTCTAATAAATTTTTTTCTAACTGAGAGAAGCAAGGCCTAATTTCCTCGCTGTGAAATCCCACGAGAATGTGCGGGTAGAGTGACTTCCGGAAAGTCTGTCCCACCCTAATTTTCTCCTATAACATTGTTTTTCTTCTATAACACTGAAACCATCTGTGGGATTCAGTCCCAATTTTAGAGGATGGCTGGCGGTACCTCCCTGAGATGCATTGTGGCTATAGAAGTATAGGAAAAATACACTTACCATGTTTAAGAAATTATAGTCAACCAGCCGTCTCATTTCGGAGCCAGAAGTGGTAAAGGAAGCTGGTGTTAGAATCTGAGAGATCATCCACCATTGGACTCAAAGGGATTCCTGATGAAGCATGGCTAGGGAACAAAGAATTGCCTGTGAGGTGACCAGATCTTAAGGCACAGATCAATAGTGTTATTGTTCCATAAAGGACTTCTTTTAGAATTCATTCATTCTTGCTCCAGAATCTGGGCTTCTTCTGGATACAAAGTGCAAGTTTCTCAGAACCAAGGCTCCAATTTTTGTTCCTTGGACAATCTGTATTTTATCTCTCATTTCCCATCCCCACACATCAGCCACACATTTTTCTGCCTTCAGGTAACAGAATGAATATGTTTAATCAACATAAACAATGCTTATAAGGTGTGGGAAGTTGTCCTAGGACTAAAAAAAAAAAAAAACATTATTTTATTTAGTTAGTTAGTTAGTTACTTATTTAAGGATTTATGTAAGTTTTCCTAACTTCCTTGAAGCTCCAAGAACAAAGACTCAAGACAATTTGTGGCTGACTCAGAGAAAAAGGAATTGAGTCTCACCCTGTAAGTTACTGACGGCACGATCTATACTGGGGTGGAGTTACGCTTGACTCTAGTAACCACAAATATAATTTAGTTCATTGAATTTATTTTAATAGCAACTGGGTGTATGAACTGATTCTTACAATGTACTTATATGTGAAGCAGACAGCCCTTCTCCTTTTCATTGACACAAAAGACTGAAAGGCTCCCTGACAGCAAATAGCAAGTTTTAGTCCAAATGTTAGAGTACTGAGATAATAGATTTTTTCTTTTTAATTTTTTTAATGTTTATTTTTGAGAGACAGAGTGTGAGTGGGGGAGGGCCAGAAAGAGAGGGAGACACAGGATCCAAAGCGGGCTCCAGGCTCTGAGCTGCCAGCACAGAGCCTGACGGGGGGCTCCAACTCACGAACAGTGAGATCATGACCTGAGCTGAAGTCGGACTCTTGCTGACTGAGCCACCCAGGCGCCCCAAATTCGTTCAACTTCTACAAGTGATTAAAGACACGCTTTACAACATAATTGTTTAGGATTTTTGTGGGGGTGGGGGGCAGAGAGGGGGAAAATAAAGACCAAATTAAACATGGTTGAATGGTACAAAGATATGAAGCTATGTTATTGACATAACTGACTCCACACTTAAACGACTTTAATATACCAAAGCCTTACCTGCAACCACTCTCTGTTGGTATTTTCCTGAAGAATCTTTTCCCACAATTGCAGATCCTGATGGTGAGATGAATTTCTACCACTCTGGAATTTAAGAACCAAAAAGCTATAGCCTTTGAAAACAATTATAGTTGGATGCTTTTTTAAAAGTATTAACTTATATGTTTCTTGTCCCTGAATGGTTTGTCAGCTAAATCATTCCATGATTGTTAGCTCAGAAAAGGATTAGAGGTGATACAAAGTTTTGACAAGCTATTTTGTTTTCATGCTCAGGCCTTTGGAAATATAGAAAGGACTTTGAAGAAGGCAGTGCATTTGGAAGAATATGATGATTTTTACAAGAAGCACATTTTGACCCAAGACTAGAAAAGCTTCTGCAGGTTGGAAGTGGGGGGGGGGATGTGTGGAATGAGAGGGAGGCAAGGAGACCTTAGATGCTGCAATAATGAAGCCTAACCTCAACTCCTATCATCATTTTATAGGATGGAGTTCATTTTTCTTGGACAAGATCAGTTAGCTATTAAATGCCTGAGGCAGATCTCCTCATACTCAGGCTTTCTCGCTATTTCCACTGTAACTAAGGTAACCATGTAATTCATTGTCCAAAGAACTCAGGGAAATTTTGAGAGTAAAATGAGAGCTATTAATCATGCCAGGACAATGGTCCTTATGGTTACCTTGACTATAACCCAAATCACCAAGGACCATATCTATTTTGATCTGTCATACTGTATCATCTGCTATCTACTTGATCCTGAATCTTTGTCCTCATCACTATGTTCTGATTGCTGTAGCAGACCTCCTATGGTTTATGGTAAAGCCTCCTATGGATGATATTCCTAATATAGTGTCCTTTGAAGAAGCTCTAACACCAACCAGTTGCGTGAGTTTGGCCAAGTTACATAACCTCATTGAGCCTTGGGTTAAATTAGCATTATGGAAAATATCTCTTCTACGACTCAATTCTAGTCCCATTTTTCTGACCTTATTCTATGTCTTTGGCACTATAGCCAAAGGTCACTAGTGCCAAAGCTCTGGACACTGACTCAGCAAAGACTGCATCTTTTTCTCAGTTAGACCCTGCTTTCCTTCAGGCCTTAAGTTTCACCTACTACGGAATGTCAGCACTGAGGCTTATTTATCAGATTATTAGCTTCTTGGCATATTGTTAAGATTGTTTAAAATACAGGCATTTCTATATAAATGGAAATGCTTAACACTTTATCCTTTTTAATAATCAAGCCAAAGAAACTGCAGCCATCAAACTCTGGTGCAATCTCTTTTATTGAATGTGATAACATTACTGGGTAGCACTCAGTGTTCTTGTGGGGATTAATGCATGAAAATGCCATTTTGCATAACAATAATGTCAAAAGCATAACTCTGAAAAGGTCCATCTTAGTTATAAAACTCAAGCGGAGGATTGATACATTATCTTTAGAGAATTCCAAAATGCTTTGTGATTCTGCATTGTATAATATCTCTGACAAGATAGAAGAAGAAAGTATTCCATTTAAGTACACAGGTGCAGATCTGATCCCAGAGCTCTGTTTCTGAAGTCGTGTTTGTTTTAGGTAAAGGTCACCAAGAAATGCTCCTTTTGAAACTTCAGATATTAGAAGAAAATATGGCAATATTGGGGTGAATGACCTTTGTGTTGATCACTCTGTCAAGAATCCATAAATATAGGCACATGAGAAGAGACTTTACCTATATTCACCGATTTTGAGAAGGAAATTCAATATTTGGAATTATCGTCAACTGCATTTGATTTGACAAATGCAGGCTTTGAGGCATCAATATTCAAAACTCTTCATATCACACTCTTTTGATTGGAATTCTGTAAAGAAAAACATTACCCTCTCTTCCTCCCAGCATTGAATATAGTTGAAACCCATAAGAGTAAATGGTTCCATATCCTTATGTGGTTTTTATTTGAACTTACTTGCTCCTTGTGGTCTTTTATTTTGTGCTGCTGTTTATCAAGAAACACCATGTGAAAGTTAATAATAACATAATTTAGAGCAATAATTAGATTTTTATTCAATAGCTGTGGGAAAACACTGGGTTGAATAATGAGACAAAAATGAGTGTCTCAGGCCTAACAGGACATTAATCAACATATTAACTGTGTGGGCAAACTGATTTGAGACTGTTACGGCTTAATTTGTCTCAAAATCATTATTTTTAATGTATTGCATAATGTGCTTTAAAATATGTGTTGAACTGATCACAAGTAAGCATTCAATTCCAACAGTATAGAGGCTACTCCTTATCATGTCATGAGTTATCCTCTTTTTATAGTGCACAGTATAAAATCGATATTCCTGAAACTCTGACATTTCACAGCTATGTTCAGATAAGGGTAAATTAGTTCTCCAACCTCTCTACCTGCATTCCATTGTAATGGCCAAGTCTGTATTTTCATAATTCTAATTGCCGAAATATATTTAGTACTCACTGTTGTATTAAAGGGTTTGCACAAAAACGTTTAAATGTCATTGCAGTTTCAATGAACAATAGCGATTTTCCAAATTCAGGAATCTTTGATCGGTTTCACGTGACGGGAACTCAACTCTTAACCTGCGATCTTCACTAAACCTGAACTTGAACCTTCAGAGACCTCAACCATGCCTCAGGATTCAGCTCTCATTGACAGACTCTTCCACATCCTTGGGGAGTCACTTTCAACATCTGTCCCCAAGGGAAGCACAGCTTGGCCCCTCCATCACCAACCTGGGCACAGGGACTCACTCACTCTTTTCCCTGTGCTCCTGAGTAGTGCAGCCTTTGATGTTTCTTTAGCATTTATTTAACAAGAGTGTGATTATTTGCTTACGTGTCAGAATGAATTTATTTGGCTCTGTGCTCCTTAAGGAAAAGGACGTTTCTGTCTAACTTTAATATTCCATAATATGTGGATTGACACAGAGGAAAAATATATATGTGATTCAGAGAGAGATAAATTAGTTAATTTAAAAGCTGACTACAGCTGGAGTAGCTCATACACAGGAGGAGTAAGTGGAATTCTGCTTAGGAAGAGAATTGTTCTTATTTCTTTAGGAAGAATATACTAATGGTCTTTTGCGCCCCCCCCAGATTGAAGAGCTTCATTCCCAGGCAACGGTAGTTGAGATGGAAAAGTTTTAAGTAAGGGGAATTAAATTGTGCTTAAAAAGAAGAAGGAGGGAGGGAGAGGGGAAAAAGGGGCGGAGAGGAAAGAGAAGGAACAGAGGAGGAAAAGGAGAGGAGGAAACAGGAATTTTGAGCTTTTCCTGTGAGTGAGTTTTCCTGCGAGATAAGAATTTGAGAACTATGAGACTCAGCAGATTTGAGAGGAGGAGAAGAGGCTTCATGGGAAGAAGATGGAGAAGATGTCAACAAACCAAGGCCCAGAGGGAAGGACAAAGCAAGGGAGAAATTCCTTATGGTGGAAAATGGCTGATATACGATTATGACATTGACGTCTCCTGTTCAGCCTTGTATTCTAGTCTGCATAAGGCTGAGTTTTCTCTTTCCATCACACAACATGGGGCCGACATCACCCTCAATATATCATCCATCCATTAGTGGTGATACCCCACCCTCAGGTGAGTGGGTGATACAGGACAGAAAAAGATGAACAAGGCGAGATGAGCTGTGGAATGAGGAATAAAGTGGGCAGAGGAAAGCAGAGCAGAGGTGACCAGGAAAAGAAAAAAACTGGTAAACACCTGCAGGGGCACTGAGAAGAGCATTGGTCCCCTCACACTACACGTGTGCAGTGTAAATCTGGACATCTGAGACATGTATTATTCACATAACAAAAGGCTGGGCCCTCTCAGGAAACTGGGGTGGGGGTGGGGGGCACAGCCAAATACCCATGAGAAGATGGGTGTTGGTGTTCTGGGACAACACTCTGAGCTGGCTGCCCATGTGCCTTTCTTCAGAGTCATGCTTCTCACCTGAGAGGGAAGATGAGTGTAGCCTGCAACCAAAAAAACGAGATGAGGGATTGACTGGAGTGTAAAATTCATGGCAGAAACATTATTCCCAAGCCAAGACCTCCACTTCTAGGTACCAGTTTTGACAAATGTTTCAAATCATGAAGAGGACTGGCCTGAAACATCAAGAGGCCTGAAGAAAGAAAACCAAGTGTATCTGAGAGCAATCCATGCCAGGAGAAGAGAGACCAGCTTTCCTGCGGTGCATGAGGCAACTGGTAGGAGCTGGCCATGAAGGAACCCTGGCACAGAGCAGACCTTGCTAGATGTGGCCTGGGAGGCCCGCGTCCACACCCACTGCTCCCGCTGCTACAGGGGACCAGGCTGGGGTGGGAGGGTGGCAGATGTCTCAGGCCAAACAAGAGGACCCAATATGCAGTCTCTGGGAAGAACCACGACATGGGAGAAGAGCTCTGCATTCAATAGGGTGCACGTTGATGGGTAGAATAAGGGTGGACAGTGTGGTCAGTGACTGGGAAATGGCCCAGGGCTCCCTTGGAGATCATTTTGGCACAGAGTGGTCAAGAGAAACAGAGACTTCCAGAACACAATAGGGCCTGATGACCTAACTTAGCTTGTAGTACGAAAATCTATACCCAAGTTGGCCATCAAAATAATGACTAAATTGTAAATTCATTGCATTAAACAGAGGAACCCCCAAGCTTCTCCACTTCCATTTTTTGTCTCCACTCCCACAACCGTGGCCAGCGTGCCAGACAACTCATACTAGATCTTGTTTCACCATGAAATGCATATATCATTATTGTCATTCTCCTCATTCACTTCAACACTGTTCTTCTTCCTCACTTTCTTTCTACCCACCGTTGTGTCTCTAAAGTTCTTTCCACTTTGCACTCCATAGACACACTCACCCAATCTTCCTGGATTTTGTACACAATGTCTCTTGCCTTCTTATTTTCTGTTCCTTTCTAACTGACCATATATTAAAGTAGGCTTTTTGGCATGTTTTCTTTTTATGGCTTTGTGCCCAAGCAATCTCAATAACCCCAATTATTCTCTGTGACTCCATTTTTCTCCATTGTCCATAACGTCACATGCCATCATGTCCTCCTTCTCTCCTGAACCACACTTTGATGAGAGTATTCCCTTCTGTGAAAAACTTTCAGGGGCGAAATGTGACATTCAACCTTTCCTTCTTCATATCTCCTAAAACGTGGTATGTATATTGAGCCCTAAGCCCAGTTCTAGGAACTGGAATTAGAAACGTGAACGAGCAGACAGAAACGGCAGCCTATGAGAGCTTCTATTCTAGTGAGAAGAGTCAGAGTGTAAGCATAAGAGTAAAGTATAAAAATATTGTATAAAACACCTGCTAAGAAAAAACAAAACAAAACGAGAGTGATTGCAATTCTGATAAGATGATCAGGAAAAACCTCAGTAGGGAAATGAATTTAGAGGGATCTGAGGATGCGAAATGAGTTCTCTGGGAGTAGGAATTTGCAAGCAGCTGGAGAAGCCCATGAGCAGACCTAGCAGTCGAGTATGGCAGATGTGTGGGAAAACCAGCAAAGACTCCAGTGTGGGTAGAAATGAGTGAGAGAGGGGGAGTAAAGGGAAATACGGTCAGAAAGTTGTTGGAGGGTCAGATTACGTTGGCCTTTGTGGGACCTTGCAAGAATTTGGCTTCCACTCGAAGTGAAACAGGAACTATTGATGGGATTTTGGGCAGAGTAGCAACTCACCGTCCAAGAAAATGTGTGGGGGAAAAAAAAGTGTTTGAAGATGAGGGTGCAATTCACCATGTTAAATGCTGCTGATAGATAAAGACGGGGACAGAGGAGAATTGGGGATAATGTGGGTTGATGTTGTATTTTATTGTCCCTATCTATAGTTTTAGCAAATCTGTCAATCAGAGCTGCCTGACCAGCAGGGGACTGGGAAGTGAGTGAAAAACAAACTTTCATTTTGGTGAGCCACTGAGACTTGGAAGGTGCTTTGTTGTATCAGCTAATGTTAAGTAAGCTAATACACACATTAAAATCTTGCCTATTTCTTTATTCAATGTGAGCAATGATATGAAAAATAAAATCTATGTAATAAAAGGATTTCTGGTTCCATTTGCTTTTCAAAGTTCCCTGTGTGTCTTATCTCTCGAACTATACTCTTAACTTCTGTTTCTTAAGATTCTTTGCGTTTTATAGCATTTTTTTCTTCCATTAATAATTGCCGAGTAAACGGGTGAATAAGAATTAATAAGTGCCTATGAAGATTTAATTAAGCAATTTTATTCTACTAGTTAATTCTTCTTTTTTTTTTTACCCCAGAAGGAAGTGGTAGATGAAAGGCACAAGAGTCTGTTTCATAGTGAAATGTATGCATGTACTGAAAGGCTTCTCACAGGCATGTTTCATACACGATGAAATAAAACAATCCTCATGCAGACTTGGATGCTGAATGTTTCTTGGCAGTCCACAGTGCCATATTTCTTCAATGGCAGTGTCTCTAAGCAGTGCTTACTTTTGTTGGAGACCTTTGGGTTATGACATTTGCCTTTGCCCAAATATGCCGCTGAGAGCACAGGGTAATGTTTTCAAAAAGAATTCCTGTTTTCCCATCTGCAGAAAACATACACATTCACTGGGAAGTGCATTGACGATGCAGACGCAATTACTGTTGCAATAATTCACTTGAGTTTTTTTTTTCCATATGAGCAAGTAACTATTTCAGAAGGTGATTGAAATATAATTGTATTTCTTGGGGATATTTTTATGTTACTAAGGATGGAAAATTCAAGATCTCAAACTATATAATGATTAGAATTGTCTATACCTTCCTTCCACCTGCCATAATTTTCTGAAAGAATAGTGCAGATAGAATCACTAGCTATCCCATGAATGGAAAGCATATTGAAAGGGTATCCAGTTCATCCTCTTACTTCAAGGTCAGATTTTACCTAAACTTTATATGACCCGCAAGAGTGCTCCAAGGTTGAAGAAAATTACACGTGGTAGAGGGCATGTCCCAATCTATTTCCAAGTCCGAGAATTGACAGTTTTCATGGAATCTCTATTTCTTTCTTCTGTTCCTTCCTACCCTGGTTTCCAACTATATTATGTACGTTTGGAAACAAGAATAGATCCCTCCCTCCCTCTTTCCCTTTCCTCTCCCTCTCCTTCTTTCTTTTTTATTAAATACCGACACTGCGTCATCACAATCTCCCAGATTTAGATCTCATACTTTGTCTCTATGATTAAAAAAAGGCAAACTTCCAATTTCAAATCTTTTATTCCAATCTTTAATTTTTTTTTTCATTTATTTATTATTGAGAGACAGAGACAGAGCAGGAGCATAGGAGGGGCAGAGAGAGGAGGAGACACAGCATCCGAAGCAGGCTCCAGGCTCCGAGCTGTCAGCACAGAGCCCCACGTGGGGCTCAAACTCACGCACCACAAGATCATGACCTGAGCCCAAGAAGACGCTTACCCAACTGAGCCACCCAGGTGCCCTGTTTTATTCCAGTCTTTAAATTGAATTTTTTATTTGGCTGTCGTCATCTCCTGTGTAATCTAATCCAGTAACCCTCCTCTAGGCCTTCACACTCCTACTTATTTTATACAGACTGTTCTCTTTCACTAACATATGGGCTGTCACTGCTTGTCAATCATGTTCCACCAGGCTCCACGGAAACTTTTCCGGTGGGTTCTATTGCCCTTATCCTTAATACTTGCCGCCTTGATAGGTACTTGGTGTTCACACAGGTCCATGGACATAGATTTGAGACAAACAAATCTCACCGTGTATTACATATTTTAAAATCTTTGCCTTTTACTTTTTATCCTGTAATGTTAGAGTGTAGTCTTCACTTTCCTTTGTGACCTCCCTCTGTACATAGTATTTTCTTCACTGTTACCCTGTTAGGTGCCTTACTTTGAGAACAGAGCTAATCCTAGCCCTTTTCTTCAGGCAAAACGGAACAGATCCTGCCTAAGGATCAACAAATTTTGATTTAAAAAATCTAAAGAGAGTTCCGATATTTTTATTAAACTACTTCAATATGTAACAACTTTTGTTTTCTGTGATTGACTTGCTATAATTTATTTGTATGTGTGTATGTATCTGAAATTGGTTCATTTATATAGCCAAATGATGTTTCCTTATGTTTTATATTATATAAAATGCTGCTTATTGTGTTCCCTTAAAAAAAAAAAGGTTGCCAGTGTCCATGAATGATGTACAATATCTGAATTGGTAGCACTTAGCTATTAGGTACTTAGCAATGCTAATGTCAGACGCCAGACAAACTGGCTGTCAAACAAAGACTCACTTGACTTCGCATTAGGTATGCTCTGCAAAGCTGGCTATGGTTATACATTTCAGAACACAAAAGGGAAGTAATGTTCAGAAGCTGGCAGAGAAACTTTGGGTATGATACACTGGAAAGAAGAGTTCAAATACCTGGCATTTGAATCGAAACTTTGGAAGAGGGAACACTTCTTAGAAAGCAAATAACCTTGTAAAATTCATGTTTATTAGTGTTTACATTTTCTTTGTTGTTGAAATATGCAAAAGGGATATTAAAGTATCAGTATAAATTTTTTTTTCAACGTTTATTTATTTTTGGGACAGAGAGAGACAGAGCATGAACGGGGGAGGGGCAGAGAGAGAGGGAGACACAGAATCGGAAACAGGCTCCAGGCTCTGAGCCATCAACCCAGAGCCTGACGCGGGGCTCGAACTCAGAGACCGCGAGATCGTGACCTGGCTGAAGTCGGACGCTTAACCGACTGCGCCACCCAGGCGCCCCTAAAGTATCAGTATAATAAAAAGTTCACCATATTTATTTTGATTTTCATCACCTTATATAGTTATGAATCACACTTAGTAATTAACTGGATACTTTGATTAAGGCTTACAATATCTCTAATACTATGCTTCTCATTTCTGGCATTTTACTTACCATTTCTTTACAGTTCTATCTCTCCCAAAATTCTTCACTTTTTCATGCATGTGGTCACCTTTTCTACTACGTTCTTTAACATATTAATAGAGATGAATAATTCCTAATATCTGGGCCATCTCCAGGTGAAGTTTTATTTTATCTCTTAATGTGAGATTATTTTCTCTTGCTTTTTTGTGTGTGCTTTGTAACTTTTGATTCGATGTCAGATATTGTGTATAAAAATAAGCAACAACTGATACCAAGGTAAATAATATTTATGCTTGAAAATAAGTATAGACCTATTCAGCCATTTGTATGAATGGTTGAATCCAGAGTCTTCAAATTCTTCCAATAGTAGACAGCTGCTAACATGCTAAGAATGAGCTCTATGCCTGAAAATATTTTCTTAGAATTTCTGCTCCACTTTAAACTTTTAGCAGTTGCCAAAGAGCAACAACTGGCCTGTGCCAAAGAGGTGGGTCTCTCTTAATGTTCTTTCCCATTCCCTAGCACATACTATTCTTGTTGGGTACTAACTAATTCCAAGGCTCGTGGTGGAGGTAAAATGGAATCTCTCAGTTCTATCGCTCCAGTCTTAGGCAGGACCTGGGCACCTGCTCCTTTGGGATGAAACTTTCTCAACATCCATGCCCCTCCCTCAGCCTCTGCCTCCTACTCAGGGCTGGTTTAGAATGCACATAGTTTTCCTGTCCCTCCCTCACTATCTCTGACCCATTTCAGGAGGATTTTTAGTAATAAATGAGTTTTCTGAACTTCCCCCAGTTGAAATGGATTTTGCCCAGTGTTGGTGCAGGGTTAAGGGTTAGGTTTCCTATCCTCTTTCTTTTTTTTTTTTTTTAGTGTTTTATTTTATTTTTGAGAGACAGAGAGAGACAGCATGAGTGGGGGAGGAGCAGAGAGAAAGGGAGACACAGAATCTGAAGCAGGCTCCAGGCTCTGAGCTGTCAGCACAGAGCCCGACGTGGGGCTAGAACCCACAAACTATGAGATCATGCCCTGAGCCGAAGTCTGACGTTTAACCGACTGAGCCACCCAGGCACCCCTCCTACCCCCTTTCTGAAGCAGCCTGTCTTTTTCTAGCATTGGGACAATGATTGAGGGGTGGTGATGAGGGGGTGAGAGAATCTCCTTGTTTTCTTCTATTGACATTAAAGAAGAGACTAGAATACAAGTGATTTTCATGCCTGTTCCTTCTCCACAACAACGACAAAAATACCATATTATATTTCTTTAGGAACCAGTTTTAGAAAAACTCCAAATGGGTTTTTCTAAGTATCCTGCCCACCCTTAAATCCAAGCCAGGTCTACATGTCTGCATTACTGAGGAGAACTCCATCAGGTTTCTTTCTGGGCAATCAATTTTCTTTATGAACCTACAGTGCAGGTCCATGGAAAAGAGCTGCCTAGAACATATATTTCCCTTGTTTCTAGCCTGCTGTCATTCTAAGCTGTCATGTCACCCATATTCACCTTTAAGAGTTTATTAAAATTTCAGTTTTTTTGTTTTTCTTAGCTGGTCTGTGGCAGCTGCTTCTTCCTCTTCTGTTTTGGGAAAGGTGAAATAGTTCATGTATTTTGTTTTCCCTTGGATGAGCTTGTCAACCACTGGAATTAATTCACTTGTGAAATCTTCCTTCTCTAATATATAGAAAATTATGATTTTCTGATCTTTCTCATTGTTGGTATGTGAATGATGTTATCTTGAAGCTTTTTTCGTCCCAATTGGAAGAAAAATTCCTTTTAAACTTTTTAAATTTTAGTACTTGTATTTTCATTTTTCCCCCTTTCTGTCAATACTGTTCTTACTCTATGGTTGTGATATTATCTACAATCCCTCATAAAATATTTATCTACCTTTGTTTTTTTTTCTTTTTATTTCTCCTTTATTGTTGTATCCTCCAGTAATGTTTTTTCTGGGTTTTGTTTTGTTTTATTTTTTTGAGATGGATACTTCTTGCATGGTTTTCTGAACTAGTACATTCTGTAATTTAATTCTGTTGGCTTTAAGGTTTCCAATGAACCATTTTGGGATTATTGTTCCTATTTGCCGAATCCTGATTCCACTGATGATGAAGGGGTGGAATGAGCTATAAAATCAGGGAGCCAGACATTGATTTATGGACTAAGGGTTTTCTATTTCTCTTTGGCATTTGTGGCCACCCAGTGTTTTGCTATCTCTTCACCTCATGTTCTCATATTCACTGTTATCATTAAAGTGCATACCCCTTAAAATAAAAGTTGGTGTGAAGAGAATGGGTGAACTGAGTAGCTACTATAAATTTAATACATTCACCAATACCTTGCATGTTTGTTCCAAGGATACAGTTCCTCATACTTTCTGTAACTCCCACATCAATTATCCAGCCCTGCAGAGGTTCTTCCAAATGTTTGAACAAGTTCTTAACTGTGTGTATTTTAGACAATAAATTACTTAAAATTTTTTTAATGTTTATTTATTTTTGAGAGAGAGAGAGACAGAACGTGAGCAGGGGAGGGGCAGAGAGAGAGGGAGCCACAGAATCCAAAGCAGGCTCCAGGCTCTGAGCTGTCACCACAGAGCCTGACGTGGGGCTTAAACTCATGAACCACGAAACCATGACCTGAGCTGAAATCAGATGCTCAACCAACTGAGCCACCCAGGCACCCCTAGACGATAAATTACTTTATGGCTCCAACCCCAGCTACATTTCATCCTTAAATGTTTGTCATAATTTTTAGTTCACTGGGTCATCCTTTTTTTCTTCTTACATGAATGTTGATTTTTTTGTAGCATTTCTAGGGATTTATTGGAAGAAGAGAAGGTATGTATATTGAGAGGTTTGTTTGTTTGTTTCCTCACACCAACCAACCCTCTGATTCTCTGGCACCAATTAGATGTCCTAGCCAGAGTTAGCATGAAAAGCCACAGGTATAAGGTCTCATTTCTGAAAGGCTGCTCTCACTTTAAAAAAAAAAATTAAGGTTTTTATTTTTGAGTAATCTCTACAGCCAACATGGGGCTCAAACTCACAACCCTGAGATTAAGAGAGACACATGCTCTACCAACTGAGCCAGCGAGGAGCCCCAGCCTGCTCTCACTTTAGGTAACAATTGTGTCAGAGCCCCAGGTTTCCCACAATTCTGTCTGAGTTGGCTATGAAGTCAGGGGTTCCAACAAACGCCTTTCTCCCCTAAAGTTCAATAATTTGCCAGAATGACTCAAATAACTCAAGAAAATACTAGACTCACTGTTACGGTATATTATGACACATGCCAATAAATGGCCAGATTAAGAGGTACATAAGGTGAAGCCTAGAAGAGTCCCCAAATACGGGAGACCCTGTCTTCTTGGAGTTGGACGTTCCCCATATTCTCCTTGTTCAAAGTTTTTATAGAACTCAGTCTCCATCCCCCCTCCCCTCCTCAGAGGATGATGTGTTGGGCCAAAAATTCCAAGACTTGCTCTTTCCGGTGACCAGTTCTTACACTGGAAGCTATTAAAGAGGCTGCTGGGAGTCACTGCGTTAGAACAACGACACTCATACTACTCATCATTCAGGAAGTCACAAGGGTTTTAGGAGTTCCTTGCAAGAAACTGAAGGCTAAGATCAATTTTTTTTTTTAATTTTAACATTTCTATATATTCGGTGCACCATTTTGGACTTGATTATTTTGTAAATCTTGCACTGAAGGTAATTAATGGAGATATAATAGCAATATTAGGAGACTGTGGTTGGTGAATACTCTTAATCTGCTTCAATAATACATTTTTTTCCAAAAAAAAAAATACTGCTGAGAAATATTTCTATACTCTGGAATATGGGTATAATGTTTCTCATACTAAACTGGGTTACATTCACAGACTACAAAGATTCTAATTTTAATATAAGTCAGCGAATATATAATAAATATCAATGAAGTTTTAGCCCTGAGTAGAAGCTACATTATTTTATCTGATTTATATCAGCCTTCTGACCTTCTTTTGCAGTTTTAGAACATAAGCTGGGTATTTGTTCACATGTGTAACCCATGAAAATTAAAAACCCACAGCAAAATTTGACACTTGACTTTACAAAATCATAAGTAAAAATCATTTAAAATTCTATTTACAATATATGTGTAATAAAATGTGATGATATCACTCTATCATAAAAAAAAATGTGGTGCCATTGGAATTATGCCTATTACACCCCCCAAATCTGTCCTACTTTGGTAAAATAATTTATAATAAAGCATACGAATTGTTCATTTTAGAAAAATAATATTAGATGTACGTGTTGCTTGATCAGGGCCTACAAAGTTGAATTGAAGAATCATTATCATTTGGGGCATAGACAATAATATACGGAAACGCACAAAAGCATTCAATGGTACAGTGTGATAGGAAGTATCAAAGTCAGCCCTGAAATTGGTATGAGTAAGAATAAATCATATTACGGGATCATATACAAGAAAAGAACCAATTTTTTTCATTCAAAACAAATTCAAAGTGAGAGGTTTCTACTATCGATTCAGAGTCTTAGTGATATCAGAGCAAGTACTACTATGTTCCACAATCCCAATGGTGCTGTAGCTAAATAGGCTCAGGGAGCAAACACTGCTGAGATAGCTTTTGATGCTTATCCTCTCATGAGCACAAGATTTCTGCTGCTCCTCAAGCTGCCATAGGCATCTTCCAGGACGGAAGTTGGAGATAGGAGGATACGAGCTTGCTCCCATTGAAGCTTTGCGTGTCATTCAAACTCTGAGTTTTTCCTAAGGTCTTTTGCTAGAATGTTGTCATGAAATCAGTGCTTAGCTGCAAGGGAGGCTGACAACCAGTGAACAGACAAAAGGAAAGGAAGGAAACACACACACACACACACACACACACAGTCCATTGGAGATAAACAAAAGGCAAAAAGGAAGTTGGAATGAATCTTAAAAGAGCCAGTCAGTGGTGTCTCTCAGAGGATGTCAATAGTATCCTTGCCTAACTGGAGCACAGAAAAGATGGAGATATAAAAGGGAAATCAACAATGAGCAACACTGGCAAGTCAGAGGAGGTTAGAGTTAATGTTCTAGAGCAGAATTTCCCATGTGGAAACTTGGTGTCACAAAATCCTTTATGACAGAAGAAAAAGTTGAAATTTATTTGTGAAATGCTGAATTTCTATGTGACTTCCTTTTAGATACTAGCATATGAAAGAGTCCAAGAAGTTTTTCATAAAATAAATGTTTAAATTACCTTAACCTGCCTTTTCTAAATATTTTGACTTCAGAACTGTGTGTGTGTGTGTGTGTGTGTGTGTGTGTGTTTGCATTTATAAGTGAGAGAGAGATAACTACTACCAAACCAGGGATGTATTTTTGGAAATGCTATGCTAGAAATTAGGAATCTTATGCAAGTTCCTGAAGGGGAGAGTAACTTAAAACATGAAACATAGGGGCACCTGGGTGGCTCAGTCGGTTAAGCGTCCGACTTCGGCTCAGGTCATGATCTCACAGTCCGTGGGTTCGAGCCCCGCGTCAGGCTCTGGGCTGACAGCTCAGAGCCTGGAGCCTGTTTCAGATTCTGTGTCTCCCTCTTTCTCTGGCCCTCCCCTATTCATGCTCTCTCTCTGTCTCAAAAATAAATAAATGTTAAAAAAATTTTTTTTAAAAACATGAAAGTCTTATGAACACTACTTTGGCAATAGTATGAAGAATTAATCTGGGTGGAGCATGAGGTATTGCTAAAGCTGGAAGAAGGGAGGACTACATAGGAGACAATTGACTTAGTGCAGGATTGGCATGGGAGGTCCAGAACTAAGATTAGAGCAGTGGCAATTAACTTGAGAGGAGCTGGTCAAAAAATATTTCCTAAGATGTTAGAGCTCAAATGGCCCTTAGAGATCAGCTAATTCAAAATTTCACATCGTGAAATATGATAGATTGTTATTAGTAGAATAGATGAGGATAGGGAACAGTGGAAGAAAAGAAGGAGACAAAGATGACTAGATTTTGAGTCTATAAAACTGCATGAATTATGGCACCATTATCGTGAATGACAATACTAGAAAAGAGTGCTTCTTAATGAATTCCATTCAGGACGTGATGAGTGTGAGGGACAGCTCAGGATACAAATGGGGATGTCCAACAGCCATTTAAAAGTTTGAAATTGGAGTCTGGACAAATATTATTAAGCCTTAAGAAATATATTTATGATAATTGCGGTCATTAAAGAACATTCCTTCTCACAGAAGGATAAAATAAGATTCATAAAAAATAAATAGTATAGCAAGCCCCTCTCATTTCTAATCTTTTCCCTTCTTTTATTTATATATTGATCATATGCCTAAATACTACCATTTAGCAAACATAAAACAAAAAGCAATATAAGAGCTACCCAAACACCTCACTGTTACAAAATGGTAAGTCCTTGAAATTGTGAATCCATTCGTTCTATTAAAATCACATCTTTCAAAATGGTACTTGGGCAAGTTTGCCTGAAAAACCCAAGATACGATGTGCATGACCAAAGGAGTGTAGGAGCCTAGAATCTACATTTGGAACTCTACTTCCTGTTACAACTCTTAAATTTATATTTTATTTAAATGTTAGTAAAGCTGGGGGCACCTGGGTGGCTCAGTTGGTTAAGTGTCTGACTTCAGCTCAGATCATGATCTCATGGTTCATGAGTTCAAGCCCCGTGTAGGGCTCTGTGTTGACAGCTCAGAGCCTGGAGCCTGCTTTGGACTCTGTGTGTCCTTCTCTCTCTCTCTCTCTCTCTGCCCCTCCACTGCTCATGCTCTGTGTCTCTCTGTTTCTCAAAAATCAATAAATTTTTAAAAAACTTTGAATGTTATTAAAGTTGTATTATCATATATCTAGGATTAGGGTCCAATTTCTGGCTTATTCTCTTCCTATGCCTTACTCTCTAGTACCATAACACCATGAGACTCATATCTGTACCAAACATCAAAATACACACATTTCACTACACACATTCACAAAAAAGCTGATTCACACAAAGCAAAATATCAGAAAGCAAGCTTATTAATTTGTAACTGTGCTACAATTTTGTGACTTCTTTTTATAGCTAACATGGTCAATACTTACTACTCAAGAGAAAACATCTAGAGATGCAATTTCTGATAAAAGTTGGCTAGGTGATTCAGAGAAATAGGCTCAATAAACTTTTTGTTTTGTTTTGTTTTTTGGTTGTAGAAATTGAATCTAAATGTATATGGAAATGCAAAGGACCTAGAGCAGCTGTGATGGTTTTTCCTTATATCCCCTTGGCTGGGTTAGAGCCCTCAGTTATTCAATCAAACATCTAAGTGTTTCTCTGAAGGCATTTTGTAGATGTGACCACAGCCCATAATCACAGGACCTTAAGTAAAGGAGATTCTCTTAGATAATCTGTGCAGGCTGGATTCAATCCGCTAACAGGTCTTTTTTTTTTTTTTTAATTTTTTTTTAACGTTTATTTATTTTTGAGACAGAGAGAGACAGAGCATGAACAGGGGAGGAGCAGAGAGAGAGGGAGACACAGAATCTGAAACAGGCTCCAGGCTCTGAGCGGTCAGCACAGAGCCCCACGCGGGGCTCGAACTCACGGACCGTGAGATCATGACCTGAGCCGAAGTCGGACGCTTAACCGACCAAGCCACCCAGGCGCCCCTCAATCCGCTAACAGGTCTTAAAAGCAGAGCTGTGATTTCTCTAAACAAAATTTTCTTTGCTGTGGACAGCAGCTTCAACTGGTTCCGGGAAAGGCGAGCTTAAACTCACCTTTCCTGGTAGACCGACCTACAGATTTTGGAACGGTCAGAGCAGTCCCTGCAATCACAGAAGCCGATTCTTTATAATAAATCTCTTCATATTTATCTCCTACTGGTTTTGCTCATCTGGTTGAACCTTAGCTGAAACAGGATCAAAGATACTTTTAAAAAAGAACGAAGTTGAAGGACTTACGCTATTTGATTTAAATATATGCTATAAAGTTACAATAACCAAACACTTAGTATTGGCATAAATATAGGCATATAGATCAATGGATTAGAATTCAGAGTTCAGAAATGAAATGAGTTTTCAGGAAGGTGTCAAGGCAAATCAACAAGGGAAAGGATAACCTTTTCGACAATGTTACTGGGACAATTGGATATCCATATTTAAGAAACTGAGCTTAGACCTTTCCGTCACATCATACACAAGAACGAATTCAAAATGGATCATAGACATAAATGTAAAGAGCCAAAAATATAAAATAAAAACAAACATAGGACAAAATCTTCATGACCTTGGGTTAGGCAGAGTTCCTAGGCATGACACCAAAAGCACAATCCATAATAAAATAAAATGATCAATTCAATTTCATTAAAATTAATTATTTTGCACTTTAAAAGACTCTTTAAGAAAATGAAAAGACAACCAAAAAACTGGAAAAAAAATATTTGCAAATCACGTACTTCATAAAGGTCTTGTATTAGAATATACAGAACTCTTACAATTCAGAATAGGAACATAAACAACCGAATTAAAAAATGGGTGAAACTTGTATAGACATTTCACCAAAGATAGAAAAATGGCTAAGAAGCACATGAAAAGATGCTTAACATTAGTAGGCATTAAGGAAATGTGTATAAAAATTATGACATACTGCCTACATACCCACTAGATTGCCTATCATAAAATAAACAGACAATAGCAAGTGTTGGTGAAGAGGTGGGAAAACTAAAACCTTCATATGTTGCTAAAAGGAATGCATAATGGTACCACTACTTTGGAAAACAGCTTGGCAATTTCTTTAAAAGTTAAACATAAATTGCCATATGTCCCAGTAATTCTACTCCTAAGAATCCACCCAAGAAAAAGGAAAACATAAGTCCCCACAAATGCAGTATTTTTCATAAGAGTGAAAAATTGGAAGCAATCCAATAGATCACTAAGCATGATTTTGCATGTATGAGATGAACAGAAAAGCAAAATCGTAAAGAGGGAAAGCACATCAGTGATTTTCTGGAAGCAGGAGTGGGACTGGGATTGTCTGCAAATGGGCTCAAGGAATTTGAGGAATGAAGCAAATATTCTAAAATTGGATTATGGTGATAATTGCATAATTCTACAACAATTAAAAAAATCAAGAGTTATACATTTATAATAGGTGGATTTTATGACATATAAATCCACAAATAAGTAAATAAAACTATAAAAATGATACATGCATCCTGATAATATTTACATAAAAGTTGAAAACTATTTAAAGAACTTATACTATTTAAGAGGAACTACTTTGAAAATATAAGAAATTATATGGGAAAAATAAACATTAAATTCAAGAACAGATTTCCTCAGAATAAGAAAGGAAGGCAAAGGGAAAGTGGCTCAAATTCTATGTTTGTTAATTAAAAAAGAAATGTAGAAAAATGTTCAATATTTTAGGCAACCTTATATTATAACCCTGTTAACATTCTCATAATATGTATATATACATTTGATATTAATATATTTACCATAAAGATAGATTTTCTTATATAAATTTATTGGTCTAAATAAATTTCTGTAAATATTTGATTGATTTGGATCATTTATAAAATAGTACATTCTGCTTCAGTCCCAGCATTATATATAAGGAGTGATTTTTCATATTTTTAATTTTTTACCAAAACACCATTATTATTGACAATATAGTTTTCCACCATATTGGTATACCATATTTTAACCATTTCTGTGGGTGATATGAGTTGCTTACAGAAAGCAATATTTGGTTATTATAAATAAGCACCTTCTATGTTTATTTATTATTTAATTCTAACTCATCAAAAATAAATCTAAGGCTCTAACCTGATGGTTTTTAGCTAATTAATTTTATTTTTAATTTTTAGAGAGAGCACACACAAGAAGGGGAGAGGGGCAGAGGGAGAAAGAGAGACAGAGAGAGAGAGACAGAGAGAGAGAGACAGAGAGAGCAAATCTCAGGCAGGTTCCACGCTCAGAGTGGAGCCCGATGTGGGGCTTGATCCAACAACCCTGGGATCATGACTTGAGCCAAAATCAAGAGTCAATGCTCAACAGACTGAACCATCCAGGCGACCCTAGCTAATTAATTTTTAAGGCATTATTTATTGACTTTTATTTTTCCCATTCATTTAAATGCTACCTTTAATCATACCAAATAATAGATTAAACAGTATAAAATTACTAGTTTTATAGATCTAGATAAAAAGCAGTTAAATATAAGTAATTTCATATAGTTCAATCTAGTTAATAGAACAGGACTGTCTATTCTGCTCTTTTGATTTTTAAGTTTTCCATTTTTATGACACTAAGTTAATTGTATTATAAGTGGATCCATTAATTCCCTCCTGTTTTCAAGTTAATGACTATTTTTCCCATATATTCTTATATATATATATATATATATATATATATATATATATACATTAAATATTCTTTGTCAGATTCCTTCAAATATGCCTTTAGGTCGATTTGGGGAAAAATTACATGTTTTCACATGCTGAGTATTTCTTTTTATTTGTCTAAATACAACTTTATGGATTTTTCCGTGTCCCATACATTTCTGGTTGAGGTTATTTCCCAGTATTTTTTTTTCTGATGTAAATGAGACAGTTTTCATTATATTTTCTAATGATTTATTACTTGTATAATATAATGATAATTAATATTTATTGTACCTATTCTACTATTTTAATCAGCTTTCATGAAATCTCTAGTGTAATCTTCACAATATGGGAGGCAATTACTAATATTAGCTGCATCTTTAAAAACAAGGAAATTGAGGCATAGAGAGGATAAAGAACTTATCTGTGATGCCATAGCTAGTAAGAAAGTTTTTAAATTTAAAATGTAAAAAGTTAAATTATAAGGCCCTAATTTTACCATTATATCAAAATATTTCTATTTATAAACATTTATTTTATACCCTGTTACATAATCAAACACTTTTTATTAGTTTTAACAGTATTGTAGGTATAGTTTCAGCTTCACTGGATTCTTCAGTTCTATCGTGAACTATAGAATTAAACTTTCATTTGTTCCTGTCATCCTGTCACCACTGAAGAAAGATTCTTTTATTCCTCCTAAATCAAGAATGTCTTGATCTCTAAAGAAAAAAACATTATATATATATACATATATATTATATATACATATATATTATATATACATATATATTATATATATTATATATACATATATATTATATATATTACATATACATATATATTATATATATTATATATACATATATATTATATGTACAAATATATTATATATATTATATGTACATATATATTATATATATACATATATATTATATATACAATATATATTATATATATATATGTATTCTCCATTTTAATCCAAGTATGAAGTTCTCGCATCTGTTATTGAAGAGACACAGCCAATCTCTACTTTGAACTGTCTAATAGATATATACTGTTCTGTTTCATCCACAGTGCCTCTTATAGAATATTATTTTAATCTGAAACACATAGGCATTATATTGAGTTTGAAATAAAAATTTATTTATTCATATGTGTGTATTAACCAAAAAGCTTTGAAATTGCATGGTTCTGAAAAGGTCCCTAGGAGAAAGCAAACACATTTTCAGCCTTTACTCACTAACCCCATGTATTAATTTACGTGTATTTAATAACCAAAAAGCAAGAAAACACTCCACACACAAACATCTATGCATGAGAACCTAATTACTGTCAGATTTTACTAACCGTCTTATGAAACCTCTTTTTAAAAGTAAAAATAAATATTTTTATAAAAATTCGAATACGAAGTTACAATAAATAATTCCCCATAGCAATTAGACTTGTTTTTGCAACTTATTCTAAAGTAGCTCAGATGGTAATAAGGGAGAAATTCAGCTTATGTGACTTTGATGTGTGACAAATCCAAGAATTGACAGAACCATGTAAATCATGTGTATTATCATGCCTCATCTGAATGTCTCTACAACATACACAAGTTGAAGGATTAAGTGTGAGAAGAGCTTTCAGAGCTGAGTCGGTGCTGGGGGCTGTCTTGACACTGATTAAGACACTGACAGAGTGCACAAAAAAACCATTTGTTGGCATGACATGTCAGATGGATGGCGAATCAGTCTTTGTCTATTGAGTTCAGTTTTCTTTCGAACTGACTTACAGATCAGCTGCAGTATTTTCAGAGGCAAAATAGTGCATTGATTTTTAATATGGGTATTATGCAAAATACGTAGTAATGAAAACTTTTTAAAGAGGCTTTTGTATATAGCATGAGTAAGCACAATGAACAATTGTGCACTAATTGAACAGTGTTTCCTTCCATCTTCTACTTCTAAGAGCTACTCTTTAAAACAGTAGCTCCCATTAAAAGGCTAATTCTCTTTCTACCCATGAATAAACTGTGTGGTGAGATTTACTTTTGTTTGGCACGGAAAAATAAATGACGGAAAATTGGAGCTAACAATATGTTCTGATTATTCCTATGGTATACAATATTCTCTGAATGTGACAAACCATGTCTATGCCACTAGAGAGAGGGAGTGAGGGAGGGAGAGATTCCCAGTGATTTATTGGCATGTGTAGTGCTGTTAAATAGCCATTTTATTTTCTGCCTTGACAATGGCATATTTTATTTCACTTCTAAGAATTCAGATTTTCATATGCAAAATCTCACCTAAATGTTGTGCTGACCATGAGAGAAATTAAGGTTATTTGGAGCAATAGTTAGGATCATTGGGTCCACCCTGTTTTATATTCCCCTTGTTACTATTCTAAATTATATGGTTTTTGTTATTGTTTCTATCTAAGATGTTGAAAGTGGTCTTTTTCACATATTTCTATATTTTTTACAAAATTGTAGCACAGAACAGATTATGATTCTAGAAACTGGAATTTTCCAGTTAAGAAAGATTACAAGATTTTCTCCGTATGTATCCTTGTTCCTACTATATTTCAAGATTAAGACTGATGTTAATATAGAGCTGCACTGCCTAATATATCCCAGTATTATAAAGGACATATTCCAAGGAATTATTGTATTAATAACTGCTTAGTGATGAGTTGCCTATGCCCATGGAAGAGGATTTTGTCATTATTTTAATTAAAAAAAACAAAAAACAAAAAAAAAAAACTTTTTTGGTAAGCTTTATGCCCAATGTGGGGCTTGAACTCACAACTCTGAGATCAAGTCACATTCTCTACTGACTGAGCAAGCCAGGTGAAGATATTTTTCTGAAAGGTAGGAGGAAACCAGAAGACCACAAACACTCTTACCCTAATCCTACTCGAGGTCAAAAATAAAAACCCTAAGACTTGGAAAGAAAGAAGTAAAATTGTCTCCCTTTGCAGATGGCAATGGAGAAAATCCTAAAG
Source organism: Lynx rufus (assembly GCF_022079265.1). Lineage (NCBI taxonomy): Eukaryota > Metazoa > Chordata > Mammalia > Carnivora > Felidae > Lynx > Lynx rufus. The sequence continues at coordinate 75,180,718 of NW_025814834.1, forward strand.
ATTCAACCCCAAAACTTTTAGATCCAATCAATGAATCCTGGAGAGTTACAGACTACAAAATTAAGATACAAAAGTTGGTAGCATTTCTATACACAACAACAAATATTCTGAAAAAGAATTAAAGAAATTGATCCCATTTACAATAGCATTGAAAACAATAAAATACTTAGGCATAAATTTAACTTAGGAGATGAAATATCCTTACTCTGAAAACTATAAGACATTGATGAAAGAAATAGGAAACACAAATAAATGGAAAGAAAGGTATCCTGTGTCATGAATTGGAAGAATTAACACTGTTAAATGTCAGTACTACCAAAAACATCAATAGAGTCAATGCAATCCCTATGAAGATTCGAGTGACATTCTTTTATAGAAAAAGAAGTAAAAAACTTCTAAAATTTATATGGAACCACAAAGACCTCAAATGGCCAAAAAAATCTTGACAAAGAACAAAACAAGAAGCATCACATTCTCTGATTTCAAACTCTACTATGAAACTATAGTCATCAAAAGAGTATGGCACAGGCATAAAAACATTCAAACTGACTAAGGGAATAGAAAAAAAAAAAACAGAAATAAACCTGAGTGTAAATGGTCAAGTAATATTTGACAAGAGAGCCAAAAATACTCAATGGAGAGAAAGACAGTCCTTTCAGTAAATGGTGCTGGGAAGACTGTATATTCACATGTGAAAGAAGGATTAGGCCCATATCTTTCACCACTCACAAAAATTAACTCAAAATGGATTGAAGACTTAAATGTAATACCTGAGACTATAGAATTCTTAGCAGAAAAATATGAAGGCTCCTTAGAAGAGTTTTGGTAATGATTTTTTGGATGTGAGACCTGAAGCGCAAGCAACAAAATTGAAAATAAACAGTGGTGCTACTTCAAACTGAAAAGCTTCTACGCAGAAAATACACCGTCAGTAAAATGAGAAGATGGCCTATGGAATGGGAAAAATATTTGTATACCATATATCTGATAAGGGGTTGCTATTCATAATATATTTAAAAAAAAAAACTTGTATAACTCAATAGCGAAAACAACAAATAACCCAGTTTTAACAAATGGGCAAAGGACTGAGTAGACATTTCTCCAAAGAAGATGCATGAAAAGCCAACAGGTATATGAAAAGATGCTCCATATCAGCCGTCATTAGGGAGATGCAAATTAAAACCACAGTGAGCTCTCATGACTGTTTGAATGATCATCACCAAAAGGACAAGAGCTAACAAGTGCTGGTGTGGATGTGGAGAAAAGGGAACCCTTTTGACTGTGGGGTTGTAAATTGGTGCAGCCACTGTGGAAAACAGGATGAAGGCTACTCAAAAAATTAAAAATAGAACTACCATATGTTCCATCAATTCCACTTTTGGGACTCTATCCAAAGGAAACAAAAACACTAGTTTGACAAAATATCTGCACGTCCATGTTCTTCTTATTTCTTTTTCTTTCCTTTTTGTTGTATCTACATGAGAAGATAGATATAAGTTGAATCTGTTGTGGTCATCATTTCACAATGGAGGTAAATGAAACCATCATGCTGTCTGCCTTAAACTTAAAAAGTAACACATATCAATTATTTTTCAATAAAACTGGACAAAAAAATAAATATTTTGTTTAAACATGAACCTAGGTCTGATCTAGCCTCTAGGTTTAAATGTCAGAGGACAAAGAAGCCTATCAACCAATTGCAATAAAAAGGTCAATATGTAAAATAGCTACACACACACCCCCACACCCACACCCGAGACAGGTAGGGAAATTCAAACACCAATGGGCTATATGATGATGTTAATATATTGTTAGTAATTGTTAAGTGAAATATGGTATTGTGAGTACGTCTTCAAATAGTATCCTTTTATACTGAATTTTCACATATAAGACAGTATATGCTGAAAGTATATAGTGAAAGTATATGCTGTCTGGGATTTGCTTCAAAATAATCTAAGAAAGGGAAGGGGAAGTGGCTAGGGTATAAAACAAAATTGGTTAAGCGTTGATAATTATTAAAGCTGTGTGATGGGCTTTTATATTATTTATATAATATATTTACATTTATATAATATATTTATATTATTATGAGGGATAATTATATTATTTTGTCTATATGTATGATATTTTTCCATAAAAAAAGTATTTTAAAAGATAAGCAGAAGAATATACTTTGCGGTTCATAAATTTTAGTTCCTTATCTGGAAGACTTTTTGATATTTCCTGTATTTTATTTAAGGTTTTCTGCCTTATTGGCGTCCCTTCGTATTTGTCCATTGTAAGTTAATATCTTTGCTTTTGACTATTCCCCTGATTTCCAAGGTTGTATAGGTTTTATTTCATCTAAAGAAAAAGCCATCCTCTTAAACTTGGGATTACTTCTCCCAGTTCTTGACATAGCCTGTTTATCAGTACTGCCAAATAATTCTAACTTATGCTAAGAAAGCAATGTCTCGATTCCAAGTCTGAATTCAAATTTCTTTCTCGTTCTTGATGGAGGGCACAGCAACCCTACTGGGGTTAGCCTGGTAATTTAGATGACATGATGTAGTTATTGCTTTATGGTATACATACTATCATATAATTGTAAATAATTAGAAATTAATAAATGCCACCATACAAAAAATAGGATTCTCATTTTTATTACACTAATTGATCTATAAGTCATTTTATAATCTTTAATCAATTAAAGTGGAAGTGTAATTGTAGAACATTTCCGAGCCTACAGAACATGGGGGAGCTGCCAGAAATGAAGAAGCAATAAAACTATATTTTAGGTTTATAAAAATATTAAAATCGTTCAAATTGCACTTCAGTCCATTATGGAGACAACAACTACTCATGTATAATTGGAAACATCTGAATTTTTATTTTATGTTTCTCTCTTAATTTCACCGAAATTATTCATAAGGAAGTATCACCTAGCTCTTTAAAAGACAATATTTTCTTAAGACTTCTAAATTCTTTGCTCAATCTCTATCAAATACTACCGGTTTGTGTAACTACTGTGCTAATTATTATTGTAGTCACAACAACTGTCCCTTACTAAGTCTTGACCATGTTGCAAGCACTTTATGTACGTTCATTAAATTTTTAATATTCAAAACAACCTTGTAGAGAGGGTAATTAATATGTCTGAGTTTTTCATCTTAAATGAAGAGCTACGTTTCAAGCTGAGATCTGAGTCCCTAGAACCCACATTGCTTTTTCCAGCATAGAGCACTATGTGAAATTATTAAAGCCATGTGTCCGAAACCTATTGTAATTGTGGAGACACCACCCTTCCGGCCTAATATCAAATGCATCTTTTTTCACTCCAAGAGAGCATCATGCACTTCCATATTGCGGGCAAGCAAGGGGCACAGGATAGAGAAATAGAAATGATACCAACTCTTTGGAATGCACATTCCACTGAAAATGTTAAGATGATATTCTCAGTAAAAAAGGATCAGTTTGAGGTGACCTAGTATGTGATTTCCAAATACAGGAAGGCTAAATTAATCTGATTCCAGAAAATGTAACATAGGAGAAAAAGAAAGTCAAGAATAATGCATCATCAAAATGCTAGAAAAAAATGTATTACAGATAGATGTTGTTTACTATGAGGTTAAGAGCTTCTTCGTTTATATAATACGTCTTTGAACACTGCTTTCTTACAGCATCATACCTTTAACATTTTGTTATATAGATTCACTCACATAAAATATATTTGGAGGGTTATATAGTCAGATTTATCCCCTTATTTACAGTGATATCCCATGAAAAGATCCTTGGATGTGAAATTCTGTCCAAGAATTAAAATTTGGATCTCATTCCCTTCTCCAAGAAAATGATTATAGTGAGTTCTGCCATTTCTCTTAAAAATCACAAATTTTCCATAATCACAATTCAGGTGCGTTGCAACTCTCCAGGGCAAACTTACATATTTAGCCACTGTTAATTCTACAAAGAGTCATGCAGGCCTTGTCACTGAGTGGCTGCACATTGTACTCTCACATCCCCTACTCAGTTCATATGGAATTTGTGAAACCTCACTTCTTTATAGGTTTTGTGTTCATTCTAGGTTCCAGGTAACACAAGCTGTTCTCTCCGCCTGAAGCTCACTTCCCGGACTAACTCCTCCCATCCTTCAGGACTCCGCTTAGACCTCACTTTTTCCATTTGTTTCTAACACATACAGGGATTTCTAATCAACAGTGTGAACCTTCCAGTATGGCAAGGGTTGGGTCTTCACCTTGGTACTTGATTAATTCTCTCTCCTCTGGGGCATGGGAGTTAATGTTTCTACTTTATAAGTTTGCTGAAACAAAATTCCAACTATTTGTCAGCAAAACACAAGGGAAAGTTGTTGGATTTATTTTTTTTTTTAATTTTTTTAACATTTATTTATTTTTGAGACAGAGAGAGACAGAGCATGAACAGGGGAGGGGCAGAGAGAGAGGGAGACACAGAATCGGAAGCAGACTCCAGGCTCTGAGCCATCAGCACAGAGCCCGACGTGGGGCTTGAACTCACAGACTGTGAGATCATGACCTGAGCCGAAGCCGGACGCTCAACCGACTGAGCCACCCAGGTGCCCCTAAAATTGTTGGATTTAAATGGGGGTAGAGTGATTGTGAAAACAGGAAAACTCTGCATTAAGAAAACATAATATTGCAGCTCTCGGTTAAGTAGACAACTACAAGTCACCGTGCACCCTCTTTTTCCCATCACCATTGGACAGTACAGTGGGACTGACATCTAATCTCCATGGAGCCTCTAAGCAAAGGGAAATCAGAGACTTGGCCTCTGCTGCCGATGTGACATTATTAGTGACAATCCCAACCCCAGCTCGTCCAACCTGTTCATTTGAGGCAGTCAATTTTACTTTCTCTGCAGAACTTTAAGGCTTCCATTCAAAATGACTCTTGGCTGTCGCTCATTGGATATCTACATGTAATACAATGGCTGGGCCAGTTGTCAGTAACGAAGATGGTGAAGTCAGCTATTTTCTTGACTTCAAATATCTGGAAGTCTGGTAGTAGCAGCCACAGTTATGTCCCAGGTTAAAACTCTGCTAGGAGTAAGGAGTTTGTAATGAGGTGACGAAACATCCAAAAGTCGGCAGATATTGTGGAAACGATAAATATCTGTTCACTTCACTTTATCAAGGACAACCTCTGATTATCTCTTCAGGATAAGAGCCAGCTCTATTTCTCTTGTTCCAAAAGCCTGCTTAGAAAAAATAGCCCATGGGTATGCTATCTTAGGTGTTTGATGTGGAAATGCCTAACCTGTGTTTTTGTGTGCATGTACGTGTGCTTTGAGCATTCAAAGCATGCCTTGAATAACACTGCATGCACATCCAAACTTGGGTGGCATACCCCCTTGATATGCTCTTATCGCATTTTGTATCATCATAGCACTTACCGTACTGCACTGACTTGCTAATTTAAACTCTACGAAGACAGGAAAAATATTACTGTTCATTTTTGTGTCTGCAGTGCCTAAGACAGCCCCAGACACAGAGCAAGCACTCAATAAATATTATGAGTGAATGTCATATCAATTACAAAAGATAGAATAGATTATGGGTATACTTTTCACCACTGTCAACCTATTCATACCGACTCTTCATGTATATTTTTGTGTATCCCAAATATCATTAGTGCAATCAAAGGCACAATTTAAAAGTTATAGGATTCCCACTCTCACGATAAAGCCAAGACCCAGCTAACCTTACTGCTCTGTTTAGCTATCAACAAAATACACAAGAAGACGAGAGAAGCCCAAGAACACTTTGCAAGATACTCAACAATACATTTCTGCATTTTCAGGTGGTTGAAAACAGCAGCACAAAAGATACTTTTTCAATTAATTTTAAATGAAAAGACAAGCTGAACAGAGAATTCCATAGCAGAGACCATAGTCAGAATGTCCTGGCACCAAGTGTCTCAAGATTCAATCAAGGGCAGAATAAATGCCCTGCTGAGTCATAACTCAGTGACACATCATATTGCATTTTTCCTCCAAGAACATTTTTGAATAGAATGTTACTGTACAGGGTCCAATTTTAGAAGTAAAAGATTGAAAGGTCATTCAGTCCTTTCTGAAGTGACCTGAAAGTTTTCTCTTTATAATACAACATATAGTATTTTCTCCAGTTTAGGTTTTAAATATTAAACGTTTTGCTCAAATTTTCTTGGGAGCTAATTTCCATGAATTTGGCTTTCCATTCGTCTTAGAGTAAACAGTCGAAGAACTTAGTGTTTCACACCCTACACGACCTGCCCCTCCCCCGCATTACATCCCTAAGCTCTTCTAGTGCGCTATGCCTTGATCATCCTTTTCTAGCCTCTTTGTTCTTCCTTGTACATGCCAGGCCTGCTCTCACTTCCAGGCCTTTGCCCTAGCTGTTCCCTCCACCTGGAGCACTGTTCCCATTGATATCAACATGGAGTCACCACTCTCTTGCCAGCTTCAGACCTTTGCTATAATGTTATCTCTCAGTGAGGCCTTTCTTCTCTACCTTTTTTGGAACCTTGCCCCAGCACCCCTTATGTCTCTTATTCAGATATATATCTTCCATTGTACATACGACTTTCTAACATAGCATGCAAATTACTATTATCTTTAGGACTACCACTATTACCTCTCCATTGGAGTGTGAGCTTCTTGAGGGAAGATAATTGTTTTTCTCTCTCTAGCACCGAGAACAATCAGTGCCTGCTATGTGTCAGGAAATAGGTATTGAACACATAAATGCAATAGCTATGTATTAAAAATAAAGTGTGCAGTTTGCGAAAAGATTTAAAAGGGGCAAAAACTTATTGATGTCCTCAATTTAAAAAGGCAGAATTTAATATGCAGCTTGATTATGATTATGTAAAAAGAGATTGTAAAAGCAACCAAACACAATCCCACGCATGGTGAGAAGAAGAAGGAGAAGGAGAAGGGGAAGGATATATACCTAGTAAAACTCATAAAAATTGAAATTATATGACAAAACCATGAGTAATTTTCCCTTCCTTGTAATTTCCTAAAACATCTAAATTTTTTCTAAAAAAATATTTTAGTCTTTAAAAAATGAGAGAAAAGCTAACTAAATACATAAAATAGCTTTACATAATCTCTCTGAAGAAGGCAGACATTTTCAAATAGTTTCTCTGACTAAATTTAGGAAATTTTTAAAAATCTGTCTTGAGACTCTTTAGTAAGGTGGAATTGGGTCACTTAACTTCAGAGTCCTTTGCCTGAAAACCCACTTAGAGAATATCAACAACTTCAGTGCTTCCCTTAGTTCTAATCCTGGGTGGTTTTATTTTGTTCTCCTTTGCCTTCTGTTCATTTTAGCAGGAAGGCTTAATTAGACTGAAGGGGTTATTTTAACCCCATTTAGTTTTAGGAAAACCTGGCTGTTTTTGGGAAAGAGAGTTTCAAAATAAATAGAACCAACTCTGTTCCTTGCAACATCAAACTACATTCTGGAAAAGCAAGCGCTACCTAATTTAATAGCAGAACAGTTTCTAATAAGCAAATGCCTTTGACATCAGTGACAGTAAAGTGTTGCTGTATTACAGCAAATTCATCACTATGTCTCACAAGCACTTCACATGAACTTGGATTCTTATTTTTTATCCAAAAAAAGTTTAACAAATAAAATAATAAGGAAGAGTGTAAACAAAAAAACCCTCCTATCCCACCCCTTTCAAACTAAAATTACACCTTCCAAACAGATACCCCTTTAAATTCAATGAATCCATTATCTGTTTGGATTATCTACTTGATTCACATATATTATCTCCCTCCTTTCTCTTTTTGCTCAGTATGTGCATTTAAATTTTGTTTGAATCTTATATTGGCTAAACATCTAAATTTAGCTAAAATGTTTCAACCTGCATTTCTTGTTGTATACAACACTTTCAGAAATACCTATATATTTTTATGAAAAATTCCAAGATCTTCATTATTTTTTACTTTTTGCTCAAATAAAAAATAAGTGTATTTGAATACTGCTTACTTCTTTCCTATTATATTCTTCAATTTTAATTGCACCTTCCTTTTTAAGACTGTAATTATTTTTTTATTTTTTTTTTTTAATTTTTTTTTTCCAACATTTATTTATTTTTGGGACAGAGAGAGACAGAGCATGAACGGGGGAGGGGCAGAGAGAGAGGGAGACACAGAATCGGAAACAGGCTCCAGGCTCTGAGCCATCAGCCCAGAGCCCGACGCGGGGCTCGAACTCACGGATCACGGACCACGAGATCGTGACCTGGCTGAAGTCGGACGCTTAACCGACTGCGCCACCCAGGCGCCCCTAGAATGCAATTATTTTTAAAGCAATTGGTTAAATTTATTTAAGTTTACTTAATAGTTCTCTCTCTCTCTCTCTCTCTCTCTCTCTTTCTCTCTCTACCCCCAGTTATTTTTGTCTGAAGTTTTTCAGTTGACTACACATTGCTTCTTGTCTGGGGTCCTCAAGACAGAATCTGATCTGTGTTGGAAGTATATTACTCCCATCCTTCAGAGTAATTACAAATATTCCAAATTCAGATACTTGAGCTAATGGGCAAGGCTTGACCCAGGTCTCAGATGCAGGGTTGAGTCTCCGTCTCCCTTTCCTTAGATATCCATTTTAATTAATACAGGCCTTAGTCTCAGTCAGTGATCCATTATAGCTCCAGTCAGCATACTCTCCAGGGTAGGGATGTCCTCTTCCAGTCCCTGATCTCAAGTATGTCCAAGTACCTTGAAGAGAAAAATGGTAGAAATCCATTTTCTTAATGAGCTACTAATGCTGTAACAAATTACCAGAAACTAAGTGCTGTAAAACAACACAAGTTTATTATGTCATAATTCTTGTATTAAAAAGTCTAAAAGGGGGTCTTTGCTAAAACCAAGGTGTCAGCAGGTCTGGGTTCTGTTGGGAGGCTCTAATGGAGAATTTAGTTCCCTGACCCTTCCTGCCTCTGAAAGCCACCCCAATTCCCTGGCCCTTATATCCTTCTTCAATAGGCAACAGTAAAGCCTCTTTAAAATTTTCCTTCTGACTCTAACCCTCCTGCTTGCCTCTTATAAGGGAATCCCTTTGTATTCACACTGGGACCATGAGCTAATCCAGGATAATCATCCTATCTCAATATTCTTAGCTTAATCACATTTGCAAATTATATTTTGTTATGGAAGGTTACATATTCATAGATTCTGGGGATTAAAATATGGACATCTTTGGGGGGATTTATTATTCTGCCTGTTCAGGAAAGAAGTGATTGTAGCAATTTGGTGATTAGATCACTGTCACGATTGGTGCGATCCAAGGAGATTAGACTTTTCCAGGGGGTTACTGAGAGCAGATCATGGAATCATATTGTCAAGAATTGCTATACGATTTGAAGAGAAGGAGCTATTTTAAAACATGAATTTGTACTGCTTTGGTGTGAAGTCTGATGCGGCACTTCCAAAAATATCACTTTGTTTCCCACTTTGTCTGATAAAGACATTATCTCTTCTTTCTCTACTTTTTCTCTTACTTTCCATATCCTACCTTCTTTCGATTGCTCTTCCATTTTTATCTTGTTAATGTTCTTCACATTAACACTCTGTTCTGCTAGCAAAGCTGTCTTCCAAATTCTGGCCACATATTGACTCTACAAATTGGAAAACACTATTCAGCATTACATTATTATGACTATGTAAAGGTTTTGCACTGCTGAACCAGTTAGTATTCTAGAAATACAAACTTTTATCTCTCGCTCAACTGTTGTGACCTCTGGATGACTCGATAGAAAATGTTCCTAGCTTTGACAACAGCAGAGATGGATCCATTTTTTTATGCGACACTTACGGATTACATGATCATATCTTTAGTTGTCTCATATTTTCGCCATGATTTTCTTGAAAATATTTTCTTCCTCGAGTTTATTTCCCATTTAAAAAATTATTATTTGGTTTTTTTATAGACACAGTTTTTTCAGGTTCTTAATAAAACCATCTCATTATTTGAGTATCTCTCTTTCCGTGAAAGCTTGTCTCAGAGGCTTCTGTCCTCTGGCTCCAGTCTTGACTGGTTGTTAGTAGAATTGCGTACGGTTGTCACTCTCCCTTTTCTGCCTAACTGAGTTAAACTACATATTCCTGGATTGATCCCATTTCTTCCTCATTCTTAGAAGCTATCCTTGCTTTTCTGCAATATACCTTTAAGTAACATCCTTTGGAAAGTCTGCAGGTGAAGAAAACTTTCTAAATTCTTTCATGTACAAAAGGGTCTTTTTAATTGGTTGTAGAACTGTATCTTGAATATATACATACACATATAATTTTTTTTCCAGAAAATTTAGAACTTGCAGTATTCTAGAATCCACTTAGGTAGTTCATATTTCTTCTGTTTTGCCTTCTGGAAAATTTTGGGATATCAAAGTTATATGATCATATGTGGACTGGATTTTTAAAATTCATTTCACAGGACAGTCAGGTACACTTTTAATCAGAAAATTTATCTTTTACCACCTTTGGAAAATTCTCTTCTATTTTATCTTTGATAATTTCCCTCTGCCTACTTTTACTATTCTCTCTTTTTTATTTTTTAGATAAACACTTATTAGTGGATGTTGGACCTCCTGGGTTGCTGACTGCTTTCTTATTCACTTTCCATAATTTTTGTCTCTTTGTCTTTATATTTCTCTTTGGGAATACTTGTTTGTTTGTTTGTTTGTTTGTTTGTTGTTGTAGTTGGTGGTGGTGGTGGTTCTTTTCAAGTGAGACAAAACTGACATGCAACATTATATTAGTCTCAGGTGTAAAATAGAATGATTTGATATTTATATATGTTGCAAAACATTCACCACAATAAGTCTAGTTAGCATCCATCACTATCCGTACAGAATTTTTTTCTTGTGATGAGAGCTTTCAAGATCTACTCTCTTAGCAACTTTCAAGTATGCAGTACTGTATTACTAACTATAGTCATTATACATTACATGCTGTACATTATATTCCCATGAGTTATTTATTTTATAACCCAAAATTTGTACTTTTTGAGTCCCTTCACCTATTTTGCCAACTCTGCACTCCCCACCCCTTTGACAGCCACATATCTGTTCTCTGTATCAGTGAGGGTTTTTGTCTTTCTCTTTTAAAGGTTCCACATATAAATGAGATCTCATGATAATTGTCTTTCTCTGTCTGACTTATTTCACTTAGCATAATACACTCAAGGTCCATCCATATAACTGCAAATGTCAAAAATCTCATCCTTTTTCAGGGCTGAATAATACTCTAGTATGTGTGCGTGTGTGCATGTATGTGTGTGTGTGTACATAAAATTTTCTTTATACATCCATTTGTTGATGGACACTTAGGTTGTCTCCACATTTAAATAGCAACCCATCAGTGTATCAGAAACTCTTTGTTGTTCCCTGGATAATTTCTTTCTTTCTGTATTCACTTTTCAGTTTCTTTATCTCATTCTCTCTCTTTGCTGTTACTAGTATCTATCTTCCTAGTGATACCTTACAGTTAAGATTGAAGAAATTGGTAGCTAGTAGGGGTTACCTGTGACATAGACCCATAGTATCGTATTTCTGTTGGTATCGCCTCTGAGGAAACATTCCAACTTTTAAAAAAACTTGTGAAAAGTAAATTGGGGATTTTTTGCACTATATTTTTTGAGATGTAATTCCAGCATAGTTAACATATGGTATTATATTAGTTTCAGGTATAGAGAATAGTGATTCAACAATTCTACGCATTTGAGGAGGGCACTTGTTGGGATGAGCACTGGGTGTTATATGTAAGTGGTGAATCACGGGAAGCTAATCCTGAAGCCAAGTTATGCTAGCTAACTTGATAACAAATAAAAAAAAATTAAAAACAACAAAAAAAACAATTATGAGCATTTCTCAGTGCTCATCATGACAAACTCCTTAATCCCCATCACCCATTTCACCCATTCTCCCATCCACCTCCTCTATGGCAATCATCAGTTTGTTCTCTATAGTTAAGAGTCTGTTTCTTGATTTGTCTCTCATTTTTTTTCCTTCGTTCATTTGTTGTGTTTCTTGAATTCCACATATGCATGAAATCATAGGGTATTTGGTTTTCTCTGACTGACTTATTTCACCTATACTCTCGAGTTCCACCCATGTTGTTGCAAATGGCCAGATTTCATTCCTTTTTATGGCTGAATAATATTCCATTACATGTGTATCACATCTTCCTTATCCATTCATCTATGAATGGACACTTAGGTTGCTTGCATAGTTGGCTATTGTAAATAATGCTGCAATAAACATGGGGTTGCATGTATCCCTCTGAATTAATGTGTTTGTAGTTTTATGGGGTACTAGTGTGATTACTGAATCATTGGGTAGTTCTATACTTAACTGTTTTCGAAATTTCTATACTGTTTCCCAGAGTGGCTGCACCTTTTTGCATTCCCAATAATGCACGGAATTTCCTTTTTCTCCACATCCTCACCAATACTTGTTTATTGTGTTTTTGATTTTAGTCATTCTGATGGGTGTGGGATAATATCTTGTGGTGGTTTTGATTTGCATGAAGAGCAAATTTTGAAAGAATATGCAACTGGAGCCCTTTTTGAAAACCCATGGGGTAACCTTTTTTTTCAGACTACTTAGCATGGAAAAAGACTAATTATCTTATTTAATTTAGTTGTGATTAATATATTTCCATTTAATTCAATAGTGAGCTCAGAAGACAGTGACAACAAAGAAAATAGTTACATATATACAAATTTTCAGATAATTTGTGAATTCAGTCATGTCTGCATATATACATATATATGTACACATACAAAATTTCACATATACATATGTAATTGAGCTCACAAATTTTTAAAACACAGCATGACGAACATAGGGAGCTCATTCCATCCATGATAGCACCCTTAAAAAAAAGTAGGCAAAAGATAGACATTTCCAAACCTGTAGGTACCTGATAAAGAAAGAATCCCTTATTCAGACTATATATACCCAGGTACCTTAACTTTCCCTTTCCCTAGTTCTTTCCTAAAGGAAATCCACTATCTAGGGCGGGAATATGTCTGGACCACAGGAATCTGGACATGCTGTCTGCTCAACTTTCCTCCTCAACCACCATTTATAGCCTGTTAGGCTTCCCTCAGGAAACTTCGGTGGCCACTGTGGTCACTGCTATTGCTATTGCTATTCCTTCCCAAGCACACCCCGCCCTTTCCCCCTCTTCTATCCCCTGCACAGTTACCTCAGATTAATCCTTTGCCCTTTAGCAATCCCTTCCATTTGTGAATACAGAGAGAAACAATGGCCTCAATTATGGCTCATAAACACTCATGTTACACCTGTAATAAGGAGTGAGGGAGAGCCTCCAATTGTGAGGTGAAATTAGACACATTCACAAGCCGGCCCTGGGCACCGCGAGAGCCCTTGAGTGGTGCCAGGAGTCCCCTTCAGAATTTCCACAACAGTCTCCACCTACACCCTCATCCTCCTCTAATTAAACCTGCTTTCCTTAAGCACCGGCATTTCCAAAACAGTCCTTTTCAATTTTGTTATTTCCCTGTGTTGTTTGATTACTGGTATGAAAACACCCATAATTTTTATAGATTTTCTCTGAACATGTAAAACAATGTTTCAACAACATCGTGTGTTGGGGGAAGGAGGGAGGTTTGCCTGAGCTCCTAATCCCCATTATGATATCGTTGCTGCAGGGAAATACTTTCTGGGTTCCACACAAACGACTTACAGATGAACTTCCAGAATATAACCCATCCTGAACGCAGGGACTGTCTGTCTACGTGGTTGAAAAGCATCGCAGCTCCATTCCGTCAAGCATTAAAAAGTCTGCAATTTCACATGGAGATCAATCAAATTGTTCTCTGGCCTAAACAGTTTTGCAGCTAGTGGCTGCTAATTTTTGGAAATTCATTTATTTTCCTTCGCCTGGCATAAATTGTTGTTCAAACTGGTCACTGATACCAGGAGACCAAATGAATACTAATAAAAATATTGAGAAGCCACTTGGAGAATGTGGAATAGCCAAACTTAAGAAGGACTGTAACAACAAAAAGAAACGTCTATATAAAACATTGGGCAGCTTATGAAATGTCTACAGACGTTTCAAAAATCAGGAAGTGAAAGCAACCCTAAGACATCAGAAAAAGTATTTACAAAACAGTAAGACACAATGTCTTATTAATAAAGTTTTCTTGAATGAACTCTGTGAGAGTAATCGTTAACGACATCTTGTTGCCCCTTGTTCTCCCGGCCAGTATTTAGACGTATTTCGCCTTTTTAAAAGTGAAAATATTTTTTTTCAGATTTTGTGCCACTAACATAAGTACTCCTACTGACCAACTGATTACATTACAGTAGCAATACCTATTTCAATAATTTTGGATTCATTCTGATCTGGAGGGGGGAGGGGAATGAAAACTGGGAATGATTATTATATCCACTTGGGCATCATGTTGGAAAATGTCACTTGACTGTGGCTCGGATTACATGTCTTCTGTGAAAAAGAAACGGCCACAGGAGTTACTCTAAATCTATAGTGTGTAGAGTCTATGTCGGCACGCAGAGAGACAGGAAAAATTTGTTTCTCTTTCCACATGTGAAAAACAACAACCTTGCTGATTTTTTTTCTTGTTTTATCATGGAAGAAATGACACCCTCCTCCCACCCCCATACACACACATAAAATTATGTTGCTGGCCCCAAAGGTCAATGAACACATTCATGCAGAAAGACACGGATGGCTATTTCTTACCATAATAAGGGCTTGCATATGTTGGCCGGGAGAAATTTGCACAAGGACATATTTTTCTACAGGTAATAGTAAGCAAATTCCTTAGGTTCAAAGGGGAATTCAGTGAAAACACGGTCTAACGGAACAAGGCTGTCTAGCGAGGCTTACCCAGGTAGTGCTGTTTGTGTTTCATGGCAGACCTATACAATTGCTTTTGCCACCTAGGTGCCCCTCAAATACTGCCACTGGGAGATTAGCTTCCTTTGCTTCAGGTATGAATCCTGCAGAGGGTGATAGATACAATGTGATGAGGTGTCACTGGATGTGGGAGAGATAAATGTCAATTTGATTGTGACAGAAAGAGGGCATTAATGGATAGCTCTGTCCCTTTGAAGTGTACTCATGTTGCAGAAGGAGTTGAGCAAGTGGAAAACTTTGTCTTCACCTCGTGGAATGGGGTTCCTTATGAAATGTGCTTCTGTGAGGATCCTGTTGGAGTTTTAAATCTGTCTAAATATGAATGGACAGGAGGAGCCAAGTTTCGTTTAATTTTTAAAATGTTTTTCTATACGATATCAAGTTCTACATGCTATTTGGAGGCTTTGGGGGCCTGGCTCTCCGCTCCCTTTGCTTTTAAGGCAGGTAGATAAATAAATTATTTTGACCTCACATGTGAGGAAAAGTAAAAGGGCACAAAAATAAAAAAAAAATTAGAACCCTGGGTTTGCGTACTCTTAGACAGCTACATTAACTTTCTGATCTCCCAATTCCTCACCTGCAAAGGAGAGGTAATAACAGAGCCTTACTTACCTCACTGGGTTTTTGTAAAGATAAAGTAAGATGATTTATATGAAAGCCATTTATAAACTTTTAGCGCTAGTAGAATTAACTGACCTTTCCAAATTGATTGCAAAAAAAAAAGCCCAAAATAGTTTCTCAGAATTTTTATGTAGGGCAATGTCGAGTAAGTGAGTCAAGCATTTTTGCAAATGAATCCTATGAGGAAAATGTGATCTAAACATTATACTCTAATTCCCTTCAAATCCTACTTTGACAATAAAGATAATGTACACACGCCGACCCAGATATTCCCAAACACAAGAAGGAAAAGAAGCAGAAAGACCAGTTTACAAATGCAGATGTGAGCGACCTCCCCTACCCCAGCACAGAAATTGTTTGCTTTACAATTAGAGTTTCTCTCCTAGAAACTCATTGCTCCTTACTGGCGTTTTATTTAGTGAGAAGCAGTGAAATGAAGAAGAACGCAACCTAATGTTCACCCTCCCTTCATAGAGTGAATTTTATCTCAAACTGTTGAAAGGAAGGTGAGGAACATGCTTTGTCCTAGTCCCTAAGAGAACAGTGAGCATTCACAAAACTTGTACCTTTCTTCAAATGTATTTAGCCTTGAGCTAGCAAAGGTGATATATTTAGGACTAGCAGGAATGGTGATGAGTTTCAGAAGCAGGGAGAGAAAACGATGACAAATTAATTTCTACACTGACTCAAGACACCTGCATTTGTACTAGATATTCTTGAATTCCAGAGGTATCCTTAAAAAAAATTCCCTTAACAAGGATCCTGCAAGAGAAGGACGCTAACTTGAAGAACAGAGAGGAAATTAGAGGTGGAGGACAAGCCTGAAATTAGTATCATTTAAAGAGTGGCCCTGGCACCTCCAACATGAATAAAACTAATTAGTTTAACACTGTGGCTCCTCCTGACAGTTTTCTTTTCCTTTTTTGATGTAATCAAGCCCTTTTCCTTCACTGTCCTAATTCATCACAGGCTTCATTAGAACCGCAAAGCACAAGCCGCTGGGACGTCTCTTCTGCGGATCCAGCCCTCTATTCATGACTTCAGTCAGCCTGCAGACGACTCCCCGCACATTTAAGCACCCGGAGCTGGAAAAGAGCGAGAGCTCCTGCTTTATTTGTTCACATTCTGAGCCCTACATGATTCTCATTCCATTGCAGATGGCCTGAAGCTGTCAGGGATAAATACCGGGGTTAAAGAAACCGTTTTGTCACTGGGACTGGACAACAGAAAGACCGAGTCGAAGAGCTTCTTTGTTAGCCTATCACTTAGGCGCCTTTCCTCTGGATTCATGTCTGGCTCATGGGTACACGGGTGAACGCTTTCCCTCTCTCTGTTGGGTTTTGTGTCAGTTGGTGTCGTTTTTCTGGATAGGGAAAATTTCTGTGTCCTGAAGAAACGCTTTCACCTGCGAGTGAGGTAAACACATTGTGCGCTGTTTTGCCAAAAGAGGGCAATGTTGCTGTTCAGAATGTCCTCATTCTGTTCCCTGGGACCTGGTCTCTGGAACGGTAAATAATCGCGCTGTCTCTTCCCTTTCACCACAGACAAGTTTCCACATGTCTCTGCGCTCTGTAGTTAATCAGGACTTTGTAACTATCTGTCCTACCTATTAACTGCATCCACTCCCAAATTGTTTAAAGGTTAACACATTTCACTCCATGCATGACTGGCACACACAGGCCAAGTGCTGTCTCTGAAATTCGAAAGCCTTCCTTTTCATTTGCCAGGAGGGGAAGCAACCTGCTTTAGGAAATACTGCAAAGTATTTTTACCGTGTCCCTATTCTCAAATATTCAATCAGCGCACGACCCAGTCGTGGTCTTCAGAGGTAACCACACTGAGAATAAAAGGGAGAACAAAATACACATTCATTTTCAGTGGATTTACCTCAAAATTAGCCATCGTCTGATTAGTTAAAACATGATTCGAAATTAACACCAGCGTGTTGACAATAATCTTAATAACCTGCACTCAATCTCTTTTGTGGGGCGTGGGGGAGTGGATCTCGCATGCTATGATTTTAAATTATTTAACCCCACTGTGAATTCAAGCTTTTCTATAAGAGTTGTTTTCTTTAGGAGACTCTAAATCAGTAACCTTCCTTTTTGGGAATAAGAATGTTGATTTTTTTTTCCCTTGGCAGCTTATTATACTTTAAGAGGTGATTTCCACCTATTTTTCATTCCTTTAAAAAATGTAATTTAGTTTTTTGTTGTGTTTTTTTTTCTTTTTTCTGGAAGCACAATTTAGGTTTTCAATGGGAGGTTTGTTTGAACAGCAGAATTCCTGGAATTTTCTTGTCAAAGAAACACTCTCAGTCTATATCAACATGCTTGTTTGTGCTTTTGCTCTCTGAAGAAATTGGCAATGGAGCTGGGCTACCGTAGAACGCTACCGGAGCAAGCTGCTCTTGCCTGTAATAAACCCACCAGTGCCTTTTCTTACAAATGTATGTGTGCCCGTGTGTGCATATACTGGGTGCACACACCTGCACTGACACACGCGCTTCCGTCCCTGCCTTTGGTTTCTTAGTCCAGAGTCCTATTTAAAGTTCATTAAAGGGAAGTAATTGTAGACATTTGTCGTGAGCATTAAACATTACTGGTACCATTTCCTAGAAACTGCAACTAGGTATTTTATCAGAACCAACAGTCTGAAAATATGAAAATTGCAGTCACTAAAATTAAAAACACATTAAGAGAAGAAGAATTGGGTGTGGAGTGGCAGATTCTTGGAGCAAGGGACAGTCTTCGATGGGCCTCTTGGTTTTCCCAGTCTCCAAAGTGCCCCACGTTCCCATATTTAACTGAGCCTGAGAGACTTAAATAGAGTCTCCCGTCTCAGGAGCATCAATAAAACCCTGAGAGAGCTGTGTCTGCGGTAGGAGGTGGTTCCAGGGATCCCTTATTTAACATTGACTTAGTTTACCGTGGCTCGGCTTTTTCATTTCTTCTGTGTTAAAGCCCGTCATCTCCTGTCTGCTTCCTTCTCCTGCATCTGTCAGTGTATGTACATGAGAGAGCCTCTGTTATTAAAAGAATAATCACCATATTGCAGGTTTCTGAGCCCAAGATTGTATTTTCTTCCTCAAATATTCATTAAAAAATAGAGATTGTGTTTTATTGAAAGTGCTCTTTAATGAATGGTATTCCTGTTTGCGTACAAGGGGAGCTTCCAGTGCAATACCCTGACAGTAATTGTGGTCTGAATTGAGAACACCCAGTAACGGAGTGCAGTTAATGGCCACCCTGTGGATTGAGTGCTCCACTTTTGTCATATCTGGTGACTTTTTAAAATGCAGAAATTAGTTAGGCCAGTAAAGAGTTAATTATGTTCTTGTGTCAGGAAACCCTCCATAAGCCGTCAGAGGAAGGAATTCTTTGTCTTTAATGCAAAACAGAAATTGCAAAGACCCTGGCAGATGAAAATGTATAAATAGTAAGTGAGCATCTATTGTGTGTGCCTGTGTGTGTGTGTGTGTGAGCCGTGTGTAACATGAAGAACAAGTGAAAAGCCTCCAGTAGGTCAGCCCACAACCATAAGAGGCACTGAAGGAGTCAGTGGCACCTTTTCATTTCCATCCGGTGCAAATAAATAAATAGGACAAAACTCCTTTCCGGACAAATTTCATCTTTCTACTTCTTTACTTTGATTCCATTCCCTATCACCTGATGTTTACTTACGTGTAAAATAGGATGCCCAACTTAAGAAACTGGTTCTTTGTGTAAATATGGTCTCCTCCATCAGGTCCAGTCAAAACAGACATGCCCATAAATGGGTTAAGATGAAAGATGAAACAGATTTTGGTATTTTTTAAGATTCATGATCTAGAAAGCTATACAATTAAATAATTAAATCTTCTGACTTGTTAGAACTTGAGGAAAAGAGTCATTTAAAAATATATGTGTGTGAAATACACACACACGCACACACGCACACACTCGCGCGCGCACACACACACACACACACACACACAGTCATAGAGATCTGGATGATATCTTGCCATAGAGAATTCACTCCGAAAAGCGAAAAGCTAACACAGGCAGGAATGGATATTTCCTAGACCTATCCAGGACTTTGTGAAAGGAAATATGTCATTCTCCAAGTCTTTTCTGAAAGGGAGAAAATCCTTTAAAGGTGGAGCTTTTGACAAAATTCCTGAGTTAATATTTAGGACCCCATAGCAAGGGGGAGCATTGCATCAGTCAACCAGCATTGCACCCTGTCACCCCCACCTCTCCAGTAGCACAGGGCCATCGACAACTCTGCTTCCTGAGACTGTCCTCATCTTGTTTGGCACCAAGGATTTACATCTCCTTTGAGATGCTGTGTGTGTGTGTGTGTGTGTTTGTGTGTGTGTGTGTGTGTGTTTTAACATTTATTCCCTTCTGAGAGACAGAAAAGAGACAGAGCATTAGCGGGGGAGGGGCAGAGAGAGAGGGAGACCCAGAATCTGAAGCAGGCTCCAGGTTCTGAGCTGTCAGCACAGGGCCGATGCGGGACTCGAACCCACGAATGGTGAGACAACGACCCGAGCCGAAGCCGGAAGATCAACCGACTGATCCACCCAGGTGTCCCTGAAATGCTGGTTTTTATAAAACCATGGTTCCTAGTAGCATGTTTTGAAACATCAGAAACTGAGGTTGTATCAGGAACCCTTACCATAATCATAAGAAGACTTCAGCCAAAAAAACAATGATTTTTTTTAATACTCGTCCAAACAATTATTTGATTAATTTTTGCTCTCCACTGATTTGTGTTCATTTTGGACCTGACTACGGTGCTTGGACAGAGTCTGAGTTCCCATGCTCAGTTCAGGTGCTGATTTCAGCAATGACACACTTTTCCTCTGTTTGCACCACAGACAGCCCTCGTAATTATGCTCAAATGGGCACATTGGGCAATTTCCTTATGATCAAAAGCATTTTGTCTAATATCGGAAATCCCCTTCAAGCGTCCTTGTCTTCCTACCTCACTGTGAAATTTTATTCTGGATAAGTGAGCTTAATAAGTTGACCAGCGACTTTTCTTTAAAACACACTTAGCCTGGTAGAGTTAGTATAAAACAAATTGTACTCTCATGCATCATATGGATGTTGTCCAGCTAAATTCTGACCCTCCACCCCACAAGGTTGAGAGTGAGGCAGATAGAATGTCACATCACAATGCTGATGTCAGTCGTACTGAAACCCTGGAAGGTCTTGGTGAGATCTTCCACTGCATCAAGTGTGACACATGCATATCGGTTGTATCAGAAACAAAAAGGCATATGAAATAGCTCACCAGGGTAACACTACAAATTTGCCATTTGGTGGCCAAGTTAGTGTTTCCCAAATTCAGTGTGATACATAGCACCAAAGTACATTTCAATATTACCTATGCTCTTTTAGAGAGTGTGCTTGTATTGAAAGTGTTACATGAGATGTGAATACTTTAAAAATGTGCTCGTGATGAGTTTCAGATACTTGGGAGTCGGGCCCATCAATGCCAACATTGTCATCTTTGATCCATGGCGTAGATATTTCCATGTCTTGGAAGTCATTGGAGGCAATTGTATTTTTAGGATTGAGACACGGGCATTTATATTTTTTGGTATGTTAGCTGACTGAGGTAAAATGATAATGAAATGATAATGAGGTGAATGAAAGGGAATACTCCATTTTAAAAATCAATATAACTTATGACTTTCCAGAGCTAGTAACAAGTCACGCCTAAAGGTCTCCTGTTCTTCAGTATCATTTAGAAGATAAAATTTCAAATAACTTTTTTTTAATTTTTTTGAATCTTTATATATTTCTGAGAGAGAGAGAGAGAGAGAGAGAGAGACAGAGACAGAGAGAGAGGGAGACACAGAATCCAAAGCAGGCTCCAGGCTCCAAGCTGTCAGCACAGAGCCCAACGTGGGACTCTAACCCACACACCAGGAGATCATGATCTGAGGCGAAGTTGGGTGCTTAACTGACTGAGCTACCAGGCACCCCAGGAATATAAGATTTCAAAAAGATGATGTAATACAAGGGGAAAATGCATGTATATAATAAGTGTATACATATATGTACAATTTTGTTTTAGTTCAGTTTACTTTCATGATATCAGTAGTACTTATGTTTGAAGTTGTTTTTCATTTATATATAGTTTATAATAACTTCCTCTTTCTTTATGACAAATATAATGCAGGGTCTATCAAAGTAGTGTAACATAAAAAGAGAATTGCTTCTAGAAAGCAGAGAGGGATTTATGTGTATTTACTCCATTATCCCCAGACTCTTCTCTAAATACTTCAAAGTAACAATCTAACACTGCCCTCATTCAAGGTGAATTCTCATTCCACTCTCTCCCTGGCGAATAGCTGTCAGTGACATCAGCCTATTGTTTGTCATTGTTGTTACTTTATTATTTTATTTTTAAGTAGATAATAGAAAAGTAGAAATGGCCAAATTAATTTTGAATACTTGTAATTTTTTATACTCATTTATGAAGGTATAGCAATCATGGACTATCAACAGAACGTATCTATGCAGAATCACAAAATATGCCAGATAATTAGATAGATAGATAGATAGATAGATGACAATAAATAAAATCTCTCGGCCAGTTGCAAATCAACGTTCCTATTAGTCTCTGCTCCAGACTCTGTTGATGATGTGATCTGAAAGTCCTTGTGGCCAGAACATTTGCATCACAGCAATAATAATGTTAGCAGCCCGAGCTAATGATGCCGTTTTCCTGAAGATACCTTCCTGAGACATCAACCAGGTATTATCTTAGCTCCACATTCACGGTAACCTAGAAATTCACTCTTTAGAATTCTGAACACATATCCCAAAGAAATATCTGGGCATTTGGACATTAAAAATCATTGCTAAAAATCAGAATGACACTTAAGCATATGTGTTCCCAGAATATGAGTACACCAATATCTGGATTACAGAATTAAGTGAGGAAATTATAGCTAAAAGTATGCAAACTTGTGATTATCTTTATTACCAGCCATATATTAATGAGCACGATGGTATGGTTCCATTTGCCAAATCTGCTAGCTTGTGTGATATTTTTCTGGCTCAACTTGGAGTTATACTGAAGAATTTATAAACTGAAAATTGAGCCCTGAATGCCTCCATTAGGCTATTATTTAAGTTAAAATACAATATTTAAAAATGTTTAGCCGTAGGGAGAATGCTCAAGAGACTTGAATACATAATTGAGGGTCAGGGCTGCTTATCCTAATCTCTTCCTACGGCTGCCTTGCTGAGTGATTTCGTGGCTTCCTCAACCTTTCTGTGCTTTTACATTCACAAACAAAGCTTAATTAATGCTTGGGTGTAAAATATTGCAACATCTCTGGATAAAAGGTGCAAGAAATACTATATTCACCCTCCTCAGTTAAGTACAAATGTGCACTGACAATTACATAAAAATAGTAATAAAAACCAGAGGACTACTCCAGTTGGAATAGAAATCAACTCCTAAAATGATATCTTGGATAATATTTAACCTGAAATACAAGGCTTATATAAAATAATTGAATTCCCAGTCAGCGTGCTGCATAGCACAGGGATTATTAACCATCCTGAATAGGAATATATTTATACAGTGCTTTGTACTTTCCAAAATCTCTTCATTTACATCATCTCAACTCTATCCATATCTCAGCATCACATAAATTATCCCTTAAAACTTACCCGTCTTGGCAGCCTAAATCACCTCCGTTGTTTCCTCAGCTTTTGAAACTGATTCCACGAGCCACAGTGAAAATCCATCTTATAACTTTACAGGCTCAGCTCATATATACGTTTATGGTGGGGATTTATTTCTGAGGAAACGTGTTTTCCTAACAGTTAGGCAGGGAGGAAATCAAGCCCTCAGGCAGCCACCCACAGAGAGTGGGGACTCTACCGTGTTCCATGTGCCCTGGGTAACACTATGAAGAGGGGCAGGGGAGGCTCTGTCCTTGCTGTCCAGACTTGATTATCCTTCAGGAAGACCAGCCACATGGTTATAAAGCTGACAACTTGTGTAAGGAATCCAACATTCTCACCTGCATTTCATCTAAATGCATGGCTGTCCTTTGCATTTCTTACCATAATGGTAGACCAAGGGTTCCATTCAAACATATATCTTCTGTGGTACCTGGGAGGGAAATCCATCTTTTCCTCAAGTTGATCTCTATCAGCACCTGATGGGACAGCCAGAGATCCTCGCGGAAACAGATGGCTATGCGACACGATTGTTAGGTGTAGGTATTACTCACTTCAGGCTTGCTGGTTTCCATTGGTTTTAATTTTTACATTAAGAAAAACCTGCTGACCTCTTACATTCCAAACCAGCCCCTGGAGAATACAAGTGTTTCAAAAGAGAAGATTAATCAGGAGACACAAAAAATAAACCAATTTCTTTCCTTTTCTTTTCCCATAACTTTTTTTACTCAACCTGTTTTTGCTTCCTTTTTTAAAAATAATAATAATAGTATGTACACCATAAAGTTGCCACATGGACTGAGTTGGTTGACACAAATCTCTTAGAATAGTTACTGGCATGTAGTAAATGCTTAAAAATATTAACTGGCATTATTAAAAACTCTGCATTCGTGGGGCGCCTGGGTGGCCCAGTCGGTTAAGCGTCCGACTTTAGCCAGGTCACGATCTCGCGGTCCGTGAGTTCGAGCCCCGCGTCAGGCTCTGGGCTGATGGCTCCGAGCCTGGAGCCTGTTTCCGATTCTGTGTCTCCCTCTCTCTCTGCCCCTCCCCCGTTCATGCTCTGTCTCTCTCTGTCCCAAAAATAAATAAACGTTGAAAAAAAAAAATTAAAAAAAAAACAAACAAACAAAAAAAAAACTCTGCATTCGTTTCCTGGACTGCATTACCAAACACAACAAATCGGGTGGCTTACAACAGCAGACATTTATTGTCTCACTATTCTGGAGATTAGAAGTCTGAAGTGAAGGTGTTGGCAGAGTAGGGCTCCCTCTGAAAGCTCTAGAAGAGAATTCTTTTTTTGCCCTTTGCAGGTTCTGGTGGTTTGTAGCAATCCTTGTAGTTCCGAGGAGGAAGGAGTGATTTTAAAGGCATTGCTCCTATGCTCTGTGCTACATGGCGTTGTCCTTATGTCTCTGTCTTTACATGGGAGTCTTCCTAAAAAGACGCCAGTGATACAGGAGTAAAGCCTGCCCTACTTTAATATGACTTCAACTTAACTTTTGTTACATCTGCAGTGATCCTACTTCCCAATAAGATCACATTCTGAGGTACTGGGGGTTAGGACTTCAGCACATCTTTGGGGAGCTGGGGCAAAAGACATCATTCAACCTATAACAATATCTCATGTGCAAAGGAGCACTCCTGCCTTCGAGGGACCAAAGCTGAACTTGCCTGTTCCAAAAGGCAGGTTGACCCTTCTCAGTCAGTCCAATCTCAGAGGAGAGCACAGCCCTCATTTCATTGCCAAGGTCAGAAACTAGTGTCCTTCTTTTATTCCTTCCTATTTTGCGCCCACTTGTTCCTATCAGTCATCAAATCCTACTGGGGCTTTCTCATTTTTGTCTCTTCATTAGTTCTCATCTCTGCATGTCTCCTGAGAGCACCTTTCTTCTGAATGACTTAGGTTTCCTAGCTAAAGAGCTAGCTGTGCCCTTCTCAAACAGTCTCCAGCATACAGTCAATGATCACTCCAAGAATCAAGTCAGATCACATCAAGACCCTCCTTACAATATTTACTGGCTTTAAATTGCACCCAAGATCAAGTTCCCAATGTATATCCATTGGACCCTCTGGGATCTGTTTGTCACTCCAAATTCACCTCCCCAGTCTACCCCTCCCACGCCCGGCCATGCTTTACTATTTGGAGTTCCCCTACCATGTGCTGTTTGTTCTTTGTTTCCCTCTGTTTGTGTCCCCCACTTTTTTTCTCTTCCCCTTTTTCTCTAGCCAATCACTTCTTCAAAAATCAGCTTAGATATCAAATCCTCACCCAAATCTTTCCTAACTGATCTCACTTAACCCCTGTCAAGGCTGAATTAGATGCTATTCCTATGGACTCAACAGCACCCCATAGCCTTTACCTAAAATAGTACGTTTAGGGGTGCCTGGGTAGCTTAGTCAGTTGAGCATCTGACTTCGGCTCTGGTCACGATCTCACAG
This sequence comes from Lynx rufus, assembly GCF_022079265.1. NCBI lineage: Eukaryota > Metazoa > Chordata > Mammalia > Carnivora > Felidae > Lynx > Lynx rufus. The sequence goes on from NW_025814834.1 coordinate 75,206,397, forward strand.
CTCGTGAGTTCGAGCCCTGCGTCGGGTTCTGTGCTGACAGCTCAGAGCCTGGAGCCTGCTCCGGATTCTGTGTCTCCCTCTCTCTCTGCTCCTAACCCACTCGCATTCTGTCTCTGTCTCTCTCAAAAATAAATAAACATTAAAAAAATCTAAAATGGTACATTTCACATTGCGTTGTGTTTTTCCATTTACTTGTCTGCTTCTCACACTAGATTGTAAATTCCTGGAGGACAGGGCCTGAGAATTATACATCACATCATTGTATTTCATTGTATTTATTATTGCACCCCCAGATCAGCACACTTATTCATCCATTCAACAAATACTTATTCAATGCCTCCTTTGTGCTAATAACTAACTGTACTATACTTTGAGAATACAACTGATGAAAAAAACAGGCATTTTCCTTGTACTACAAAACTTTATGTACTGTGGCAAAAGTATTAAATTAAATATGTATTTAAAATATAGCCTAAGAAATGACTTGATAAGGGTAGACAGATATCTATGGTCTCAGACAGTCAGCATGGAGACTTGGAGGATGAACTGAGTTGTGAAAGTAAAGAATAACAGGTCTGTAGACTACCAAGAGGAGAGGAATACCATGTGTGAACACCCCAGTGAGAAGCACAACAATAGGAAAGAGGCAGGTAGCAGAAGCTGAAACAATCTTAAAGGCATTTCAATTTAAGTTAAAATATTTTTAATGTATTCTAAGAAAATTGAGAAAATATCAAAAGATATCCAATATTAGAATGACTTGTGGATCTATATTTCAGAAATGTCACTGAAGTTGGGGCGCCTGGGTGGCCCAGTGGGTTAAGCGTCCGACTTTGGCTCAGGTCATGATCTCATGGTTCGTGAGTTCAGGCCCTGAGTCAGGCTCTGTGCTGACAGCTCGGAGCCTGGAGCCTGCTTCTAATTCTGTGATTCCATCTCTCTCTGCTCCTCCCCCACTTGTGCTCTGTCTCTCTCTTTCTCTCAAAAATAAATAAAATGTAAAAAAAAAAAAAAAGAAAGAAAGAAAGAAAAGAAAAGTCACTGAAGCAATTATGTGGATGACTGATTGCATCAGGACAAATTTACTCCTATTCAGGTGACAGGAAATGGAGGCCTGGCCTGGAGCAGTGACAATATGACAGGAGAGAAGTTAGGCAACCTGGATCAATAATTAGGAAAGGCGAATTTGGAATTTGGTGATTTTGGTAAGAAAGACTCAAGAATAATTGAGAGATTTCTGGACTGGGTGTATTTTGATGGCATTCACTGAGATGAAGAATATTGTGCAAAGTATAGATTCAAAACCTGTGGACAATTGATGATGTAATTCTAAATGTGAGGTAGGCACCTTGCAGTGTCCAGGAGGGTGCAGGCAGGGAACGTGTGCAGAAGGCAGCTGTGTGTAGACTTATTGCTCAAGAAAAAAAGTGTGACTGAAGATATGGATGTGTCTTATTCCTTCTTTCTACTCTATAGGTTCTCATCACTGCATTTTAAAACCACCAAGGGATTATGAAAAAACAAAACAAAACAAAACATACAAACAAACAAACAAAACAGTAAAACCATGCCTGGTCCTCATTGCAAAAGATTCTGGTTAAATTGGTCCCAGGCATTAGTATTTCTTCAAAGCTCCCCAGGAAATTCTAAAATGGAGTGCCTGGGTTTCAAACTACTGCTCTACATAAAAACAAACAAACAAACAAACAAAATCCTTACCATGGACCAAAAAAAGTCTTGTGAAATTTGACATGTCTTCTTTTTCAGATTCTTCCCTTGTTACTTCATACATTCTGTACATCCTATAAGTTAGAAACCCTGGTCTCCTACTTCTCCAAATAGGCCAAGGATTGACACACTTCTTTGCCTTTACTTGTGTTCCTTCCCTGCTCAAATCCACTTCCTGGTCACATCTACGGGATTCTTACTCTTCGAGGTCCAATTCCTATGTCATCCCCCCATCTGGATACAGAATTAATCTCCCTCATTTATCACATCATATCATAATTATTTGATTGCATTTTAACTGGATCATTAGAAAGACAGTATTGTGCATTCTTGGAAATGTCAATGAAAGAATGAAAACTAAAGAGCATAATTACAAGGTTGTTTTCTTCATTGAAAAAAAGGCAACTTACATTTGCATAGCATTTTCATAGACATTTCATTTAATCCTGCATCAACCTTGTGGATTAGGCAGGGAAAGTATGACTTCTCTTATCAAATTAGTGATTCTTCACTCTACTTTGCCAAAATATTTTTTTTAAAGATCTTCTTAAATAGGCTGGCAGCATTTATTTTCTCACTTATTTTACTATTGTACAAAATGTAAGTACTGCTAAAAATCGTATGTTTTAAAACTGCTTACAAAGGACTTTTTAACTTGAAAAAAACTGTTTAGGCTCTGCGCTGGATCTTTTTGCTTGTGCCTACCAGTCAACTCTCAAGTATGGTCCCGTCTGTTCTCTGAAGAGAGAGCCACCCTCTACCGACAATACCAACAAGAACCCTTCCTCTTTGACTTGGGCATGTAGGAACACAAGTGTGCAATCAGAGGCAGGGAAGAGCAGTGTAGAGCTGCCAAGGGTAACCATGTCCTTTGACTGACTGGTCCCCTTCAAGACAGCCCTCGCCTGACAACCCCCTCTGTAACTGCCCTTCCCCCCTTGTCCCTCAGGCCTGCAGTGGTATTCAGTGTTCTTACTAGTAAAGTATACAAGTCACTATACCGGGCACCATATTAACTCTTGTGGTTGTTCTAAGCCCTAGACATACTTTTCTAAATAGTTCCTTTATTAAATGCTTTAAAAATTATCCCACTTTGGACTATTTGGTGCCTGCTGGAACATTGGCTGTTCCAATGTTAGCCATTGGGCTGGGGGATGTTAGCCCCAAATGCATATCCATTTAAATCAATGTTTTTTCAGAAAAAAAAATTTCAAAAGGATATGTGATTTCAATACATCATACACATTAACCGATCTTTAATATTCTAAATTATGATGGCTCTTAGTAAAAAGTGGCATTGAAACAGCCTAGTTTCATAGAATAAACTTTAGATGATTAATAAAATTCTCTGACATAATCATTCTGTTTGTGGTTATTAAACACTAGCTTTGGTTTCAGTGGGAATAAACCTTCAGCTATATTATCTTCCATCATAACATAAGTTTTATGATATTTGAGAAGGTTTTATCTTTTAATGGTTGGATCTTTCCTAACAAATTTCAAAAGATTAAATAAAGGGTATCAACTGATACAAAAAAAATGTCATTGCTCTTTCACAACAATTTTCTCTCATCTTAGATAGACTATCCCATTTCTAGGAAATATTTATATCATACTGAAAAAATCCACTCATTCTTTCACTGATTCACTTATTCTTCAATAAATCTTTATTGGGCCAAGTGCTCTGCCAAGCATAAGGAAATACAGCTGTCAACTAAAATAGACACAATCCCTGAACTCTTAGATCATACAGTATAGTGTAAAAGTTATACACTGTGCTGAATTTTTAAGGATGATCCGAATAAGTCTTTGACATGCAAATGGCATATATTATTTATGGGCGATAGAGGAAGGCTCAACAAAGGGATAATCAAAGCTTACCAAAGATAAGTAATGGAACTATCAAGGAATTTCTTCAACTTCTTGAGCCCTGTTTTATATTTAGATAGTGGAAACATTTAAATAATTGAGTCAATGTGTGAGGATTTGGAACAGGGTTAACATTTATGACAAAACATATAGCTAAGTGGTTAAGAGCTCAGGCTTTGGAATTGGGAGTATCTGATTTCAAATCTTGCCTCTATTTGCTGTGGTTCTATGAACATAACCAGATAGTTAGTCAACATCATAAACTTATTTTCCCCTCTGAAAAATGGAGATACTAATAGACCTTCCTCTAGGATATTTGGAGCACTGTATGAGTTAATACATATGCAATAGGTAGCCTAGGGATTAGGTACAAAATAAATATCACCAACTATAATTATTCGCCTCGTTATTATTAACAGGACTAAGAAAATACTTTAAAATAAACTTAGTAATAGTTGAAGGAAATCCACACACTAAACAAATTCATGCTGCAGAAAGACCAACCCCAATACAATTCAGTTTTGTTTTAATCACAAAAAAAAACTTTAAAAATATTAAATATCTGGCCCTTATTTAGTTTTGCATGTAGAACAGATATTGTAAGAGTACTTTTTTAAATGATTGTGGCAGTAACTGTTGATAATGTAAGCAATATTCGATTTAGGCACAAACGAAATGATCTCAATCAACCTCTCCTTAATCAACTCATCTGATTAACCACTGTTCTCCATTCCTTCCGTGAAAAGTTGTGACCTTTGCTTGCAACATGTTGAACACTTGGGCTGATAGATCAGCAGATGAGATGAACCCAACAGTTGAGATGAATGCCTACTAAGAATTAGTTACATTTGCTCCCAAACCTATCTATTTCCAGGACATACTGTTAGAATTATGTAATTTCATATGGTAAACCAGCGACACGTAAGTACAGAGAGACAGAGAGATATTTCTATTGAAATAACCCAGGGACACCTGAGTGGCTCAGTAGGTTGAGCATCAGACTTTTGATTTCAACTCAAGTCATGATCTCAGGGACATGGGGTTGACTCCGTGTGGAGTCTGCTTAAGATAAGATTCTCTCTCTCTCTCTCTTTCTGCCCCTCTCCCCTGCTTACACTGTCTCTCTCTTAAATATATATATATATATATATTTATGTATTTATTATATAAATATAAAATAAATATTATAAACATAAGCTCTTAACCAATTATTATAAATATTAATAAATATATAAATATAAAATATATTTATATTATATGTAAAATATTTTTTTAAACAGTATGTAGATAATTTGAAAGAATTAATCAGAGCTACTTTAAAAATATGATGTCAGGGGCTCCTGGGTGGCTTAGCCGGTTGAGCGTCCGACTTCGGCTCAGGTCATGATCTCACAGCTTGTGAGTTCGAGCCCTGTGTCAGGCTTTGTGCTGATAGCTCAGAGTCTGGAGCCTGCTTCAGATTCTGTGCCTCCCTCTCTCTCTGTCTGCCCCAACCCACTCTCATTCTGTCTCTCTCTCTCTCTCTCAAAAATAAATAAACATTAAAAAAATATATGATGTCAGTTTGTAGGTGAATGAAAAAATATAGCTTGGAAATTTTAAAAAAATTAGAAGGATACTGCATATAGGTTGACTTAAAAGTTTTTTTTCAATTTTTAGAAACCAACCTGGAAATTGTTTGCTTATGGATGTGATTTTTGTAAGGAAGACCATACAGACTTTTAATCAAAGACCTGTATTAAAAAGAAAAGGCTTGAACACTGCACTGAAGATTGACAAACACATTTTAATTTATATTTTTAAGTTAAAATCAACGTTAAATATTTTTTATGTATCTTAAAAAAAAAAATTCCTCTCTTCAGCTAATCTTTTCAATGAACCTCTGAAATACTACCGTTCCCAATATCACCAGAATAGAAAATGTCCACAGTACCATGTACTTGAACCTTATTATGTACTGTTTTATATAACTATATCATTTGTTCATCAAATCGATTCTCTTCTTTTTCTCGGCACACGGCTGTCTGATGTTTTCCAGGCTCCCTTGCACTTTAGCATGGTCAAAAGACTGGATTTTGATTAGGCTCCTAAGAGCAAGGATGTCTTCTCAGGATGTCTTCCCTGCCATCAGCTAGACACAGAGGACACTGAAACCCTAGGGAAAAGGAGAGTCACAAAATGGAAGACTGAATCACCACACGAAGGAAGGCAACCTGCCAAACAAATACATTTATCTCTTCTATTTATTTATTAGGCAAACATTATTGAGAACACACTATGTTTCAGACACTTTGGAAGGTATAATCAAAATAGTAACCAAATAGATAAATTTAGTAACCAAAATAGACAAAATCCTTATGGTCAGGGAACCAGCTATACAGGCATCCGCACACCTAACTGCCATAAACTCTCATTTCTCTCAACGTGTCTCTGAGCTATTTCTAAGCCTCCCTAGAGGATAGCTTTTCAAACATCTGTGGCCGTAACCACCAGTCATGACCCAGTATAACCATGTGGAAGTTAATAAAAATAATATGGTACTTCGCCTTAACATGTCTTAACATCCCCTGATATATTTTCTATTCTATTCTAGTCCATTCTAACCTTATCTATTTTTGTTCGTGTTTTAAATGGTGGTGTCACCCAGAAACTGATTTTACTTTCCTCTAATGAATGGTAGCCTATAATTTGGAAAATACTACCCGAGAAGCTTATCTCTCATGGATTCGGATTCTGGCTTTCTCCTCATGCTTCCACACTGCTTGGCTTGCTGAGGATGCCTGTCCCTCCCCCAAGATTCCCTCTTTGTGGTGAACAAATTGCTGTTCCATGCAGTTGGCTTAATAACTCCACTCCAATCTTGAAAAGGATACAGATCTCCTGTAGCTACTCTTTCTGAACCTGGACATGCATTTTACGATTTTTATTAACAAAATATAGACAGGGGTGGCTCAGGTTATGATCTCACGGGTTCGTGAGTTCGAGCTCCATGTGGGGCTCTGTGTTGACAGCTCAGAACCAGCTTTGGATTCTCTGTCTCCCTCTCTTCTCTCCACCCCCCTTAGCTCTCTCTCTTTCTCTCTCTCTCTGAAGAATAAATAAATAAATATTTAAATATATATATATATATACATATATATATATACACACACACACACAGTATATATATCTTTCAACAAGATTTTACTGAAGGCTTGAGGATAAAATAAAGAAAGCACAATGACTAGGACTAGCAACACTGATGAACTATTTAGGTTGCAGTAATGTTATGACTGGGAATGTTTCTATGCTAATTTTGTGGCCAAGAGCATGGCTGGGGTATAGAAACAATAGTGGCTGTGAGACAAAAATGGTCAAGTAGAATGACAAATACAATGGGATTTGATATGCTATTCTCCTCTGTGTGTGTGTGTGTGTGTGTGTGTGAGAGAGAGAGAGAGAGAGAGAGAGATGGTTCATAATCAAAGGCAAAAAGGAAAAAAAAGCAGAGATATAAAGCAAAAATAACAAACGGGGAGGGAAAAGGGAAGAAAACAGAAGCAGCCAAAGAAAGGAAAAGAGGGAAAGGAGAGAAAAAGGAAAGGAAGGAGGGAGAAAGGAGGAAAGGAAGGAAGGAAAGAAGAAAGGAGAAGGGGAAGTGACCATTCATAACCCATATCTCAAATTTGATTTCACAATGCTTTACTGAGTCATCTCCCTAAAGCTGCTTCATGGTGGGACCTAATGTTTTCCCCTCTCTGCAAATTTGCCCTTGTCTCACATCTGCATATGTAAAAGGACCACCCACAGGGCTTTCCCAGGTGAAAAAAAAGATATCTTATTCAAAGGTGGAGACTGCTAACAACTTTTGAATGGCTGATTCTTCAGCTTTGAAAATTTCAAGGTCCAGGGGCACCTGGGTGGCTCAGTCGGGTTAGCGTCCGACTTCTGCTCAGGTCATGATCTCCCAGCTCGAAAGTTCAAGACCTGCGTCGGGCTCTGTGCTGACAGCTCGGAGTCTGGAGCCTGCTTCGGATTCTGTGTCTCCCTCTCTCTCTGCCCGCACCCCCCCGACTCATGCTCTGTCTCTCTCTGTCTCAAAAATAAATAAAACATCTAAAAAATTTTTTAAAGAAAAAAAAGAAAGAAAATTTCAAGGTCCAGTTTCTATAGTCATATGTGCACATAAGTATGCATGTAATGGTTATTCCTTCTATATACCGACTCTCTTAAAATCCTCTTGGAAGGAAACTATTCTTCCCTGCTTCCCCTAGTTTAGGAAACTATAAAGTAGTGTATTTGCTTTGCCACCCCCTATCATTTTAGACAAGTGTCCAAATAATACTTCCTCTTTATTTATGCCTATGCACTATGTCCTCAGTACTATTTGTTTTTGACCTATACGAGATTTCACCCTACGTGAACATTTTAGAATTTGACTTATTATTACACCCTATGGTAGATTATTTTATAAGTGTTCAACAAATATTCTCTCTTTTTTGCCTCCCACCCTACCTCCAGAGAAAGAGTGTATTTCTCTGTCCAACTAACTTGGGCTTGGTCATATGACTTGCTCTGGTCAAGGGGATGGGAGAAGATGTGATGTAATCAGAGACTTCAATTATCTTGCATGATTGAGTTTGCTCTCTGGAGTCCATACATTTTGCCATGAGAGGAACTTAAATAAATAAAATTTATCTGTGAGCCACTGGCCCAAGGAGAAGAAAGACGCATGGAGCAAACCTGGATTTAACCCACAGCTTGAAGCTAAGCTTTGTAAATCTACCAATTCATTCTCTCTCTCTCTCTCTCTCTCTCTCTGTCACACACACACACACACACACACACACACACAGATGTGTGTCCATCTGAAATACCTTTTTAAAATTTTATTTATTTAAGTAATCTCGACACCCCACGTGGGGCTCAAACTCAGCACCCCGACGTCAAGAGTTGCACGCTCTTCTGACCAAAATAACTGAAAAGCTGTTTCAGCCAGGCACCCCTGAAATGCCATTTTTAAGCCTAGAGAAAGAGGCATGTTTCCAAAAGCATGGTGAGTGTGGCTTTTTAAAACCGGAATTTTACCGGAACCAAAATATATAGAATCAAATGTAAAGAAAACCAATGAGGATTTTGAGGTGACTCCTGGCAAAAGTGTTAGCCACATGGACTGGACAAAAAGAGATGAAATCAACTGGAGAGGTAAAACACATCTGTACTTCCGATTTTCTGCAGGCTGAAAGTAGAATCAGTAAGTTGTTCGGCAGCCAAGAAAGGCATATGCTTCCAAGGCTTCAGCCTCCTAAATGGCCAAGGCAGGTGACAGCGAAGGAAGGGTCGATTCAAGAGCCGTGGAGTACAACGAACTGATAGGAATTCCTAGGGAGGGGAGCTGGGACCTGGTAGAGGGATATGCTCTACCGTAGGGAACCTAGTGACCTAACACTAGCAGATTTTGAGAATGTGGAGGGCACCTGACTACCGCATGTGCCCCATTCCTCCCCTTTTATGCAAGTTCACTGCAGTTATCCTTCCTTATTCCAGGATTATTTTGAGTTTGCATGTGTTGATTGGGGGTAGAGAACTTGTCTTCTAAGTATAGAGGACTCCACACTAACAAGACCCTCAGCTGTACCTCTATAGATGCCAATATCCTAGACTTCAAGCCTGATGTCATGATTAGATGAGACTTTAGGGTTTCCTAAATGGAGCTGAATGTATTTTGCACATGGGAGGGACATGAATATTTATGAACGGGACAGATTATTGTTCAGCGAATATTCACTTTCTCTCTACCACCTCACCTCCTTGCAGGGAGTATAAGTCTCTATAGCCTTGACTTTGGACTTTGCCATAGGGTTTGTTTTGGCCAACAAGATGTTGGCTGGCATGACCAGAAGAGAAGCTAAAAGTGTGCTCGTACAGTTCGGCTTCCCCTCTTCTCTTCACCTTTTGCCATGAGAAGAATGTACTTCGGTAACTGCTGTTCCCCCAAAAGATGAGGGTTTTGTTGTGGGCTTTTAAAAAAAAATATTTATTTATTTTTGAGAGAGAGAGACAGACAGACAGAGCATGAGTGCGGGAGAGGCAGAGAGAGAGAGAAAGGAAGACAGAATCTGAAGCAGGCTCCAGGCTCCTAGCTGTCAGCACAGAGTTCGACACGGGGCTCAGACTCACAGACCTCGAAAGCACGACCTGAGCGGAAATTGGAGGCTTAACCGATTGAGTCATCCAGGTGCCCGAGATGAGGGTTTTGGGAAACAGGCTTGAACTCAATCCAGATCTTTCCGTCAGGCTCAGTTGAACCCAGCCAAGATCAGCTGAGCTCAAGCCAACAGGCAAACAAATGAGTGAAAAATGGCTGCTTACTTTTTTAAGACACTGGGTTTTGGACCGGTGTGTTATATGGAATTATGGTAACCCATACCTGAGAAATACACTATCCTGACCCTTAATTTTCACTTTCAGCACACCAACATCCATGTTCCTAACTTTTACAATCCTCTGGAAGCATAATTCCTTTATGTCCACTCTAATTAAATGGAGATCGTTTAGTTTAGCATAGACTTTGGAATCAGACACATAAGAACTTGAACCTCAACTTGGTCGTTTTCTAGTTGTATGTCTTTCAGAAATGACCTATCCTTCTTGAATTTTAGTTTCCTTTTCTAGAAAATATGCAAGATTATACTTCTTTCATACAATAGTTGTAAGGATTAAATAAATACACAAAGTCAATGAATTAGTATATCTCTACCATATGCTATACACGTATACCTCATTTTATTGTACGTTGCATTACTGAACTTGGCAGACTTGCATTTTTTACAAACTGAAGGTTTGTGGCAACCCTGTGTTGAGCAAATCTATTGTTGCCATTCTTCCAGCAGCTTTGCTCACTTCGTGTCTCCGTGTCACGTTTTGGTAATTCTCTCAATATTTCAAACTTTTTTGTTATTATTATATTTGTTATTGTGATCTGTGATCAGTGATTATGACTTCGGAAATAATGGTTACCATTTTGAGCAACAAAGTGTTTTTTAATTAAAATATTTACTGCTTTTAAACACAATGCTATTTGCATACTTAATAGACTACAGTATAGGGTAAACGTAACTTTTATATGCAGTGGGAAGCCAAAAACTTCATTTGACTCACTTTATTGTGATATTTGTTTTATTGCATTGGTCTGGAGCTGAATCCACTATATTGCTGAAATATGTCTCCATATCACATGATGCTTTGAATATAAAGGCTGGGGGGGGGGGTGGTTCCTGGGTGGCTCAGTCGGTAAAGCGTCCAACTTCGGTTCAGGTCACGATTTCACAGTTTGTGAGTTTACGCCCTGCATTGAGATCTGTGCTGACAGCTCAGAATCTGGAGCCTGCTTTGGATCCTGCGTCCGCCCCCCTCCCCCATGTCTCTGCCCCTCCCCTACCCACACTATGTCTCCCTCTCTTTCGAAAATAAATAAACATTAAAAAAAATTAAATAAAGAAGTCTGCTCGTATGTAGATGGAATACTAGCAAAGAATTTGGACTTAAACCCATTTCCAAAAACAAATTAAAAGAAACATATGTTGGCCCCACGCCGTTTAGAGTCTAGCAAAGAAGTCCGGTTTGAATTCTTCTGCAAAAAAGAGAACAAAAGTCCAAGCAACTCGCGTCACACCATACCAGCTGGAACCAAAACTAATGGAGCACCATCCATTAGAGAAAAGTTGGAGACAGGGTCGGTCACTGATAGGTGGGCCCCATTTCCCATTCAACGCAGATAAATGCAGTCTGGGGAAATGTCAGATTTCAGGGGAAAGTGAAATTTTGTGGGGCTTTTAAGCTCCATGGTTAAGGAGGAACCACTTCCCCTAATGGTTTGATCGGAGAGCATGATCACAGATATGACATGGTAGAACTGACTTAGGCCTTATCTTGCAAAGTTCATGTTTTTATTTGGAATAACACAAGCTCCTCTTTTGTTGTGATCAGGTGGCTATGGTTCAAGGTTTACTGTTCCCGCTGAATGAAGCAAGCCAGAGGAAGAATTCACCATATTAATATTCATGGTTGGGGCTGGGATCCAAGCCACGGAGTTGACCGAGATTGATTGTCTTAAGTAGTGGGCCTTGCCAGGTTCCATGGAGCTTTGCGGGAAGCCTCCCTACATGGCAGCCTACAGCGATCAGCCTTGCACAAGTTTTTCTTACCTCTCAATCCATGCCCTGACCCTAAGGGGTGGCCTCTAATTATCTAGCCACCTTGTCAGCAACGCTCACCATTTCAACCTGTAACGTCTGAGGCGCTGTTCCTTGATATTCCCGTAGGAAACACTGGAGGATAGTGAGGAATTCCAGATGATCATATCCAGTGTATATGAATCACATCCGTGAGAAGCAGGCAGGAGAGAGGCATTTGTATCATCAGCCTGGGAAGCATGGATTATCTGGGCCTACTCATTTCTCAAGTCACTTTCAGAAAACATTCCTTATTCCTACAATCCAGAAGTAATAATCCTAGCTCTGACTTAATATGACACATTATCTGTCTGTCTCTTTAAGAACCTTTTAAATAGTCTTTCAACAAAAATTTTTTTAAGGGCCTATACTGTGCCAATACCTGTATTTGGTTCTGCAGCTAATAGAGGTGTAACTCATTCTTTGATGTCTTATATATTGGGCCTATTTACGCACATCATTTATTTCCTCTATTGAAGCATAAGTTCCTTGAAGACAAATCTATTTTATTCATCCTTTTCTCCCCAATGGCCTCTTGTGCCAAAATGATACTCACTGAATTAATACAAATTGAATAAAGGAATAAATTCATGAATAAGTCAGATGATGTATTCTTAGCCCCCTGTAATGGTACTTACTTAGCGTGACCATATTTTGTACATTTTGGGCTCTCAGGGTCTAGAAATTGGTCTGTTATAGTTACATTCAACAAGTAATTGTGGAGAATGATGATGGTGAATTTTGATTCATATTTTAATCAGCTGAGGTATGCAAAAACTCATCACAGTGTAAAATTTATTTTTATTTTTTAAATTTATTTATTTATTTTGAGAGACAGAGAGCACACAACGGAGGGGCACAGAGAGAGAGAGAGAGAAGGAGAGAGAGAGAATCTCAAGCAGGCTCCCTACTATCAACACAGAGCCCGATGCGGGGCTGGAACTCACAAACAGCTAGATCATGATCTGAGCTGAAGCTAAGAATCAGATGCTTAATTGACGGAGCCACTGAGGCGCCCCACAATTTAAAATATATTCTTAAGTCAACTTGTTATAAATATTATGTTTTCAAAGTTATGGATTAAAAAGTATTTTTTCCATTTGTGCCTCAATACTGAACTAGAACAACTTTTCTCCTTTCCTTCCTTTTATAATGTAAACTTTATTGTGTAAGAGTTTCTCTTCCTTCAGGATTTTAATCGACCTCTCTATCCCCCCATTGTTTTAAGTTATTTCTTTTATCTTTCCCTTTATGTAAAGTCTTCGAGAAAATCATTTGAAGACTCTGTTACTATTTTTCATCTTCCAATCAGATTTCCCAATTCTGTTGAAGTGAATGCAGGTGTATTTTTTCCAGGTTCTCATATTTCTTCCCTTTAATGTTCTCCATGTAGTTTCCTCTTGTTCCTCTGCCATGGGATTAAATAGAAAGGTGATCGTTGGTTCTAAACAATACCTGTTTAAACCCCAGACAAATAAGGTTTTTGATAAATATGTTCTTCTTAAGACACTTAATTATACTTTATTTCTCTTGCTGGTAATAATTTTCTAGAAAAACTATTTTATATTTTAGTGTTATTTCTTCATACTCACCGCAGATTCCAAAAGTTACCCACATAGGGGAACACTAAGAATTTTCAGAAATACTCAGATTCAAGACTACTGATTAAATACTTTTCAGAGGATAGGAGTTTTACAGGGTGAGGGGAATATGTGGGTAAGATAATTGAATGTAGTTCTCTTAATCTTTATAACACACTGCTTCCAACCTCATTGCCTTTTATTCTTGCAGCTTCCCTGACACTAAAGCACTTTCCATTTGTTCAGTGAAAATTTAATAAAAGGAGAAAACTGCTATGTTATTTTCCCAAATGTTTACTGTGTGCATTTCTCATTTGCCAATGTTTTGATTGGCAGCTTTATCCCTGGATTTTAATTTTATATGAAATTTGATGGGAAGTATATTTTAGAAGTCATAATCAAAAATGACTGCAGCTCCCCTGTATGTGTTTTTCTAAGGAAGCTTTTGTTTCCCTAAGTTGAAATTGATAGCCCTGAGATGCAAGGAGGATATGCATTGACAGGCTGTGATCACTTTCACTATTTGTGGAAATAAATAAACAATTGCAAATCCTCTGAGACATTAGTTTGGTGAAAATAATTTGGTATATATTTGTTACATTTGTATAAGTTTCCTAAAATCTCCAGAATGGCTTTTGTTGTTGTTGTTTTCTTATTTGTTTATTTTTTGGTGTGGGCAGGGGAACCTATTGAATACCTTTTGACTGCGTAGAGTTTAGAGCCATGGAAGCAAAGGTCATATGGCGAATGAAGTATTTTCATTATTGCCTTTGATGATCATCCTCAAGACTTTCTGTTCTATGTTCTCCAGGCTCTAGCTACTGCAAACGTGGTCCATGGACTAGAGCATTGGCATCCCTTGACAACTTGTTAGAAACCCAACATCTCAGGTCCCACCACAGACCTGCTGAATAAGAATCTGTATTTTAACAGACATCCCAGGTAATTCCTATGCCTTTCAAATCTTTCATAAATCTGTTATGTATTTTAACTTAATCCCCACACCTTTTTTTTTAATCAGTGGATTTTATTTTAATTTTTTTTTAATTTTTACATTAATTTATTTTTGAGATACAGAGCACAAGTGGGGGAGGGGCAGAGAGAGGGAGGGAGACACAGAATCCGAAGCAGTTTCCAGGCTCTGAGGTGCCAGCACAGAGCCCCACACGGGGCTTGAACCCACGGACCACAAGGTCATGACCTGAGCTGAAGTCAGAGGCTTGACTGAGCCACCCAGTGCCCCTTTTCAGTAGATTTTAAATGTTTCTCATGCCCCCACTTAGTTCCCCTCACCTTGAAGTTTATATATTCTAATCATCCAATGTTTGAGAAGGAAGGTATCATTACACTACCATGGAAGAGCATCCTGAATTTCTGGCTAATATAAAGCTATCACCTTTCACAGCATCACTTCTTTATTTTAACTATTTGAGGGGCACCTGGGTGTCTCAGTCGGTTAATCGTGCGACTTCGGCTCAGGTCATGTTCTCAAGGTTCATGGGTTACAGTCCCGCATTAGGCTGTGTGCTGCCAGCTCAGAGCCTAGAACCTGCTTCGGATTCTGTGTCTCCTTCTCTCTCTCTCTGCCCCTCCCCTGCTCATGCTCTCTCTCTCTCTCTATCTCAAAAGTAAATAAACATAAAAAAATTAAAAAATATATATTTTAACAGTTTGGATGAAAAAAAAGTCCAAGATCTATCACACATTTTCTAATCTCTGAAAATAGGGTGGACTAAACATAATTTAACTTTTCTAATGTTTATGTATTTTGAGACAGAGAGAGAGAGTGAGCATGCAAACTTGGGGATGGAGAGAGAGAGAGAGAGAGAGAGAGAGAGAGAGAATTGCAAGCCAGCTCCATGCTGTCAGTGCGGAGCCCAACACAGGGCTTGATCTCAGGAACCATGAGATCATATGAGCCAAAATCAAGAGACGGACACTTAACTGACTGAGCCACCCAGGCACCCCTAATTTAATATTTTCTTAATAAATTTCAGTTATTATTATGAACTTCCATAATAACACTGCTGAAAACAAAAATAGGCTTAAAAGTGAATGAGTTGGGGGTGCCTGGGTGGCTCAGTCGGTTAAGCATCCGACTTCAGCTTAGGTCATGATCTCGTGGTCTGTGAGTTCGAGCCCTGAGTCGGGCTCTGTGCTGACCGCTCAGAGCCTGGAGCCTGTTTCCGATTCTGTGTCTCCCTCTCTTTCTGACCCTCCCCCGTTCATGTTCTGTCTCTCTCTGTCTCAAAAACAAATAAACGTTAAAAAAAATTTTTTTTAAGTGAATGAGTTATTCTGGCATTAATAAATCTTATAGGACTTTCCACAGACTACTATGCTGTTTTAATTCATTTCTTTCTTAATTAAATTAATTTCTTTCTCCTCTCTGCATAGTAATACCCCTTTTTCATTAAGTTTCCCCACTCTGAGTGGGATTCCTTCTTTCCACTCCTGTTATTACTTCTGCTTACACACAGCACAGCTCTTTGCCTTATTGAGACAGGTTGCTCTTTCTTGGTTTTTTGGTTTATTTTTTGCTGTTGTCTAGAATTTTTCTTTTCCTTGTTTCTGCTTTTCTTTTCCTACTACATAGTATCCCATCAGACAATTTTACTCTTTTAAATGGTGAGTCTGTTTCCATTCAAAGTACATATGATACTTTGAAGTTTATATTTACTGTCTATATATCTAAACTACCTATATATTTATATATCTATATATGTATTTCCATTCAACCACCTGTTTTATGCTTCTTTTTCTTGCCTAATTTTGTATTAATAAAACTTTTATTATTGTGTTTCCCCTGTGTAACTTAATAATTTAAAATTTTTAACATTGGGGTGCCTGGGTGGCTCGGTCAGTAGAGCATGCTACTCTTCATCTTGGGGTCATGAGTTTGAGTCCCATGTTGGGTGTAAAGATGACTTAAATAAATAAAACTCAATTTTTTTTATTTAAAAATGAAATGAAATGAAATGAAATAGTTAACATTGTTGTGGTTATCCTAGATTATAACATACATCTTTGATTTAAATCTTATAAAAATTAATAATTTTTCCAAATAATATTAAAATTTTAGAATATTTTAATCCCATTTACTTTTTAAAATTATATTTTATTATTGTCATGCATTTTAATTCTACATATATTTTAAATTCTCAGACATACTATTGGTTTGTACACTGTTAATGTTTTTACATTTTGATGTTTGTACATGGTTATTGTAGTATGTCCAGTCAATAATCATTTATATTTACTCACCTACTTACCCTTTTCATTGCTCTCCATTTCTTTGGGCAATATGATATATATATATATATATATATATATATATATATATATATATATTTTTTTTTTTTTTTTTTTTTTACTTCCCAGATTTCAATGTTCTTTTAGCACTTTATGATATTATTCTATTGTCTTTTGCTTCCATCATTTATGTTGACAAGTTTGCTGTCTGTTTCATTGCGGCTCTGTTGAAGGTAATATTCTTCTCTGATTACTTTCCATTTTTTTCCTTTGGTTTTCAGCTATCCGACCCTATGTGTTTAGGTGTGTTTTTCCTTATATTTGACCTATTCAGGCTTGGAGAATTTCTTGAGTCTGTGGGTTGGCATACTTTGTTTGGGAAAATTCTTAGCATCACCTCTCCGAATATTGCTTCTGCCTAGTTTTAGTTTCCATTATTTCTGGGACCTTAGCATCACCTATGTAAGATATTTTTATTTGGTCACAAAGGTCCAGAAGTTACAGAAGGAACATCTGCTCCTGGATGGGTTTAAACAGTCTCTAAAGGAACTGTGCCGCTGAGGCAACGAAATCAGAGAAGCCAATATGAGAAAACAGGACCACAGAAAAATGGGAGAATATTACAGCTACTTTCTTTCCCTCAGTATTTTATGTTCTTGATGTGGGTAAATGACTGCGAATCCAGAGTTCAAAGTATTCATTTTCCACACATTTTGCAGGTTGAGAAATCAAAGAAGAGAAGTTCTTTATTTTTTTAGGAGCATAGTCAGATTTCAAGTCTTGTTTTCTCACGTCCTGTGGTACAATAATGTAGTGCAAATAACATTGGCTCAGAATTTTTTTTTAATGTTTTATTTTTTGAGAGACAGAGAGAGAGCGTGAGCAGGGGAGGGGCAGAGAGAGGGAGACACAGAATCTGAAACAGGCTCCAGGCTCTGAGCGGTCAGCCCAGAGCCCGATGCGGGGCTCAAACCCACGAAGGACATGAAATCATGATCTCAGCTGAGGTCTGACGCTCAACCTACTAAGCCACCCAGGTACACCCATTGGCTCTGAATTTAAATAAATCTGCATTTGAATCCTAGCTATTAAGTATATGACCTAGAATACAGTAAATAATCTCTCTGAACATGTTTAGACATGTTTGAAATGGGAATAATAGAAATAAAAATATTTTGGATTGTGGTGATAGTTAGCAACAACCAAATAAATGTGTTTGGCACAAAGTAGACATTCAAAATGGTAACCCTTTCTAGAGACAAATGCCTAAATTATCATTGTTCACCTTTACACAGTTGATGAATTTATATTGGGTGCTTTAAAAATAGCACCATTCTTTGTGCTGAATCATAAGCCTCTGACTGAAACACTGCAGTAAATGAAAAAGATATGAGCTAAAAGACGGGAGTGATATAATCTGTTTTCTACATGACCAAATTTGTCAACTCTCTAGGCTCTTATCAGCAGATGGGGGTGTGATTCTGTAGGAATGAAAGTTCTCGGACCTGTCTTGGCCCTCGTTTTTACCTTACCAGCATTTCTTGATTCTATATTAACTCATGTTGGAGACTCTAAGACAAAGAACTTTATTGGAAACGGGGGAACAATTGTTTCCATAGGCTCATGTATTATACACTGGTAACGTTTGGCAGGTGTGCATGCTTTAATATGTATTAAGCACTTACTGTATGTCAGACACTAATCCAATCATTTTACATCCATTAATATCTTTAATCCTCATAACAATGCTGAGAGGTAAGTATTACTGGTATACTTATTTTGTAGATGTGAAAACCAAAGTTGATATTCTAAATAATTTTTCCAGCATTTCACAGCTGAGATGTCATAGAGCTAGGATCACAACCCTGGTGGTTTAGTTCTTACTCACTATTAATAATGCCTTTCACAATTACTACCAGTTTCATTACAAACATTACCTTGGGGTTTGGAATGCTGGCTGGTTAAAATCATTACTCTTTAAGGGCAGGAAAAGGAATGTTTGTAGGTTTTGTTATAACTAAACTTGGGAGATACATTGTCTTGTCATTCATACTGAATTTAATTAAAACTCCCCAGGGAAAGCCATGCTATTCTTTTAAAACTATATTGCAACTAATCTCAATGTGAGATAAGTACATCTAACCCAAATGTACATAAAAATATACACTGGGGAATTTTTATCATAATTTAATATTTTTAAATGCTCACAGAATAATGTTCCACATTTGGTAGTCTTCGATTTCCAGTATGAAAATGTTTTCCTGGATCTATTTCTTCAGTAGTAAATTTTTAAAAAGGGTTATTATTATAAGAGAGTAACTCCTTAAAATTATGTAATTTTAATTCACTCATTTATTCACACCAAATCATAATATGTGGTAGGGAATCTTCTTGGATTTCTGCTATAACCATCATTTATTTAATTTAAAAGTCTCACAGACATATTATGAAAAGGTTTAACTGTATGTCTATACTTTAAAAAAATATAGCAAAATTAAAATTCTGTGAAATAAGACCCTAACCATGTAAAATAGTGAATTTGAAATTGTCAGCAGGTGTTCTGGGTATGTGAGCAGGACAGCCAGTCTATTTATTTATTATGCATACCCAAAGCCATCATTTTTTTTTTTTTTTTTTTTGCCTTCGTCTTCAATGGAAGAGTCAGCAGAGTCCAGGTAAAACCAACTTGAAATCAAGACTAACTCACAGTTTGTAAGGTTTCCTAGGATGTAAAGATTCGGAACACAAACACCACTTATCTGATGGCCTTTGCAAAACCTTAGCTATTAGATGTGTTATATATGGACAGTCAGATCTTTTGAGAAAAAAAGGGGGGGTAGAAATGGAATCTGTGAACCATTTTTCTGTGTTTCTGCATTATATTTGTAGCATTCTATGTTAACTAAACGCGTTCTTTTCACAAACCCTCTCTTCTGTTACTTCCACATTTGGGTAGCAGCCATTACCATCAGCTGGCTTCAGGAAACTCAAATATGTGAAATGTAAAGAATAAAAAAATCTGGCCACTTTTTCCGGGCTCAGGTTTTAAGCACATGAACTTAATCCTGGTGTTCTCTGGGTTCTCCTCCTTCTGCCAGTCACAATTTCTAATTAGCTCTCCCAATGGAGGAAGAAGGTAGATTATATTTTAATATCTAGAGACTAAAATTAGTTTATATTTTAGCAAGTTAGCACTTCTTAGCAGTTGATTTACTCTTGAAGCTACAAAATCTGTGAGCTTGCAATTAATCATACGTTGGTCATTTTCTTTCAAAAATGTTCAGTTTGGCTGTCTGTATCATAATAGGGGAAAACATGTAATTTATGCAGTTTAGAAATTATAGCCCTGTGTTTAACTATGTCATAATATATTTTCTCACCCGCTCATTGTTCTTAACACTATAAAAGAATGTCATTTCACTGGGATTTATTTAAGCAAAACCTTTAAAGTGAGATCCCTAGCAAAACAGTAACCTCTTGGAGTTGTGCTTCATTTTTCTTTAAACGGCTGCTTTCAGGATTTGTTTTGACCACTCTTGGTTTTGTGGCAACTTTTAAAAATAAATTTTTATACAGAGAAGCACACTCTTATCTTTCTTCTTGCCAAAACAATGCTTCACCTTCTGAAAATTGTCTTTAATATTCTCATGTGCATAACACATGTAAAAGTATTCTGTTAATATGCAGAATACACAAAACAACTCCCCAGTGGCACGGTGATAATTTAAAGACCCTATAAATTCAAAGCAGTAGATATCTTTTAATTCACTGAATTCTTTAAAAAACAGGCACTTGTTTGAAAATCAAAAACAGTACATATTTTAAGCAGTTTCCCCAACTAACCTCTGCCAGAAAATTAACCCAAAAGCTGTTTGACATCCTTGAATAGTATATCACAATCCTACCAGCATACTGATCACTCACTGTGCTCTGAAACAAATCAATTAGCCTGCCAATGGTGTTCATTAGAATTCATTCATATCTTTATAAAAAGTTAATTAAAAGTAAGAGTGAAGAGAAAATCATGTCTAACGTTCTTATTAAACCCAAATTACCAAAGTAATTTCAACTCTAAATCAACAATCACTACCCAAAACTCTCATTCCAAAAGGTACAGTATACCCCCCAAAATCAGGTAAAGCAGATGTGAACCTAGAACCCTTTGAGAAAGGTTTCCAAATTATTTTATTATTATTATTATTATTATTATTATTATCGTTATCTTTTCTCACTGATTTCCCATTATTCTGATAAAGGGGTCTCTTTTTGGCTACACCTCTGAATTTTATCAGCAGAGGTGAATGCTGAAAATAGCACTGTATCTTTTTTCAAGCAGCTCAGCTTACTATAGCATTTTAAAATGAATGACAGCACAGAATAACCAGTGGAACACGGCATTCTAAGCCAAATGAAATTATCTTGATATAAGGACCATAGCATGTAGAAACCAGCTGCCAAAACAGAAACAAGTCGACAAGCCGTAGCTTTCTGATTCCTAAGAGAGACTGTCTTCCTAACATAATATCTAAATGCCTCCGGTAGAGCTGTTAAAAGCAAAAAGTGTTTGAATGTGAAATGTTCTGATTATAACATGAAGCTCTCTCCCAGCCGATTTCTTCCATATTGGGTAAGGTATCAGTTCCTTTTGTTTCCAGAGGTCCAAAACGAGAGCACCATGTGAGGGGTGGAAGAATCTTCCTGACAAGCCACGGAAAGCTTTAGACTAATTTCATATTCAGTTCTTGGCACTGAGGTCTGGGTGGAGGTGGGCAGGTCCACCCTGCCTTTCAGTCTCATTAATCATTTGGCTTTCCCTGGCTGCTCACAGCATCTTCTGGAGGAACCCTTCTCTTTATTCATTCAGACAACCCTTTGGATTAAACAGAGCCAGCTAAATGTCAAAGCAAATCTGAGTCTTGATGCAGATAATCATTTCAATAATATTTCTCCATTTGTGCCCAAACACCAGGGGAATAAAGCTTTTCTGCTGTCAGGTACTGTAAGACTGCAGTTGGTGTAAATGCTTGACACTGAGCCAGATGGCTTAGCCGTGCCTCAAACATATGTTCAACAAGCAGGCTTGCACACATTGGAATTTTATTATTTTGAACTGGTGAGGCTTGCATATTTATTTACTTGACCCCCTTTGGTGTCACTTTGGTATTAAAACAATCAGTTATAAAGCTTCTCCAAGCAATAGGGTAGGGCTAGTTTATAAACTACTTGTCAGTTTCATATCACCACCTGCAGTGAAGTATTCCTCATCTTGTGGCCTCTTCTTGATAATTTAAAGAAAAAAGGTGGCAAGGTGCATGTGGCTGAGGGAGGGAGGAAATGGGAATTGAAGGAAAGAATGCTGGCCTGCCAAAAAAATAAAGATAAATGTACCCTTTTCCAACCAACTCTTTATATGACCTGGGGACAACTAATTTTCTCATATATTACCATGTATACATTTCACTCAGGAACTCTTGTCTGGGCTTTAGGGAAATCAGCCATTAATATACACAGCTGCATATAGCCTTCAAAATATCAGAGATAAATCTATATATGTGTATACACACACACCTTTGCACCTACTATCATATATATATATATATATATATAATTTATATATATATATATATATTTGTAACTGTATATTTCCATGTATAATAAAAATGAAAACCCATGGTATTAGTTTTGCCAAGGAAGAACTTGCAGTCATTGTAGAATTTATCATGTTGCTAATCTATTCTTCAAAATAAAATGTAAGTGGTTTACTACTTAGTGAAAATTTTATGTAGAGAAAAGTTAATTTCATATTATTTAATAGGTTCAAATGTAGCATGAAAAGAGACCAGTGAATGTTGTAAATGAAATATGCAGATTCTAGGTATAGATTCTACACCCTGAAAATAAATTCCTACCTATAATAATGTGTTGTCTTAGGGACTTAAGAGTTCATCAATTCTAGTACTTTAATAGAAAGAAAATTCAGGCCCAGAGAAATTTATTGATCACCCCAAATCACACAGCAAGTAAATGTGCATCAACCCCCCACTTTTTTTCAACACCCTACTTTTTTTCCATGTTTGCCCTCCTACAAAAAGTAAACTCTTGTTGGAGGTACATTTGCCCTCCTACAAAAAGTAAACTCTTGTTGAACAATTGTCCTGTTGGGAGGCATAAATCTACATGAAATAAAATGCTCCTAGGACAGCTGTTCTCAAAATTATCAGAACCAGTATACCCCATTTTGTAATAAACATGTTTTTAATGACCCTATTACTATCCTGAACTAAAATTCACAGATAACAGAAGATAACTTTTAAACATCAACTCAATGCCTTCACTACAATATAAAGAATACATGAAAGGAAGTCAGTAAACAATGGAATATATATGTATGTGATGGGGGCGTGGTTTTTAAACACTTGGAAACAACTATACTAGGTAATATAGCAGATAATTAGACACTTGCCCCTTTAAAAATCGTCATGAACACAGAGCTACAAAATGCAGGGTATTTAGTCAGTAACTCATATACCACGAGGGATCGTTGTTGATGACTGACAAGATTTTCCAATATGGTGAGCTAAATCTTGGTAAAATTCCAAACGAAATTACGAGTATTTGAAATTTTATTTGATTATTCTTGTTGTATATGCGTTTTACATTCTTAGGAAATTTTGCGTGTATTGAAACTATGTAGATTTGCTTTGTTTCAATATGTAGGCTGAGATAGGCTCTGGACTCTGATCATTATCACCAGGATTTTCAACTCCTTATATATCTACCTGGAGGAACATTTAAAGACCATGCAGTGTTCAGGAAAATTCTTCATTGTTGGGACTATCCTGTGAAGTGTAGGATGTCTAGCGTCCTACCTCCCGCCCAATAAGTGACATTAGTCCCCCTCCATAACTGCAACAACCATTAATGTCTCCATAGCTTTTGTGATACCGCAGAGTAAAACCATCAACAAGGAATGTTGTATTTAGAGTTCTTCAGCATAGGATTTAAGGTAACCAATGTCAAAACCATGAAAAATCAGTCATATGTGAAGAATATATCATCTTAAATGAATTCTTAATTTTAAACATGATACATGCCTGAATTTACATTCTTCATACATCTGTAGGAAGAAATTTTATTTTAAAACGATAAGCTTTAGTGTCTTTGCAAATAGGTAACAGAATATAATTTCAAAATCAGAAATCCTAAACTAACATTAATATGAAATCTGGTTTAATTTAAAATGTAATTCATGTTGGGCGCCTGGATGGCGCAGTCGGTTGGGTGTCCGACTTCAGCCAGGTCACGATCTCGCGGTCCGTGAGTTCGAGCCCCGCGTCGGGCTCTGGGCTGATGGCTCAGAGCCTGGAGCCTGTTTCCGATTCTGTGTCTCCCTCTCTCTCTGCCCCTCCCCCGTTCATGCTCTGTCTCTCTGTGTCCCCAAAAAATAAACGTTGAAAAAAAAATTAAAAATAAATAAATAAAATGTAATTCATGTTAAATTTAATATGGGTTTAATTACATTTCATAATAACCCAATACTTAAATACAACGGTAATTTTTTTTGGTAATAACAACATGCTTTCCTTACGTAGATGTGAATATTGAGTAAATGCTATTTACTCATAATATAGAGTTTACAAGAGATTTTTATGTCAATCTAGGGAAATAGTACAACTACCTTTGGAAATGAAAGATAACACACCATCAAATATACCTAGTGTTAGTTATCCTATATATTGGTATCTTTATATTGACCTACGATTCACAGCAATCATATTCGATAACTATCCACTTTCCGAATTCTTGTTTGAACAGAATGCTCAGAATTCCTCTTATATGTGACCTATTAGAGGCTTTTAACCCTCTCGACCTGCCTGTCTGTCAACAAGCTGTCACACAATTTGTAAGAGACTACCTCATTGTGTATGTAGTTCTGATATAACGTGAACCATAATATACGTTATGTGTTCACTTTCTTTTCTGAATTGTTTCTCGTGTGCAGTATCCTTCCTCAAAACAAAACCAAAAACAAAAACAAAAAACACTCCATAAAGATGACATCTGCCTCTTACTCTCCTCTTGGTTGTACATTTACTGTGTGTCAAAGACCTCCACCATATCTAAGAAGGAAATAAGCCCAACTGAGGAACAATAGTCCATTTCGATGTCATGATGATTCTACACTGAAGTGTATGGTACATGTTTTTCTTTTTAAAATCACTTCATGTCACTCCAAGGACTCTAAAACACATGGAAACCTATCAAATATAACAGCTTTCACAGTACAGCACTATGCTAAGGCTTCAGCAAACCACGTTCTAACCAAATTAACAATCAAGTCACTATGACTTAGACTAGGAATAAGATTGTGGAGACAGTTTTCATTCCCTACCATAGCATCGAACAGATGACTCCTTTCCTGAGGTTGTTATACGAATAATATGTCCAGTCCTACAAATGAGACTTATTTTTCTCAATCAAAATAGCTGGCTTAACACAAAAATAACCCATTTGTGGTGGGAGACAGAAAAAGCTAAATTTGGTAAGCCTTGTAACCCGGGCAGTAGTAATTTATTAAGAATTGCACTATTGGGGCACCTGGGTGGCTCAGTCGGTTGAGCGTCCGACTTCGGCTCAGGTCATGATCTCATGGCTCGTGAGTTCGAGCCCTGTGTCGGGCTCTGTGCTGACAGCTCAGAGCCCGGAGCCTGCTTCGGATTCTGTGTGTCTCTCTCTCTCTGCCTCTAACCCACTCATGCTCTCTCTCTCTCTCTCTCAAAAATAAATAAACATTTAAAAGAAAAATTAAAAAAAAGAATTGCATTAATAAACATGTATAATTTGTTCTTCACTTTGTAGTTGAGTCAGAAGGGGTGATTTTCAAAGGTGAAAACAGAAAGTGACAAAGATACGCACCTAATCTATTGTTTCTCAACCACAATCCTCTTTTTCTTACTCACAACCAAGTTGGCAGGATGAATATACCCAGACCCAAAGTGCCGAGAGGCGAGATCTGAAAGATCATTGAATCTGAGCATCCATGTAGACACAAACAGCTGTTACCAGGCTGATGCAGTCTTGGCTTTGACGTTACAGTAATCAGTGGGGATAATATTTCACACAACCAAACAGCCAGAGAGAACAGAGAGGAGATCTCCAAGGGCATGGAGCTGGGACAGATCCTTTAGAGCAGCATTTTTTCATTCATTAATGTGTTATTCTTTCCCAGATCTGGTTAAAATACAGATTCTGGTTCAGCAAGTCTGTGGCATAGCTTACACTGTGTGTTTCTGACAAGTTCCCGGGTGATGCCAATGCTGCTGATCTGTGAACCATACTATGTGTAGTAATGCTTCAGCGGAGCCTTGGAAACATACGATCTTTCTTTAGAATGGGGAAGCTGGTGGGGAAATACAACATGGTGACATACATGCAAGGGGAGATTCAAGAGGGAAATGCTGATGAGCATAACCTTGTGAGGTTAACATGAGACATCAAGAACAAAGTACAACAGGTAAGGAAGAGTCGCCCTCCTGTCCAGAGAGAAAAATACAAACCACCCAGCATTTTGACACCATGCATAAACGTGCAAATGGAGCAACACAGAGCAAGACGAAAGATGGCGGCAGCAGAAGGGTGGTCAAGGCGGAATGCCTCTGTCTTATGTTTTATAAACGTGACCTACACATATTCAGAGAAATATAGATAGTACTATTAGGAGAAAGAAAGTAATTTATGGATACAAGCACAAAAGCAAACACAAAATGTAAACAAAACACTGCATTTATATTGCAGGTCCTAATGGCTAAAAGTTTCATCAATCTCAGGAGAGGAATCATTGCCAGTTAAAAGAGTTATTCTGGTGTTATCTATAATAGATTAGTCTTATAGATGCCTAAAATAATGCCCTATTAGTCCATTTGCATTGAATTAAATATTTTGTTTGACTTCAAATGATAGCTTTCAGTTTAAGAGACATTCTAACCAATATGTGAAGAGAATATCTGAACAAAAGGGAATCCTCTAGCCAATTTTTTTAAATTGTGGGGTTTTTTAATTTTAAATTTTTTAAATTTGCTTACTCACCAATTATACCGACATTTGTGAGGAAGCACTTTTCAAACCAAAATCCTTGGTTACTCAGACTACAGAAAATGTACCAATTCCAATCAAGATTTTCCTTATGAAAGGATATAATATCAAATAATATATTACATACGGTTTGGAAGACTGAGACCTTGGACACAATTGGACACTGAAAAACTTTTTATCAGTTTTCATTCTAAAGAAAGGTGATGAATTCTGAAAGCCCCTGAAATTTGAATTCATCTGGTAAAGAATTAAGATATGGTAAAGAAAAGTCCATTAATGAATAGTTGTAATTCTAGATCCATATCTTGTTAAAAAATATAGAAAATATTTCCGAATGAAGCAGTAACATGGACAATGATGTATAAATGCTTTTTATGATAAGACAACCCTGATTTTGTATCAGTTCTTTTTTTGTTTGTTTCCTTTTTTTTAAGGTTTTGATTCCATATAGTTAACATACAGTGTTATATTAGCTTCAGGTATACAATCTAGTGATTCAACAATTCTATACATTACTCAATGCTCATGATGATAAATGTACTTAGTAATGTATTAGTTCTTATTATCATTTTATACAGAAGAGCATCTCTTATGTTCTGGTGAATACCATCTTTTAGTGTACAAATACCTGATTGTGATCTGAAATCTACAAAAATTTTAGTACTTGAATTGGATTCTCATTTGTGATTCATAAAATTATATTCCTCAATACCTACATACAAAAGCCCTGTAAAATGTACTTTTTTTTCCATAGGTAACTTTAAATTGTATTCAATAAATTGGCTTCAACTTTAGCAACTCCAGCACGTACACATTGACCACCGATACAATGCTCAGGAAAAAGTAACATAAGTGACAGAAAAAAGTTTAATAAAGAACAGACAGCAAGGAGCTCTTTCCTGAAACTGGGATACATTGTTGTCCCAAAATGAGATAGGCCATTTTTTCTCATTAACTCTCAGGGGCTCTAGAGACAATTATAAAATGACTTATCCTCACTGTTAGATCATCCTCTCAGTCTGGCTTTCTTACTTAATGTAGTAATTTTGGAACCTATTTTTGTAATGCTAAGTGCTCCCTCCCCACCTAAGCTAATTTCTTTTCTCTTTCTTTTTTTCTTGGTTCATATTTCTCATTTCTCTCCCATATGGCTCCCTCCTTTTAACATCTTTAATCTTCCTACACACACACACACACACACACACACACACACACTTCTATCTACACTTGTAATTCCTGGAACAAATGTAGAGCAAAGACAATATGTCTAGTCTGATTTTTACTAGTGACCCCATGAACTTTGCTTCATGTCAATTGCAGTGAAAAGGATTAAAAGTAGCTAGCTATGGGCTTTCAAGGTTTCTATTTGTTTATATATTCGGTTTTTAGTGGACAAGCTGGCTTTACTGACACTAACATCATAATCTTATAAAATCAAGCACTCATGGCTTCAGAAACCAGAAATCAACCCATGAAAATATTCCTACCCTGTGCAAAGGCTTATAGGTGAAACAAAAGCACACAGATGCACTCCTATAACTCTAGATGGATCCTGATTTCAATGGCATTCTACAGATAGTCGGCGCACAGAGCCCAAACCCTTCACAGCATGTGATGGATTTCTGGGCTGTCAAAGACTACATTGTAACATTACCCAGAAGTAGAATGTGAGCACACTGTAGCAATCGCAGCCCCAAACATTACTCCGCAACTGTTTCTAATATTCAGTCCTTTCCTTAGACATTACCAAAGCTTTAGGTTTTAAAATATGGACACATTGAGTCATAATCTGGGATGGTGGGGCAGAGGATTGGGAAATAATGGGTGTGATCTAAGGAAAAGGCTAATATCTGTCAAAGATGCTGTCTTTTGATTCTGATACTTCTTTGGAGGTATTTGCATTTTTCAGTGAATGTAAATGCAATTTTTCCCTGCTACAGGAAGTAGCCATGATTTGCAGTTAAAATAAGAAGTAATGTTTTAAAGAAATTCATAGGCGTGATAAACTTGACAAAGATGAACTTTTTATTATTTAACCTTAGTGATGGTCCACCGTTTGTGCAATACACAACTGCCTAAATAATTAGTTTCCAGTTTACCTAAAAAAGATTATATTAATCAGGAACCTTTCCTTAGGTAATTTTTAAGCAATTGATTCCATTGACAAACTGGCATGTAAAATTCCAAAATAATGCTAAACTCTTTCTTTTTTAATTTATTTTATATTTATTCGTTTTTGAAAGACAGAGAGAGAGACAGAGCACAAGCAGGGGTGGGGCGGAGAGAGAGGGGGACACAGAATCTGAAACAGGCTCCAGGCTCTGAGCTGTCAGCACAGAGCGCGATGCAGGGCTCAAACCCACGAACCGTGAGATCATGACCTGAGCCGAAGTCGGACACTCAACCGACTGAGCCACCCAGCTGCCCCTAATGCTAAACTCTTATAATTGAAGTATTAACATTAATAAAACCATTCATGTCTAAATACATGTAAATGAAAGTAATAATTTAGAGTATCTCTCTCAAGAGGAAGCCAACTTCTAATTAGGATTAAAAATGAATATGTTGTGCTATCACATCTCCCAGTATATCCTTGCATGTTTTTTTTTTATTTTTTTCCTCCTCCTTGCTCCCCTTTGTGAATACATTCACCTTATTTTATCAGAGCTTCTTTCTCAGTGTACATAGAATCCACACACTCTTGATCCTCACCTCATATCCTACTTGAGGTTTTGGCCTCCTCAATCTACACCCCTGCAAACAGGCTTCGAACGAGTTTCTTGTGGCTTACCCCCCCCCCCAAAGCTCCTCAGAGTTAATTTTATCTTATTCCCACTCGATAATCCTATCCTTAGGATAAATCTGGTATCTTTTATACTGACATCGAAGGACTGACACAGTTTAGAGACAAAATATCTTTCCAGAAGGAAAAATGAGTTACAAACAGAGAGGGAGGCAAACTATAAGAGACTCTTAAAGACTCTTAAGTACTATAAGAGACAAACTGAGTGTTGATGGGGGTGGGGGTTGGGGGCGGGGAAAATAGATGGCAGGCATTGAGGAGGGCGCTTGTTGGGATGAGCACTGGGTGTTGTATGTAAGCAAAGAATCATGGGACTCTATTCCAGAAGCCAAAACTACACTGTATATTAGGTAACTTGACTATAAATTATTAAAAAAAAGTCCTTTCAATTTATATTTCTGGTTATTTGTTCTCTTTACTCCTTCCATATTCTCTATCCCCTAAATATAAAGTATTGCCATCCATACTGTCATGGTGCATGCATGTGTTCAGAATTCTCTCTTCCAGTCATCTCTGATCCTCTGCAATCATGAAAGATGAACTCATTCTCCAGTTGGTTCATAAAGTCTTATTCATCTGCTCTATCTACCCAGTTTTCTGTGTTCTATAAAGTCCCATCACATTTACTTCTGCACAGTTATTTGTTAATTATCTACTGTCTGGAATTATCATTTACTATTTAGCTAACAAAATTAAAGACTTGAAGACAAGGGTAGTGAGCTTTCTTTATCTGCATAGTGCCTGGCCATATTATGCATATATAACAGTCTAATATGCATACAATGATCAGGTAATAATGACAAAGCAAAACTTCGATACAACTATATTAAGTCAATTCATTAAGAGATACTTTCCAAAAAACTGACTATACTGAGCGTATATTTTCATATCAAATTATATTTTAAAATGTGTTTTTGAAACATATGTGTTAAAGTGAAGAGTACTTTGGCAATATGCATAAATGCCTATTGAACTACATATTTTTAAAATTCAGATATTCATACATTATCATTTTTAATATATCTATAATCTATTTCAAAGGTAGGTAATTAGTTGGGAGAAAAGTTTTCTGTAAATCAAATTAAATTATATACCAAATTCACAGTATAAATATTCCAAATATCAAACTGTAATAAATAAAAGTCAAACAGAATATTTAAACTGGAATATATCCATAGGAACTAATTAATAATAATAGTGTTTATGAATTTGGCTTTCTATTTCACTTACAAGTATTTTTCATAGATAATGTTATATATTTTGATAGGGACTTTCATATTCTTCATAGAAAATAATTATTAACAGACACATAGATCAATGGAACAGAACAGAGAACCCAAAAATGTACCCGTAACTATATGATCAACCAATCTTTAACAAAGCAGGAAAGAATATCCAATGGGAAAAAGACAACCTCTTCAACAAATGGTGTTGGGAAAACTGGACAGCAACTTGCAGAAGAATAAAACAGGACCACTTTCTTCCACCATTCACAAAAACAAATTCAAAATGGATGGTGGATTGAAGACCTAAATGTGAGACAGGAAACCATCAGAATCCTAGAGGAGAACATAGGCAGCAACCTCTTTCACCTTGGGTGTAGCAACTCCTTACCAGACACATCTCTGGAGGCAAAAGAAACAAAACAAAATGAACTATTGGCACTTCATCAAGATAAAAAAGCTTCTGCAGGTGAAGCAAACAACAAAACTAACAGGCGATCTACAGAATGGGAGAAGATATCTGCAAATGACATATTGGATAAAAGGCTAGTATCCAAAATCTATAAAGAACTTGTCAAACTCAACACCCAAAAAATAAATAATCCAGTGAAGACATGGGCAAAAGACGTGAACAGACATTTCTCCAAAGAAGATATACCAATGGCTAACAAACACACGAAAAAATGTTCAACATCACTCATCAGGGAAATACAAATACAAAACACAAGGAGATGCCACCTTAAGACCTATCAGGATTGCTAAAATTAACAACTCAGGAAACAACAAATTTTGGCAAGGATGTGGAGAAGGGGGAACTCTCTTACACTGTTGGTGGGAATGCAAACACGTGCAGCCACTTCATAAAACAATATGGAGGTTCCTCAAAAAGTTAAAAATAGAACTACCCAGGGCACCTGGGTGGTTCAGTTGGCTAAGTGTCAGACTTCAACTCAGGTCATGATTTTGAAGTTCATGAGTTTGAACCCCATGTTGGGCTCTTCACTGACAATGTGGAGCCTGCTTGGGATTCTCTCTCTTGCTCTCTCTCCCTGCCCCTCCATGACTTGTTCACATGCTCTCTCTCTCTCTCTCTCTCTCTCTCTCTTAAAAAATAAATAAATAAAACTTAAAAAAAATAAAAAATAAAAACAGAACTACCCTACAACCCAGCAACTACACTACTAGGTATTTAACCAAAGGATACAAATACACTGATTCAAAAGGGCACTGCACCCCAATGTTTATAGCAGCACTATCAACAATAGACAAATTATGTAAAGAGCCCAAATGTCCATTAACTGATGAATGGATGAAGACGTTGTGTTTATACACACACACATGCATGTGCGCGCGCACACACACACAAACACACACACACACACACTGGAATATTACTCAGCAATAAAAAAGAATGAAATCTTGCCATTTGCAATGACGTGGATGGATCTAGAGAGTATTATGCTAAGTGAAATAAGTCAGTCAGAAAAAGACAAATACCATATGATTTTGTTCATATGTGGAGTTTAAGAAACAAAACAGATGAACACAGGGGAAGAGAAGGAAAAATAAAATAAGATAAAAACAGAGAGAGAGGCACACTAAGAGACTCTCACCTATAGAGAACAAACTGGGGGTACTGGAGGGGCGTTGGGTGAGGGATGGGCTAAATGGGCAATGGGCACTAAGAAGGACACGGGATGAGCACTGGGTGTTATATGCAAATGATGAATCCCTAAATTCTAATCCTGAAACCAATACTATACTATGTGTTAACTAACTAGAACCTAAATTAAAACTTGTAAGAAAAATAAATAAATAAAACAATGACACTGGATTCTGCTAACAACAACAACAAAAAGAAAATAACTATTAACATAACATGGTTCATGTAAATATGACTTTGTTCAAAACCACATATATTGCCCTGGTTATTTTCAATCTTTATTATTTTACATAGGGGTTTTTATAGCTCATTTAAAAAGTTCATCATAACGGGGTGCCTGGGTGGCTCAGTCAGTTAAGCATCCAACTTTGGTTCAGATCATGATCTCACAGCTCGTGGGCTCGAGTCCCACACTGGGCTCAGACTCTGGAGCCTGCTTCAGATTCTGTGTCTCCCTCTCTCTGCCCCTCGCCTTCTCTCTCTCTCTCTCTCTCTCTCTCTCTCTTTCTCTAAAGTAAACATTAAAAATAAAAATAAAAATAAAAAAAAGATGGAAAAAAATAAATGTTTGGCCAACAAAATATTTGCTGGGTCATTCAGAATCCAGGGGACTTATAGGACTTTGGTCAAACAGATTTTGCTAGGTTCCTTCATATCCAGTTCATAATGTTACCAATGGTGATAACTCTCTTCCTGGAGCCCTTTATCTACATTCTTTTAGACAGTTGCCTGAATCTGCTGTTTGATTACTTTTTAACTCAAAATAATCTTCATGCCAAAGTTGCCCATCTTGGGCATCCCCACCTTGGGGCAGCCTGCCCTTGGCCCCTATGAGGAGATGCTGAAGAATCTACAGAAGTTCCCAGGCAAGAAAGTCATCCTTAACTAGTGCCAAGACTCAGAATGTGAAGCAATCTTACATAATATGAATGTACTTTCTGTACCTTCTTCCATTTTCTCCATCTCTGTACACTGTCTTGGGAAGAGTCAGAAACCACTTTGCAAGCTGAGGAAGGAGAAGCAGAAAATGAGAGAAGATACTGACTGTACCCACTCACTAGGTGGCAATAGCCTATCTGAAATCCTCCTCAACTGAGAGAATGGGAAAGATCTAATTCTCAATCAAGTTTGGAATGAGGTGTTCTAATGCGAAATTGAGACTGTAGAGTGGGTTATGATTATATAACCTGTCATTACCTATAAATGACTACAAAGTCATGGGATCCCCAGGTTTTTCATCCAGCAGCAGAAGGAAAATTTGCCCTATGGTGCATATTTTGAATGGAGAGTGGAAAAGAAAAAATAAAGTTAATTTTGGTTATATCTCCACCCATTGTGCTAGTTCTGCATACAAGTCATGCTACTGAATTTGCCTATCTCTCAGTTTCCTCTTGTGTAAGGTAAGTGTGGAGAAGTTGTTTTCAGAATTAAAAATTCTGTATTACAGAAGTCTGGCTTTTCTGGGAGATGAGAAGTAAGGAAGAGTGTAAAATCCGATTTTAGGAAAATAGCTCAAGCCTAATAGCAAAATCCGATTAAGGTAGCCCATGTGCACCCATGGACACAATGAAACACTACAAATCAAACTCTTTTAGTGACACAGACGTAAACATCCCAAGTAAAATAATGGTAAATTGAATTCAGAAGTATATTAAAGAATAATGAGCCATGACAAAATAAATTTTTATTCTATAAATGCAAAGGTAGATCAATAAAAATAGATATTCTAATATAATTTATTATATATTTATCTTAGATATTATAAAAAAGCACTTTATAAAAATCAACAAAGATGTCTGATTTTAAAACAAGTAAGTATTCTAAAATCTAAACAAAAAAAATTCTCTTTAGAATAATAATGACTACTTAATCTCGCAGAGAACATCATGCCTACTGTTAAGACCCAAATAACTACTAGGTGTCAGGAAGAGATAAGATTTCCCACCACTAATTTAATGTTTCACATTGCTGTTAGGTAGCACAATAAAACAATAATTAGATATAAGCAGAAAAAAAATATTGTTTTCAGCTATCTTTTCTTTGGTATCATAATTAAACTGGCCTCCTTATCGCAGAATTACTAGAGTAGTCAAAGCTGTTTCCTAATTCTTTAATGTATTTGAAATTAGAGGTAGGTAATGATCTAAATTTTCCCCAAGTGTGCAAGCAATTAAAGCAAAACTACTCACTGACCGATCATTGTCCCCCCTCACTATTTCAAAACACTACCATATCATACACATATTCTTGAGTCACTTTTGAACTCTCCCTTCTCTTCCAAACGATCTGTTTTGGGGCCAGCATCACCCTGTGTTAGTTACTTTGTAATGTAGTTTGAAATTTGATGAGAAAATCTGCCCACCCCTGTAGACGCACTTTCTTTTGACACACTTGCTCTTTGAAGTTTTGCATTTTATAATTGCCATGGGGGATTATTTGTTCTGTCTATTGTTAAATACAGGCTTGTTTATGTTTGGGAGATTTATTGAAGATATATAAGTGTTCCATGAACAGTTAAAAGAATTTTCTATAGGACACTAATTAAGCGGCATCATTTTCTTTCCAATTCCCCATATCATTACTTACTTTGAAATTTCTTAGTTTTTCATCTGATTTCCTTTTTAAATTTTTTTCAATGTTTATTTATTTGAGAGAGAGAGAGAGAGAGAGCAGGGGAGGGGCAGAGAGAGAGGGAGACACAGAATCTGAAACGGGCTCCAGGCTCTGAGCTGTCAGCACAGAGCCCAATGCGGGGCTCAAACTCAGGAATCGTGAGATGGTGACCTGAGCCAAAGTCGGACGCTTAACTGACTGAGCCACCCAGGCGCCCCTCATTTCACTTTTAATGTGTCTGTTTTATATATGTAGTGATTTTTTACATCTATAACTCCGGAATATAAGAAATTATTCTTCCCTAACTGAAATTTCTTTCTCTTTCAAGTCCCCATGTTCCCTGATGCTGAAAACTTGCCAGTTTAGGGAAAGGTGTACTCCTCCAGGTCAGACTTAGGCTCTCTTCAATATGTACTCAGGAAAATTATTTCTTTTTCCTCTACCCATAGTTTTTCCTCTCTGCTCCCTCCTGGAAGATCTGAGCTCTGATACATACTTGTATACTTTTTCAGGTGCAATGGCAGGTTTCTGGGCTTTCCCGTGCTGTTTTCCGTGTCCACCTGGGTCTGGCTTGGTGTCCTTGTCAAGACTGGCTCTTCTTTTTTTTTTTTTTTTTAATTTTTTTTCAACGTTTATTTATTTTTGGGACAGAGACAGAGCATGAACGGGGGAGGGGCAGAGAGAGAGGGAGACACAGAATCGGAAACAGGCTCCAGACTCCGAGCCATCAGCCCAGAGCCCGACGCGGGGCTCGAACTCACAGACCGCGAGATCGTGACCTGGCTGAAGTCGGACGCTTAACCGACTGCGCCACCCAGGCGCCCCAAGACTGGCTCTTCTTTTAATGTCAGTCTCTGACTCATTAGTTATATGTCCCCTGACATGTAACTTGCAAAATCTTTTCAAGCCTGCGTCTCGGAACGATTTCTCTCAAGCATTTTTGGGAATTAGAAAAGTTTAGCGATTCTGTGGGATCTCTCTCCATCACTTAGCATTCTACATGAACAAACTTCAAATGTGATTTAAACTATTATGATTAAAAACAAAACAAAATAAAAACTACAGTTCTACTGACTTCTGTTTTGTCTCCTCAGAAGCTTTCAAGGTACACACCCCTCCTTAAATTTACTAACAAATCTTTTTGTTTCTGCTAACTTGATACTTCTTGTAACACAATTCGCTCTATGTGATACATTCTCTTCTAATACAGTTTTCTCATATAAATACAACCAAAGCAACAGCCACAGAGGAGTAATGGGTCTTACAAAGCACACCAAGAAAAAACCTGTGTTTACTATCTCTCATTTTACTCTTTCTACATCTGTTTCATTGCTGTTATTACCTGCACATGCACAAATTTGATCACCATATATACATATATATAAGATTAATCTCCTTGTCCCATTTATAGTGTTTAACTTGAAAAATGTATATTTGCTATTCTATTTCCGTTATTTTTTTTATCTTCTTTTACCTTGCCCACTTGATTTTTTAAGCCGCGTCATTAGGCTTTGTTCTAAATAGGATGTTTGATCCATTGATAGTGTCATAACTTTTATTTTCAATATTTTCATTCGCCTATTTGTTTTTTAAGAAAAATTTCTTTGATGTTTTCCTTACTTTCTGTTTATTTGTAAGTGGGTTATGCTTTAACCGCCTCTTTTCTATTGAGATTTAGAAGATATCATATTGGATTAATTTCGAGAGTAGGTTTGCAGTTTTTCATATGCTTGTGTTATATATACATGTATGTATATATGTACATATATACCTATTTATTTGCTATCAAAAATAAAACTCTTTCTCATTGATTCTTCCCTTTGTACAATGAAGAACATAATTTTAACTTCCTTTATAATTTCTCTAAAAACATTTTTATTTTATTGCTATTAAGATTTTGAACCTATATATGATTAGCAAATATTTTTTTATACCATACATCTTTTCATTCAAGAACTGTTTTACAAGCACATTGTTTTTTTTTAATATATGAAATTTATTATCAAATTGGTTTCCATACAACACCCAGTGCTCATCCCAAAAGATGCCCTCTTCAATACCCATCACCCACCCTCCCCTCCCTCCCACCCCCCAAGCACATTGGTTTTTAAGTGTATTTTCCATGATTTTTCAAATGTAATTCTGCAATTCAGAGTCAAATTTACCATAAATTCTTATTCTTTTGTTGTTGTTGTTGTTGTTATTGTTGATTTATTTTTGAGACAAAGAGGTAGAGAGAGAGGTTGACAGAGAGTGGAGGATGGGCTGAGAGAGCAGGAGACAGAAGACCTAAAGTGGGCTCTGTGCTGACAGCAGGGAGCCCAATGCAGGGCTCAACCTCACGAACAGTGAGATATGGCCTGAGCTGAAGTCAGACACTAAACCAACTGAGCCTCCCAAGCACCCCATAACTTCCTATCCTTGAAATCCTCCAGCTAATTTAACTATTGGACAATTGACTTATATCTAATTTTTTTTAGGAAAGGAATGGGCAAAGTAAATGGAAAATATAATTGTGTATATAATTTTGGAATGGCACATGAAAGATGGAAATTTTGAATGTTGGAAGAACTGGGCCTCTTTTGCTATGGTCTGCATGCATGCATTTTGGTAACACTATTTTCCCCTCTGAAAAACTGACTGAATCACTATGTTGTACATCAGGAACTAATATAATATTGTATGTACGTCAATTATCTTCAATGAAAAAAAAAAAGAATCAATTGATATTTTTCCCTTGACTTCTGATGATTAGTATTCCAAAGGAATCTAAGATTAGGATGATTTTTGTAGCGTTTAACGGAAACTTTTTTACCTAAATGCTTATAGAATGTTTCCTTCATGTTTTATTATACAACAAACTCACCAGGAATTGTCTAAATATTACCATCTCTTAAAAAATTTTTTTTGTTTAACGTTTATTCATCTTTGAGAGACCGAGAGAGACAGAGCATGAGTGGAGAAGGGGCAGAGAGAGGGAGACACAGAATCGGAAGCCGGTTCCAGGCTCCCAGCTGTCAGCAAAGAGCCCGACGCGGGGCTCAAACTCACAGACTGCGAGATCATGACTTGAGCCACAGTCGGACGCTCAACTGACTGAGCCACCCAGGAACCCCTAAACATTACTATCTCTTAAAGATACTTTCCCTGAAGAGATCTGTTCAGCTCCAGACTAAAGTCCTTCTTTACCTGAGGAAAGTTTTGTTTGATATTTTTGTACCTTGGCTGTTTCATTTCTTTGCATCTTTTCATCAGGGACACCAATTATCTTTATTTGACAATCTGTCTGTATTTCTGGTAGCTATCATCTTCTCTCACACAATCTTAATTTTTATTAACAAGATCCTGTGCTTTTTGCAAAAATTTGTCACACTTGTCCATAACACAAGCTGTTTACTTCTATAATATAGATTTTCCTCTTTACTGCTTCTAAAGTAGACTTTAACTGTGCCAATGCATTTTAGGTTTCTTTACGATCTTCCCATGTTTCTTGGTTGATT
The DNA here is from genome assembly GCF_022079265.1 of Lynx rufus. Taxonomy (NCBI): domain Eukaryota; kingdom Metazoa; phylum Chordata; class Mammalia; order Carnivora; family Felidae; genus Lynx; species Lynx rufus. Next base: position 75,244,933 of record NW_025814834.1, read on the forward strand.
TTCATCTTTGCTTACATAATTTAGCTCCATTTTATCTCATCTTGTCATGTTATTATTTTTCGTCTTCTCCTTTAAAAAAGATATTATAAATAAAAATGTTATAAAAATATTATTCACTTTCATATCATAAAATTTTATCTTTTTCCCTGTGTCTTGAGGACAAAGTGCCTTTCTTTTCATTTTAAGGAAGATTTTCAAAGTAATGTTGATTATATTTCATTGTAGATGTCATTCGTGGTACACAATTTTACTACCTTTCTCACATTCACTTCTTTCTTCTACAGATATCACAACACAACGTATGACACATCTATCCCCAGGAAGATTGTGCTACTGGGACATCTTATACTTGTATAACTATAGAAGAGTGGCCATGATCGGGATGGGAGGAAAGGAAATGTCTCTGGCCATTTTGGAAAACAGCTACTGCATAGTATCGTCAGTTCCCTGGTCAGCAAAGATCTGTTATCACTGACATAGGAGTAAATGTTAATGGTTGGCAAAAATCTGCACAGCGCCTAATGTTGTCAAGCTGCAATTTCTTAGACAATTACGCCAATTGTTGATGAAAGCCCCATAACTGCGGATGTAGTCCACCCTGAATAGCACAGGTGTCCGAGCATTTCATAGAAGACTGGGAGAAGGAAAACAATTGCTGCTCGTTCACTTCGAGGTTCTTAGAGACAACCTCATCATATATACTTAAACAGAAATACTAGATGTTCAGTTCCCTTCTGGAATGCCTCTATTTTTCACTATTTTCAGACAGACAATGTACTTCTATAATTAGATATATTAGTGCACTAATTAATTCTATGCTGAAATGGACACTGAAAAAACACTAAGAAAATAATGGGTACGCTTTCTTTCCTCCTGAATCTCAATTGGATTTTTAAAAGGCAAAGGCAGGGGCGCCTGGGTGGCTCAGTCGGTTAAGCGTCTGACTTCAGCTCAGGTCACGATCTTGCGGTCCGTGAGTTCGAGCCCCGCGTCGCGCTCTGGGCTGATGGCTCAGAGCCTGGAGCCTGCTTCTGATTCTGTGTCTCTCTCTCTCTCTGCCCCTCCCCCGTTCATGCTCTGTCTCTCTCTGTCTCAAAAATAAATAAACGTTAAAAAAAATTTTAAAAATAAAAATAAAATAAAAGGCAAAGGCAATCCATTTCTAAAAACTGATCTGCTAGGGCACCTGGGTGGCTCAGTCGGTTAAGCGTCCGACTTCGGCTCAGGTCATGATCTCGTGGTTCATGGATTCGAGCCCCACATGGGTCTCTGTGCTGACAGCTCAGAGCCTGGAGCCTGCTTCAGATTCTGTGACTCCCTCTCTCTCTGTGCCTCTCCTGCTTGCGCTCTGTCTCTCAAAAATGAATAAAAGTTAAAATTTTTAAATAACTAACTAAATAAATAAATAAATAAACAAACTGATCTGCTAACAGTGACTCCTGTAAAAGCCTAAGTTAAAGAAGGGAGTTTTTTGCATTTATTTGTGTTTGCATCTTTTGGAGCTTTCTTAACAAAATCTGGAATTATAAATTAGCATCAAAGAAAAAAATGTATACTATGAGCACCTGCCACATAGAAGACACTGAACTCACTAAGTTAGCAGATGTGGTCTTTATTTATACTGTAGATATAGGAGCTAGGACACATTCAAGAAAAGGAAACTCACTACACTGCCTCTATTAACTGCAGTGTCCCTCTTACCTAAAGGAAGTGTTTCTGAATTGGAGAGGCTCAAACGTCCACATCCCCAAGGATCATAGTCCTATATTCTTACGATTCCTGTTTGGCAAGCTAGAACTCAATTAGATTTTTGGAATCCTTATTTCCACATATAAGATGCATTCTAGATTTTTCAAAAATAAAAATGAAGTTTCTAAGAATTTTAACTAATACAGCAAACTAGGGTCTATATGGGCCTATTATGATGACCAATTTATCAAAGTATGTTATGGTTTTTTGTCCATTTTCCTATAATTCCTTTCCATCTACCTTGCTGCTAGAACTGAAACTCTGCTTTGAGGACCATAACCCAATCCGATGTCAGCAGAGTTTTTCTTTAAAAAGACCTGTCACTTTGTGTCAATTGCAGGAATTTGTGTCAATTTCTGCAGTCATTTCATATTTGCTTTGCATTACATCATTTTGCTCATGTCTCAAGCAACTGAAGATATACCTGAAAATTTATTGGACAAGACAGCTACCTTCCCAAGTGCAGATAAGCCTGAAAGGCAAACATAAAAAACAGTCAATGTTCTAACAGCAACTAAAGTATCTAACTAAAATGAAAGAAAACTTTAATGTTTAAATTTAATTTGGTGTCATTACCATTGACTTTAAGAGCAATAAATTGAGCTAGACTTGACTTACATTTCGCTTTCTGTTTTCCCAGCTATTTAGCAAATCTTTGATTTAAACCTTATATACACATTTTAATACCTATCTTTTAAGTAGTTGAATTTTATATTCAACAATAAAATAAAATTGTCTACTGTCTTGTACATAATAGTCTCTATGAATTGAGCTGCTTTCCTAACAGGAAAGAAATTTAGAAGATATCACTAACACTCGTCACGTTTCTGTGAGAGAGGTGTGGCTGGGAAAAAGACTTGGTCCGTATAAATATTATCACATCATCTAAACAGGCCTCATTCCTGACATCAGAATTTAACCAGATGAAATGATGTTTGGCTTATTTCCCAAGGCTAGGTATTTGAAAATAAATTAGTGCTTAAAGGTGGGGGACTCTAAAGCATCGCCCAGTCTTGAAATTCTTCTGTCCCCCAAATTTAAGATTTTCTTGGCATCTACATTTGTTGCTCTAAGGCAGAACCACTGAAAATGTAGCATACCGTACTGAGTTAGGGATATAAGGATTAATATTCAGTATATGCACAGTATATGAAAGAATAGGTCTTTTATGATAACTTCTTTTCATGAGTGAGAAGGGACCTAATAAATTACTTTATTAAATATCTACTTACAAGTGAAGATAAATGTCATCTAAGGCTTAAGTTCTCATGTATTACATATAATGTACAGTTCTATCTTCCTATATTTCTATATTTTGTCAATCTCATCCAATGGGCTTTATTTCATCATCAAATACTTTTCCCTTTAAGACAAAAACAACAAAAAAAGAAATGATGTATTGAGAAGAAAATGTCTGATTTAATTTAGGCTGTTATGCTCCTTGGTATATCTGTTTTTAGTACTGTTATCCTTTTGTTCCTGCAATTTTTCATCTCGAAGGGGTGAACAGATGAGGGTAGCTACAGCACTGACTTTCTATGTTGAATAAAAATGTAGACCTGTTCTGGATCCTTTCCTAAGCATCCTTTGTATCTTTTTTAGCTTTTCTTTGTCTGATGTGTTATTGTTTCTCCCCAAAGTTGCACCTGCTCTCAGAGTAACTATCACCAAGCACCCGGTTATAGAAAGAAGACACACGAAGATGCCATCCTGTTCTCTTCTGTGACTATCAAGCCACACAACTAACTAAATTCTAATTCTATAGGTTCTACATTGTTATTACCACACCTATATATTTCCATATGTTACTGCCGTGGCTAACTCTTGAAAGTATTTTACCTAGACAATTTTTATAGTCCACTAAAGCAGTGGCTTTCAAACATTTTCCTATCATCAAGAAGAAATACACCTACATTATGACTCATTATATACATACATAATTAAAACAAAATATACTGGTAAAAGAAAAGTTTAAAAAGTATTCTTCAGGTACCCGGGTGGCACAGTAAGTTAAGCATCCAACTCTCGATTTCAGCTCAGGTCAAGATCTCACGGTTCATGAGATCTGGCCTCACATCGGGCTCAGCATCGATAGCACAGAGCCTGTGAGGGCTTCTCTCTCTGCCTGTTTCTCTGCCCCTCCCCCCTTCTAAGTAAATAAATAAGTAAATTTTGAGGGAAAAAAAAGTATTCTTAATATATGATGAACAGCGACGTTTTCTATTCTATTGCATTTTTAAAGGCAACATTAATTTGAAACCTCACCGATGAGGAGGTGCTCCCAGCGATTTGAAAAACGACTGTAAAACAGTTGCCCTGTCTCCAGCCAAGACTCTGGCTGATGAATTTCCCGTACCATTAGCGGAGTTCTGTGTTTTACATATATTTCCCCCATGCACATAACTTCTCCCACTAACACCCTTCTTTCGATGACTGGATAAAATCTAAACTTATCACAACACCGTGCCATCAGGGTTGTTTTTGCTCATACCTTCAACCTATATTTTATACCCCTCAAATCCACACGCTCAAACCATTCCGCTTCACATCTCTCTGTCTTTCCACACAGGACTTCCGCTTGGAAAACGACCTTCCTCAATTCTTCATGTTTTGTATCCTTCAGCTCTGCTCAAATATCTTTCTCCCCCTCTGTCAAGCTTTCTCTAATCCTCCCCAAATAGAGAAAGTTACTTTTCCTTGGCACCCCCACTGTGTTTGTAAATAGAACATTCAATGGGAAAGACTCACAGAACTCACTCTCCGGAGATGTTTCCATCTCGCCAGGGTAGCATGGATTCGTCACGGTGGAATGATCATGTCCTTGGATCCAATTTCTTCAAAATATGTTGTTTCTCAACAAGAAGTTTTTGTACTTCTGTCCATGAGGTACATTTCTTTTTTTTTTTTTAATTTTTTTTTCAACGTTTTTTATTTATTTTTGGGACAGAGAGAGACAGAGCATGAACGGGGGAGGGGCAGAGAGAGAGGGAGACACAGAATCGGAAACAGGCTCCAGGCTCTGAGCCATCAGCCCAGAGCCTGACGCGGGGCTCGAACTCACGGACCGCGAGATCGTGACCTGGCTGATGTCGGACGCCTAACCGTCTGCGCCACCCAGGCGCCCCCATGAGGTACATTTCTATATAAATAAGATTCTTCACTATCCAGAGACAGGAGTTACACTTCCACCTATGAAATAGCAAATGGTTTGGGGCTTTCTTTCCACTGAAAACAACTAAATACTTAGAAAACAAGGCTACATATATGAAACAACTCTTTTCAACCACTGAATGGTGGGAAGCACTGGAACATGGTCCCTGACAGAGAAACAAGTGAGCCAAAGCCTATAATCAACTTGGCTTTCTGCCAGGATAGCACTGGCTCAGGTTCACAGAGTTGAGGGGACAGACGTAGAGCTCAAGGAGAACAAGGCAGCTGGAATTTGGAATTTGGAGAAGGGGAAACTATTCAGAAAAGGCTTTCCAGAAATCTACCTAAGGACCTCCAAAATTCCTAGGCTAAGTCCTAGGTTGACTACTAATCTACATACACACCAGGTGAAACTTTATGAGGCCTGGTAAAGATCAACTGTCAGGGAGCTATAAGCTTAATAATTCCCAAGGTTTGCACAGGACTGGCAGAAGTACAAGTTTTTACCAGCCGCAGTAGAGAGATCTTGTTGAATACCTGAAGCATTTGAGATCTCAGGAGGGTCACATCTTAGAAACAATGTTAAGCTAACCTTAGGTTAAAAGCTATTTTAGGACAAAGTTTCAAACAAATAGAAAAAGGCCGTGAAAGAATCATGCTGATCTGCACGTAAACTAACTCCATGCCAAGAAAATCTTTAACATTCCTTCAGGAAAAATAAAAATTCAAAATTGTCAACAGTGTATCATTCATAATATCAAGCGTCCAATCAAATACTACCATGATACCATATCACTACATGAAGAAGGAGAAAAGTTTGAGATGCAACAAAGAGAAAAAAAAACAATAAAGATAGAGCCAGAAATAACAAAAGTAGTGAAATGAAGAGAAAATGCTTTAAAGCAGCTGTCAGGAAAAAGTCCAATGATTTAAAGGAATGCATAAACAGAATGAATAAAGAGAGGATATTAAAAAAATGGAACTTCTAAAGTTGAAACATGTATTTGAAATTGAAAATATGTATATATGGGATAGGCTTAATAATATACCAAAATCTTAAGGGGAAAAATATCAATAAACTTGAGGACATACAATAAAATATATTCAAACCAAAGCACAGATAGAAAAAATACTGAAAAAGTATTTCAGATTCTAAGTCACTTGTGGGACAACATTCAGCTCTCAAAGATATATATATATACAATATATAAATTTATATGTAGTTAGAGTGAAAGATAGGATGGAGAATAAGAAAAGAGCAAGAAATAGTTACAGGAAGAAATAATAACAAAAATATTTCAAATTTGATGAGATATTAGCACAGAAATTCAAAGAAAGCCACACCAGGGGACATCATAATCAAATTGCTAAAAACCAGTGAGAAAAAGAAAACTTTAAAGCAAGAAGAAAAAAATTGAGATTTTACATTTAGGGAAGACAAACATAAGAATTACTACAAACTTCTCAAACTCGATAGTAAGAAGCAAGAAAATAATGAACAGAAATCAATAAAATATAAGATGGGTGAACGTAAAAGCCAATAAAACTAAAAGTTGGTTCTATAAAAGGTCAGTAAGGATGATAATTCTCTATACAGAATGATCAAGAAAAGAAAATAACTTTATCAGGAAAGAAAGAGATGACATCATTACATATATGAAACATGTGGTGGTAAATTTAAATATGTACAAAAAATGCTGAGAAAAATTAATGATGACATAAATAAATGGAGAGATATAAAATGTTCATGAATTGGAAGATTCAATATTGTTAAGATGTAAACTCTTCCCCTGATTAATTGAAAGATTAATGGAATTCCAATCAAAGTCTGAAAAGTCTCATTCCTAAAAATTGCCAAGTTTTTTCTAATATAGATGTGCAAAAAGCTTAGACTAGCCAAGATATTTTGAAAAGCAAAATTAGAAGTCACACTATCAAATTTTGAGACATTATAAGACTATAGTAATCAAGACAATGTTTTATTGGTAGATTTATAGATACATAATTATACTATAGATCAATGGAGAAGAATAGAAAGTCCAGAAGTATACTCACATATATACAGTCGATTGATTTTTAGCAATCATGTCAAGATAACCAATGGAGAAAGTATTTTTTCAACAAAGTTTGCTAGAACAACTAGATATCTATTTGGAAAAAAAAATAAAAAAAGAAATATACCCTTGCCTCATACCCACAAATTAATTTGAAATGAACCTAGATATAAATGTTAAAACTATGAAATCTATAGGAAAAAACAGAACAGTAAGACTTCTTGACTTAGAGGCAGGCAAAGATTTCTTAGAATAGACTCCAAAATCATGAACCATAAAAAAATATATTAATTAAATCATAAAAATTAAAAACTTCTGATCGTTGAAAGACATCATTAATAAAATGAAAAAACAAACTACACACTGAAGAAATTATTTGCATTATATGCTATGACAAAGAACTTGAGACCAATAGTGTGTAGAAACTCCCACAACTCAATATTAAGTAAGCAAACAACCCTATGAACCATTGGCAAAAGAAAGTTATTTTTCAGAGAAGTGACACAAATGACTAATAAAGGAATGAAAATATGTTCACCATCAGTAGTCATTAGGTAAAGGTAAAGTAAAATCATAATCAGGGACCACAGTATAGCGACTGAAATGCTTAAAATGAAAACGATTGACTATAGCAAATATTGGCAAAAATATGCAGATACAAGAATTCTGTATTTCTGGTGGGAACACAAATGGCACATTTGGGAAGTCATTTTGGCAGTTGCTTTTCATTTTTTTAATTTGAGTGTAGTTGACATACAATGCTACGTTAGTTTCAGGTGTGCAGCATAGTAATTCAACACATCTATACATTATGCTGTGTTCTTCACAAGTGTACCTACCATCTGTCACCTTATGACACTATTACAGTATCATTGACTATATTCTCTGTGCTGTGCCTTCTATTCCCATGACTTATTCGTTCCATAACTGGAAGCCTATATCTTTCCTTCCTCTTTATTAATTTTGTCCACCCCCCACTTCCTTTCCTCTGGCAACTACCAGTTTGTTCTCTGCAGTTAGAGGCGTGATTCTCTTTTTTGTTTGTTTATTCATTTGTTGTGTTTTTTTTTTAGATTCCATACATGAATGAAATCATGTATCTGTCTTTCTCAGTTTGACTTATTTCACCGAGCATAATAGCCTCTAGGTCCATCCATGTTGTTGCAAACAACATATGATCCAATAATTCCACTGCGGAGTATTTACCCAAATAAAACAAAAACACTGATTCAAAAAGATATACGCACCCTATGCTTATTCCAGCATCATTTGTAAGAGCCAAGACATGGGAGACAATGAAACTAAGTGTTCATTCATAGATGAATGGATAAAGAAGATGTTGTATACATACATACACACAACGGGATACTGGCAGTTTCTTTCAAGTTAAGTATACATTTACCATGATACAGCAGTTTTATGCCGAAGAGGAACTAAGACTTATCTACATAATGTCTGGTAAATAAATATTCACATGATCTTTATTCATTAGAGTCTAAAACTGGAAACAATTCAGGTGTCCATCAAGAGATAAACAGATCCCCAAACTGTATCATATCCCATGGTGAAATAGTACTGAGTGATAAAATGGAATAAACTATTGAGACGCACAACACAGATGAATCTCAAAAACATTATGCTGAGCAGAAAGAAGAGTAGGACACCAAAGAGAACCTACTGCATGATTCATTCATATGAAACACTAGAACAGCAAAATTAATCTCTAGAGACAGAGAGCAAATCAGTGGTTGCTGGGAGTGCGGGATCAGCATTGCTGGGAGTAACTATGGCACTTTTCAAGGCTATAGAAATATTCTGTATCATGTCAGTAGTGGTAGTTACATGGATGTATAAATTGTCAAAATTCATCAAACTATTACATGTTTAAAATGAGTACATTTTAGGAGCTCCTGGGTGGCGCAGTCCGTTAAGCGTCCGACTTCAGCCAGGTCACGATCTCGCGGTCCGTGGGTTCGAGCCCCGCGTCGGGCTCTGGGCTGATGGCTCAGAGCCTGGAGCCTGTTTCCGATTCTGTGTCTCCCTCTCTCTCTGCCCCTCCCCCGTTCATGCTCTGTCTCTCTCTGTCCCAAAAATAAATAAACGTTGAAAAAAAAAATTTTTAAATGAGTACATTTTATTGTATATAAATTATACCTCAACAAAGGTGACTTTTTAATCTTTTAATTTTCATAAAGTTTTTTTAATGTTTATTTATCTTTGAGAGAGACAGAGAGAGAGAGAATGAGTAGGGGAGGGGCAGAGAGAGAGAGAGAGAGAGAGAGAGGGAGACACAGAATCTGAAGCAAGCTTCAGGCTCTGAGCTCTCAGCACAAAGCTCAATGCGGGGCTTGAACTCACAAACTGCAAGATCATGACCTGAGCCAAAGTCAGAAGCTTAACCAACTGAGCCACCCAGGCGCCCCAACAAAGATGACTTTTTAAATGACAATATCTTTACATTTCAGTCTTTCATTTCTAAGCAAAACTTACCTGAAAACAGTAACCATATACTATTACCTTTCCAGCTACCAGTACAGTGCCCAGTGGAGAGTACACAAAACATAAATATTTGATGAATAAAAGGCTAACTATTGGAACAAATGAATGAATGACACTAATATATTCAGCCAAAATAATAAAGGCAAAACTGTAAAAATAAATAAAATTTTGGCAGACATCATGGAAAGACTTTCTGTCTAATGGCTCTTCTATGACTGTACCATGAGATGATTCCTGATAACCCACCATTAAAGATCGTTAACTTTGGACAGGAGGCATTCTTTTATAAGATTCCAGTTTTTAAATGCACATACTTCTGAAAAGGGATAAAATATTGAGATGTTAATACCAACTAAAATTAGCATGTCAGATTTGCTAGTATTTCCAGGAAGCATCTTTTAGAATAGGTAAAAAGTTCTTATGTTTGCTTTGGGCAAGATAGAAAATGGGAAGTCTCATGGTCCTATTGCTGGAGAGGATTGACCTGGGTGGCACATTCTTGGTAACCAAAGGCTGCAAGGGTAACTCTGCATTTGAGCACTCAATGGTGTGCTGAAAGGAAAAGAAATGGTGCAAATGGGGGCAGGAAAAGCACACAAAAAAACTTTTAAATTTTTGACATGTAGATGTAAATTTTTGACTCTGTAGATCTAGAATGATCTACAGAGCAAGATTGTTTCTGGCAACATTCTGGGAGATGATTCTTTGGGACAGTGGCCAACATTATGACAATCTGTGTGAGGAACCCAGAATGTGATGCTTCTCAAACTATTAACTTTCCTTTCCCCCAATATCCTATTTCTGGGTTAAATTATACTGTTGTGTTGGGGCACTTGGGTGGCTGAGTTGGTAAAGCCTCTGACTTCAGCTCAGGTCATGGTCTCATGGTTCATGAGTTGGAGCCTCCTGTCAGGCTCCGTGCTGACAGCTCAGAGCCAGGAGCCTTCTCTGGATTCTGTGTGTGTGTCTCTCTCTCTGCCCTTCCCCCACTCATGCTGTCTCTCTGTCTCTCAAAATAAATAAAAATTAAAAAAAATAGTAATGAGGGGCACCTGAGTGGCTCAGTCGGTTGGGTGTCCGGCTTCGTCTCCGGCCATGATCTCACGGTTTGTGGATTTGTAGGTTCGAGCCCCACGTCAGGCTCTTTGCTGACAGCTCAGAGCCTGGAGCCTGTTTCATATTATGTGTCTCCCTCTCTCTCTCTGTTCCTCCCCCACTCGCAGTCTGTCTCTCTTTCTCTCAAAATAAATAAATAAATGATTTAAAAAAATTTTTTTAATTAAAAATAATGCTAAAATGAAATCTACTGGTGCGAGACCACATGATTTGACAAAACACAATAAATGTACTTGAATTGAATTGGTACTAAGCAAGTAAAACAAGCTTTGAATTTTGAAAAATGTTTCTTTTCTCCCAGAAAGCCCATGTTACATAAAAATCATGCAGATGGCACACATCATTCACTTAAAATGTTGGGTACTATGGCAGAGGAAATGTGCATTAAACCGCATTTCATATTCCTCCTCTCAGGACACAAGAAACACTATTTGCCAACAGCTTTGTAGTTAGTCAGGGCAATGTACGAATTCTGGAAAATCAACTAGGTCACTTGTAGGTGGAGACAGCGAAAAGTCCTTTCAAAATTCTTTTGTCCTCCTCTCTTCCCCTGCCTTGGTCAGTGGTAACACCGACCTTGATGTTGGAGACTGCAGGGCTGGGGTACCTGGGTGACTCTGCAGAGCAGAGTGCCCCCATTGCCCTTGTCAGCCTTTCTAGAATGAGTAACAAGAGTTAGAAACAACTTTTGTTCTGCGAAGTCCCTGAGATTTGGCTTAATTCAGCCTATCTTGACTAATACAGTTAGCCAATGTTCTATACAAATAATTACTATGATGTCTCTTTTTTAAAGAATCTATGTTAGAATCACAAACATAAACAGGAAAAAACACCCTCGAATTAAGGAAAATAATGGGAGTCTCTTCAATCGTCCCCCCAATGGCCCATTTAAAATAGAATTTGTCTCCTATTTTTAAACTTTTCTATGTTTTTCTATTTCTCTTCAATATCATGGAAAGTCTTCAAATGCTTGGCAGAGTCTAATCACATTTGAAGCATAAAATCAGCATCATTGACAAATAAGAAGTATACTAATTCAATTCTAATAAGGTTTGTGTGTATATGTAAATGTAAGACTTAACACAAAAGTATATGGAAGGTGGTAGGTGTATTTAATTTTTTTACTTTTTACCTTTCCAAATCCTGATTTATTTTACTGACCTATGTTTTTTCATTTTATTTATTTTTAGAGAGAGTGTACAAGTGGGATAGAGGGAGAGAGAGAGACAGAGAGAGAGAGAGCCTCCCAAGCAGACTCCACACTCAGCACAAAGCCAAACGCTGCACTCCATCCCAGGACACCTGGGCCAAAACCAAGAGTCATATGCTTAACCGACTGAGCCACCCAAGAGCCCCTTAACTGAACTTTTTTACATCATATTTCTACATAAAAGGTTTATAAAATGCATCAAATAAAAAGATGAGACTTCTCAAGAAGTAGCTAATAAAAAAGGATATATATATATTTTTTTCAAAATGTAGTATATTTATATCTTGTAAAGCGGATGTCAGCACATTTTCCTGCAAAGGGTAAGGAAGTACCTATTTTAGGCTTTGTGGGCTACATATAGTCTCTGTCATATATTCTTCCTGTGTGTATGTGTGTGTGTGTGTGTGTGTGTCTATAAAAATGTAGAAACCACTCTTAGCAGGAAGCATACAAAATGAGGCCAAGGGTGGGATTTGGCCCAAGCCCCTGGTCTGCCCTCTCTGCTATAAAGAGTTTATTTCATTAATAGCTATAATAATGCTACCTTAGCACTTCTCTTTCGAAGTCATCATTTAAAGGAAAAGACAAATGCCTCAATTTGTTTCCAGATTGTTGAATTTCTCTGCATATTGGCATTTGCCACTGTCTCTATTCCCATGCAAAGCTAACTTTTGCCTGAAGATTGAGCTCCTTTATCTTTCGTTGTTATCCTTAAGGTCTGGATGTTAGTTTACAGTTATTACTAAATAATCTCATTGAAGGATGCGTACAACTAATACAGTAATTTGGCAAGTAGCATGTAGTCCAGTCCCTTGGGTCCCAGAAGCATCCACGTTTCCAATTCTTGTATTTATTCAAACCACCTCCTCATCTTTATGCTCTTTTATAAAAATACCTTATCATTTCAGACTTTGAGCTTCTAAAGTGGGATTGTAGTGCCTTAAATTCTCTACTTGGAGATAAGGGTCTTCTATTAAATTAACTGATAATGTAGATGTCAGTAAATGTTTAGTTAATTCTCTTCCTAGATAATGTTGATACACACACACACACACACACACACACATATATATATATATAGTGAAAACTATAGTCTATTTGAGAAAGGCTGAATGCCTCACAGCAATGGAGGAAAATATAAGGATATCTCTGAATCCGCAATTGTGAGAGGAATCCTGTCTAGCTCCTAATGCCAGCACACCTTAAGTACTCTGTGGGGACTTCAGGAAAGATATCTGTTAAACCTCAGTATCTAGGTTTCCTTCCATGTAGCATGAAAGTCTTGCAGTCTGAGGGGCTATTTCATTGGAGGAATCCACATCCAGTACTTCATAAGGCCAGAATCCCCCAGAAATGAACTTTCCGTATCAATTCTTAGCAGATCATGGCAAAAAGAGCACTGGCCTGAACTCAGACAGACAAAAAATTAAATCCTAAGTCCTGCTCCCTGCTTTATCAGCTGAATGAGATTGAGCAAAGGAATTCGTCTTTCTGAGCCATGATTTTTTTTTCCCATCTGTATGGGTAATAATTCCTATCTTAAATGATGTTAAGATTAAACTAAATAATGCACACAGGAAAGATGGCATGAGGTAAATACTCATTAAATAGTAGCTATGATTTTACCTACAGGTCCTTGAAAACTTTGGGATAGTCTAGCACCTTCCCCGAGTCTATACAAGGTGAGGAGTGATTAAGTATCAAGCCTTCTCACGTTGTAGCAGGTCACCTAAATCAAGATCACGTCGCAAAGTAGAGAAATATTATGTTATATAAGACTTTCCTGTTTTAATTTAAATCTATTATTAATGGTTTCCCTTCTATCTTTAATTTGGTCTTTCTAACTTGGAACTTCAAGAATAGGTTTACTGTTTAGAGTCTCTACTGTTAACTTTGAACCACTGTTTGAAGTTCGTGGATCCTAAACCCTAATAGATTTTCTTGGGAGAATATATTCTGCTCTCCCTCAGTTTAATAAGTGTTGTTTTTCAAAAATGTGTAGGAGATTATGAGGATGCTGGCCCTTTATCCATTGGGTTAACTCATGCTGCATAGAGAAATATTTCTCTAAGCGTTACAATATCCTAGCCAAACTGCCTGGCTATTCCTGTCCACCTTTTGGTATCTCTGATACCTTTCAGGACCTTCAAGAATCTCTAAAAATAAAACACTTGGTATATTCAAAACAAGCTTACTGGATCATCTAGTGGATGCCTGGTAAAAATTATAATTTTTATATTTATTATTTATATTTATTATATATATATTTATTTATTATTATAATTATTATAGTAATAACAATAATAATGGAAAAAATAAATAAGTGCTTACTACAGCATGTGCTTTCCAAACATTATCTCATCTGATACTTACAATAACATTTTTTCCAGTTTTATTCAGTTTAGCACTATGCTTGATCCTTAATTTATACTGGGTCTCCCAGTAATACACGAGTAAGGCCATGACAAAACCTATTAAGGCCTTGGCAGCCCCTTCTCTGAAATTGCTGGATCCTGACTGTGCCTTCAGCTGCATCCAGAGTCACTATCTTTCCACCTACCTGAACACAAATATCGCCCTTGATCAAAGTCTTCCCAGTCTCATATATGACAATGGTAGCTCAAGTCAAGCCACAGATCGCAGTGCCATTTTGAAAAGACTAACATAGACATTTGACTGTCTCTACAAAGGAAATTGGCTGAAGTGGGTAAACTTGCTTTACCCCATCTGAGCTCTTGTCTAAGGCATTTCCCCAGATGGCAAAACAAAGCAAAGGATGGTGTGATGGGGATTCTTTTCTTGGCTGAGGTCTGTAGGACCTGGGGGCTGAGTAATGGAGAAGCTAGAGCTGGCCCTTGATTACAACAATTTTGCAAAGAGAACTAGAAATCCTGGTCACTTCAGGAAAAAAAAAAATAAGAAAGAACCTATACATGGATCCTAAAAGGTGTACACCGATAGTTAGGTAAGTCAGAAAGAATGGATTTGGGACCCAGAGCGTGATAGTATTTCTTGATATCACACACACAAAAAAAAGAGTGGAAATCTTTGTATGGTACTTGCAAAAAATATACGGGTGGTGGTTAAGTTGCTTCTAGGGCAAAGCCACTTACATACTTAGAAGTATGTTACCCTCTTATTATGCTTTTACTGTGTGTGATTAAAGACCTTGACACTGCCAAATTTACTAGAAGGATCACTTCCTGTTTTTACAAGTCCACTCCTGAGAACACATCGATGATCAAACTGCCAGTCCTGTAAAGACAGAAGACCAACAGTACATCCTTGACTATAGTGTTCTCTCATGAACCCTAAGAGATTTCCTCTAAGCAGCGTCTCAACTCAAGTATGTAGGGGATTTGCAATAACCCAACATGGGACGTGGGACATATATCAAGATATCAGAAATAGACCAGAGTATCCCATCGGTGTCCAAGATGTATATGCAAATCGCTCTAATAATATTCCAAGAATACTCTGTATAAAGCTGTGATTAAGATTCTTCACTCTAACCCACAGAGAAAAACAATAAATGCTGTGTTTCTGACATAGGAAATGCCAAAATACTAGATACGACCTGCTTGGAATAAGATGTTTCCATGATGGATTTTTTTAAACAAGTCTTAAACTAGGAAAAAGGTATGCTTTTCCAAGATTTGTACATTGTGCTTCTCCAAGGAAAATTCTATGTTGGTTCCAAACAAAAGCAGCATTTTATCATTTTGTATTCAACATTATACAAAAAAAAAAAATTCTATTAAAGTCACAATTGTCTTTAATTTCAGGTCCTATTTAAACTTTCATGAAAACAGATTATTTTTTTGAGATTGAGAAAAGACCTATATAAGATTCAAACCCTGCTTCCTTTCAATTGTGCTAAATATGGGCTAAGAATGTGACACAGTCTCCAATTACCACCTGGAACTATTAGGAATCAAAACTTGTAATTAAGCGTGGAAATTGAGAATACAAACAGAAAAGTGGTGGAGGACCTACAGAATTCATCGTATCTTCAAACTATACCAACTAATTCCAAAGCCTTCCAGAGCAGGTAGTTTTAACGAATAACTGAAGATAAAATTTAACTTTCTGATGTGTTGCGAAGCTCTTCCTTCTAATTAGCATCAATCCCTCTTGCAACAGTTTTAGCTCACCTCCTGCAGTTTGATCCTTTGTGATCCAGAAGAACAGCTGGTCTCCATCATCCTTACCATAACCATTCCTATTCCTAAGGGCTTCCTCTTCTCTTGACTAAAAAGCCCAGTTCCTTGAATCTTTCCTCAGAGGTCCCATTTTTCAGTCATTTCATCATCGTTTGTTGATTGCTTCTGGACTCTCTCCAGACTCTGTTTCTCCTGTCAGTTATGCTTCTTTTAAACTAGAGCAGGATTTGATTGAAGACTTTGTCGCTGCCAGTTATACTGGAAGGATCACTTCCTGTTCTTACAGATGCGCTTCTGCTAACGCAAGGATCAAGATCAAAAGCCAGACCCTCACAAAACCTTGAATTGCCATTCTATTCCTACTGCTCCCCCCACCCTCTGCCCTCACACAGTAACAGTAGAGGTGGGATGTATTCGATGTAGGAAAATTATGAAGTGGGCAAGTCAGGCTTCAGAGACATACCATCTTTGCATTCAGCATCTTTCCTTTCTCAGGCCTCCCGTTGTTGCCTCTGACTTTGTTGGGTTGTCTCTCTTGCCAGCCTTTGAGCATTTACAAAGCTACATCTACAACCTTCTAGCATCTCCCTGCCTCATGGCACCACCCTACCCAAAGTTCTGAAAGCCCTCCAGATATCTCTTTTCATCTCCCTCCCTTCCCTCACACTTTCACCAAGCTATTACGGCTCCTTGCAGCACAAGTAAAAGAAATTTAGCTGAAATTACTGATAATAAGAGAGATGCCTACGTTGTTCCATTTTGACAGTTTGTGAACTTTACATAAGTGTTATATGTATTTCCTGCATTTTCTTGCACTTCCAATCATAGTATACCCATGCATATTATTTAGGAGGATGCATATACCTAAGGTTCATTTATTTTTTACTTCTGTTTAGCATTGTCGTGTATTATGCTATTGTCGAATTTGTCAATGAGCAATTAGATTATTTCCAAATTTTCTGTTATTTTAAACCAAGCCATTGTGAAAACTTTTGTACATATTTCAGTGTACATATGTGCAAGATTTTCTCTAGGGTATATCCCTAGGAATGGAATTGCTCAGCCACTCAGTCATTAAGTATGTAGATTTTCAACCTTAACAGATGTTCAATAATTTTCCTAAGTAGTTGGAACCATTTACATTTCCACCAGCAGTGTATAAGAGTTCTTATTGCTCTACTTCCTCTCCAACATTTTTAATTGTCTGATTTTTTAATTTTGCAAATCTGACATGTACTAAATGATATTCCATTGTGGTTTTAATTTGCATTTCTCTGGTGACTAATATTGAGAGTCTTTACATGTGTTCATTAAAAATTGTGTTTTTCTTTTGCTTAATTATCGTTCACCTGTTTTTATTTTCTCAGCTCTTTATCTTTTTTTGTGTTATTTACAGAAAATTATGCATACGTAAATTCTACACAAGTATGCATGCATGCATGTTCTAGGCATTAACCAATATATGTGTTGCAAAATATCAGATGGCTTATCTTTTAAATTTATGTGTTTTCTTTGATTAACAAAAGTTCCTAATCTGACAGACTTTTTCACTTATGCATTATGCTTTTGGAATTTTATTTAAGAAATATTTCCCTAACTCAATATTATAAAGATATTCAAATATAAGAATATATTTTTTAAGTTTCAAAGTTTTTATTTCATGTTTAAAATTTTAATTTATCTGGCATTGATTTCTGTATGGTATTAAATAGGAATTCAGTCTAATATTTTTAATACATAAAATTTTTCACTGTGCTGTTTATTAACCCATTTATTAACCCATTGCCAGTTCTGTCACACAATAAGATTCCACACATATGTAGGGATCTTATTTTAGACCCCTATTCTGTTCCATTGGTACTTTGTTTATTAAAATACAAAGCCTCACTATTCTAATAACCTTAGAAAGTTTTTTCACACTAATATATTCCTTCAAATTGTCCTGACTCTTCTTGGCTCTTTGCTCCTCCACTAAACTTTAAGTTCAACTTGTCAGCCTGGACACATACACACACACACACACACACACACAAACTCATATATTTTGACTACAAGTGCATTGTATCTATAAATCAATTTATGGACAATTGATACATCTTTAAGATATTGAATCACTCAATCCATGAACATGGTATATCTTTTCATTTATTGGTTTATTTTCATGTCTTTCACTATATTTTTATAATGGTCTTCATAACAGTTTGCACATCTTTACTCTATTTGTTCCTAGATACTTTACTATTTTGTGTACATAATAAATGTTTTCAAATTATGTTGCTTTTATTAATGGTGGCTGCTGATATATAAAAGTACAATTGGTTTTCATCTTGAATTCATTAACTTTGCTAAGCTCTCAATAATCCTAGTCATCTCTACATTTCTTTTGATTTTCTTTTTTTTTTTAAATTTATGTATTTATTTTTGAGAGAGAGAAAGAGAGCTCATGTGAGGGGGGAGAGGAAGAGAAGGAGAAGGAGAGAGAGAATCCCAAATAGGATCCATGCTGTCAGTGTAGACCCCAAACCAAGGCTCAATCTCATGAACTGTGAGATCATGACCTGAGCCAAAATCAAGAGTCAGAAGCTTAACTGACTGAGCCACCCAAACCTCCCTTTTCAATTTCTATTTCAACAGCCATATTACATATATATAAGTTTTAATTTACCATTCCTTGAAATCTTATTTCTTATTATTCTATTATTACACTGGCTAGAACATCCAGGAAAGTACTGAAAATAAATGGTGATAGGAGGCATTATTTTCCTCTTACTGGTATAAAGGTTGTTTTTCCTTTTTGTTTTTTTAATGTTTATTTATTTATTTTGAGAGAGAGAAAGCACACGTCGTGGGCGTATAAACAGAGGAAAGTCAGACAGGGGGAGACAGAGAATCCCAAGCAGGCTCTGCACTGTCAGTGCTGAGCCCAATATGGGGCTCAATCTTCTGAACCAAAACATGAGATCATGACCTGAGCTGAAATCAAGAGTTGGACACTTAACTGACTGAACTATCCAGAGGAATTAAAGTTTTATTATCAATTATATTTGCTGTAAAGTTTTCTATAAGTACTATAATATTCCCACATATACCTAATGTTCTAAACAATATTTTAATACCATGAATCAGTACTGAATTATATGAAATACTGTTTTTGTATATAGATAATAATTTTTCTTGACTTGTTTATATAATTTGGTTTACCTCATTTATAGTTTTTCTAACATTAAACAAGTCAAGTATTCCTGAGAAAACCCATTTGGCCATGGTGTATTATGTTTTTCATGGACTGCTGAATTTGTTTTGCTAATATTTTGTTAACATAATATAGTCTATGTTCATAAATTGTATTGCCTAACAATTTTCTTTTATTTTTCTTGTTTGGTTTTGTGTCAAGTTATATTAGCCTTATAAAGTGGATTTTAGAGTGGTTCTACCTTTTCTATTCTCTGGAGGATATTTTGTTAGATTTTAATAATCTGTTTCTTGAGTATGTATAAAACCTCAATTATAAATTGTCTGGGATTTTTTTTATTCTTTTGGGGAAAGATGATTGACTATTGATTATTTAAAGTTGTAGAACTTATTACATAAGTTCTGTTTAGTTATATTTTTTAGAGAATTTGCCCATTTTATCTAAACTTTAAAATTTATTTGCATAACATTGATCATAATATTATCTTGTTATATTTTAATGCCTGCCACATCTGCAATTTTGTCAAAATTTTCCTTAATTTTTTTGTCTTTTTTATCAATCTTGATCAATGTTTAATAATTTTATATTTTTCCCAAAGAACTTAATTTGTGCTATATTGAACTTCTCTATTTTACTGTTCTGTCGTATCCTACTGTCACTATGATTTCCTTCTTTCCTTTTGTTCTTTACAGTTTTCTTTTACTAATTTCTAAAGTTAGATACTAAACTGATTGCTTTCAACCTTTCTTTTGTCCTTATATAAGTGTTTAGTTCAATATCTGGCCCTCTAATCCTCCTTAATGGCACAAAAGAAGTGATAATATCAAGGTTACCATATTATTCAGTTCTAATTATTTTCTAATTTCCCTTATGGTTTCTTTTTGATCCATAAATTATTTGGAAATAACAAAATTTAAAATCTTTAATTATTTAGTTTTTACATGTTAATTTTTTGTTATCATTTATCACTTATTTGCCCTGTGGTCATGAAGTTTGAATGATAATAGTGTTTTAAAATTTATTGAGATTTGTTTTATGACAGAGTAAATGGTCAGTTGCTACTAATATTCAGTATGAGCTTGAAAAGCATGTGCGTCCTCCAGTTGTTGAAATGTAGTGTTCTGCATAGGTTGAACTTACTTGCTATGCTACTCAAATTTTCTTTATCCTTACTAATTTTTTGTCTATTGAATCTATCAATAACTGAGAGAGAAGAGTTAAAACTTTGTAATATGTCATTTTTTATTATAGTTTATCATTTATTTGCTGGATATAGTTTGTTACTAAATTCATATAAGTTATCTCCTAGTGAGTTAAAGTGTTTATCATTAGAAAGTATTTATCTTTTTATTTATCTCTGGTAATTTTTTCTGCCTTAAATTTTACTTTGTCTAATAAAATATAGCATTATTGGATTACATCATTTGTTAATATTTTTGTATTGTATATTTTTCTAGGCATTTCTATGAAACTATATTCTTATTTTCAGTGTGTAACTTATAATAGCATATATATACCTATTTTAATACCTATAATATTCATATAGTTAACTATACAAATTAAAAATTATATATATATGTAATATATATATAATTTACAAATCATACATATAATTTACAAATTATATATATAATTTATATATAATTTATATAATATATATTATTATATATATAATTTACAAATTATATATATATAGTTTTATATATATATATATATATATAGTTAAATCCAGCCTGATGATAATCTTTTCTCTTAGCTTAAAAAAAATTTAAAAATTGTTTTGCAAGCTAATGTGTTTGGTTTTACTTCTGGTATCTTTTTGCTTTCTACTTTTTCCTGTTTCTTTCTTTGTCATTTTTTTTCTCCTTTGTTTCACAGAATTTTTGCTTAGATCATATTTTGTTTTGGGCTGGGGGTGGGTCTGTACATTTGTCTTGGCACTTGTGTATTAAGATTTTTTTTTTGACTGGGCCAGAAACTGTAGATTAAACTCCACCAGGGCTGTGGTAGTCATGGCAGCTGTTCACCAAATATTTCCAGTTCCCTTTCATTCAGTACTGTGGTAAAATTGTACTTATTTTTAAACTGCTTCTTTGGAAGCTTCTCCAAGTGACCTCTTTGACATGAATTGAACAAGGAAGTGATGTATGTTATCTTCAAGTAGAAGTTTTGAGAGCCTGTGCACCATTCACATGTTCTTTTCCTTTACATGGTATTTGTTGAAGCATATATTAGGATGAAACATGTCTGTCTCAGTCACTGAGCAGAGTCTCTCCACTCTACTACCAGTTATAGGCAAAAAGCTAAGTTAGATTATGGTGCATTTGAAAAATAAATCACTGTTGTATTAAGCCATTAAAAATTTGTCACTGTTTGCTAAAGAAGCATTACCTAACCTTCTTGCTAGGAAACCAACTCCCATCTTTCTTCTCAGGAAATGACTTTGGAGGATTGTTATAAGTAGCAGATTTTGAAAGCTTGTATTTATACTATCTTTGCTGGAAGTCAATATGCGTATGCAATATATATGCATTATATGTATATATATGTATATATATATTTTTTTCAAAAGACATACAACCAATCCTAACCATAAAGCTGGAGAGAGGAGAAATGTAGTACTTTGTAAAAAAGAAAAACATTCCATGTGAGTCATTAATTTTGAAAAGTGATGATTATCTACTGGGACATCCCAGATGACCAGATTTGCATTTTAAAGTATTAAACCTTCTATCAGGACGACCTTAGACACCCCAAAGGTTAATCACCAGAAGGGCCATATTCAGAGGGCCTGACGGCTGTCATTAGGATAAGATACTATAGGCCATCTAAAGAAAAAACTAATAATAATAACTTACAACTGAAATAACATACATTTGACCCAAATGGAGAACAAAAACTTCATCCCCAGAAAAAAAGACCCTCGAGCAAAAGTAATTTAGAGTTCAGTGCTAATTCCTACACACTTTTGATGTGGTCAGTGCCTTTTTTTTCTTTGAGTATAGGATATCAACTAGGCATTTTATCACAAAATTGAAAGTGGTTCTCATGCTATTGAATTATAAATATAATTATATTTATAATATATAATATATATTATATTATTATATATTATAACTAAATAATTATATTTATATAATATATTTAATATATACTTATTATATTTATTATATGTTAATATAATAAATATATTAATATATTTAATTATTATATTTAATTAATATATTTAATATGTATTTAATATATTAATATATTTATAAAATAATATATATTATATTATTATATATTATAAATAAATAATTATATTTATAATTCAATAGCATGAGATGACTTGAGAGAAAAATCAATAAGCATTGTTTGGCATTCAGAAGGAAAAGAAGCCCTACACTCAGAAGACAGAATATTATGTTTGTTAAGAGCATGGGTGCTGGTGGCAGACTGCCGACTTTCAAAGTAGGTACTTCGCTTGCTAGCTTTGTGACCCTGGATAAATTACTTAATTTCTCTGAGACTCGGTGTCTCATCTCTGAAATGGGGATACAACCAGTACCCACTTGATGGTGTTGTTGTACAGGTTCAACAAAATAATGCATTTAAAATACTGAGACTGATGACTACAAAATAGTCATATTATCGCATTTCAATAATTAGCTATCAAATTAGCTATCATTATTATTATTTTGAACCTAGGTCTTCTAATCTTTGGTGAATATATTTTCTAAATTTTGTGAAATTCTTTATTAATTTTCCCAAATCTGCAATTTGTCCAATCCATTATATTGTACCCTTATGCCTATGTAACCCTATTCACAGATTCCTAAGATATAATTAAGTCACATATATCATCTATTCCAACCACCTCCTTATATCAATTAGGGAAGTGAGGCACCCTCAAAATAAATTTATCCATCTATATTTATTTTACAAATTATTAATATATTTGAATATCTCTATCACATACACAATTTCCCAGTTAATAGATATTTGTTTCGCAAATACTTGGATCAAAAAACCAAAAAACAAATACTTGAATCAGTCAAATATACCAATATTTTATGAACACATAGAAGATGACCTTAATCTACAGGTCCACCAGTCTTTATTTGGTTGATTTTTAATTTTGATAACCTGTTTTGCATAAGAATGTAACATTGGCATATACTTGGGTAGGTTTTACTATGAGTTCACTTGCTTTTTCATATACTGTTTCTAGATTTCCAAATCTAGACTAAAAGCATGATGCAATAGTTTCTAAGCCAGCAATCTGTAGCTCAGAAATTCTTTTCTAAAACACACTACTATGAAAAGATACCACCTACATGTTTTCAAAGGGAAGGTTAATGAAATAGAGTGAACTGGGATTCTGGCACTATACCTCCCCCAAGGCTAGATTTCAGTCCGGATACTACTGCCAAAAAAAGAACAAAAGTAGCTAACATTCACCTAGTGTGGTTCAATTAGTGGGAAAACTAAGCCCCTTTCTCTTAGCTAAGCCACACAAATTCTATTATGTCTGTTATTGTTTTTTTGTAGCATTTCCAAATATTAGATACGATACTCAGATTCCAAGTTAAGTAGTAAGATATAAATCATAGTTTTTTTAAATTTTTTTAATGTTTATTTATTTTTGAGAGAGAGAGAGAGACAGAGTGCAAGCGGGGGAGGGGCAGAGACAGAGAGGGAGACACAGAATCCAAAGCAGGCTCCAGGCTCTGAGCTGTCAGCACAGAGCCTGACGCAGGGCTCAAACTCATGAACCCCTAGATCAAGACTTGAGCTGAAGTCAGATGCTTAATTGACTAAGCCACCCAGGTGCCCCGATAAATAATAGCTTAATTCAACAAACATTTATAAAAGTCTACGGCCTGTCAGGCACTAGAGTGAGTGCTAAGCATATAAAGGTGAGAACACGGGTAGCTGCCTTTCGGGAACTTAATCATCCAGGGTATGGAGTTCGACAGCTATATAAAAAATAATTTGATGCAATAATGTGTCAAGTGCCAAGAACTCTGGGGGCATGAAAGACGGTGGGTGGCTCACCCTGAGGATCAACGATGCCTTCTGGAGAAAATGAGGCCCGACTCCAGCCCGAGGATCACTGCATGTTAGGTAGGAACAGAAGAGGGATGAGCATGTCAGGCAAATTCACATCTGCATGAGCCACGTCACTAGGTGCAGGGTTGGGTGCACAAGAGCAGTAGGTAGAAAACTGTGGGTAACAGATTGCATCCGGCAGATAATGGGAGATACTGAGGTACTGTAAGCAGAGGGAAAACTATTAAGACAGGTTCAGAAGGTAGGGCAAACATGTTCACCAGCCCTTTGAGTCATATGCAAAACTGCAGTTCTTGGGCCCCTTGTCGTGGGGTGATGCCGTGTGATTAGTTCAGGCCAATAAGTTGCAGATTGGAAGAATATATGTCACTTCTGGACCAAGCTACGGAAAATCCTCTGTGTGACCCACCGT
This sequence comes from Lynx rufus, assembly GCF_022079265.1. NCBI lineage: Eukaryota > Metazoa > Chordata > Mammalia > Carnivora > Felidae > Lynx > Lynx rufus. The sequence goes on from NW_025814834.1 coordinate 75,269,534, forward strand.
TGTTCAGCACTCTGCCATAATGCTCGTGGAAGTACACGTATAGACAGCGATCTTATAAGAGCAAGGGTGTGTGGAATGCTGAATCTTCACAAGGAGGTTAATGCAGAAGACTTTGGGAGAATGAGAAAATCCCAGTGAAGCCACTGAGATTGGATGCTATGGATGCTATCATCCATTACCGCAGCATAACCCAGTTTATGCTGACTCAAATGCATCAGTAAAAGTTTAGTACCGTTCGTGCATAAATGACAAAGAAGGGAGAGGAGAGGCGTGTGGCTCTCATGTGTCCAGTTTGGCAATTGGTCGTTCCATCGTGACGACTGGACGAGAGAAGATTCAAATGTAAACTCTAACTGAATCAGTTTGGAAGGATAGAGAAGGGGCAGTGCGATGACACATAGACTTTGAAGTACCTCTGTGTCATCCTGGTGAGCATGTTCAGCCAACAGGTAGGTACATGAGCCAGAAGCTCAGTGGATTCTCAGGACTAAATATAGAGACTTCAATGTTATGTGTATGGTAGCCACAATTATGAGAATAAATAAGATCATCCAAAGAAGTTGTGAAGCAATCATCTAACGAATTTAGGCTAAGCAAATAATCCAAACCTCCAAAATGAATTTTGTCATCTGAATTACCCAGTTGGGCAACACACACTTTTAATTAAAAAACAAAAAAAAAAGCAAAACTTTCATTTTTGAGACTTTCCATCTTTATAATTAGCAGTAAATCAGTTTTCCTTATCTTCAAATGAAGACTAAAATGAAAACTTAATGGTCTTTTTGTATTACTGCAATACAAGCATGCTTTTTTTTTTCTACCTCTTCTTAGATTTCGGGTACCGTTTTTGCATGTCCAGTAGATATTTCACATCAGTTTTTGACTCTTTTTTATTTTTCCATCTCTCTGTGGGTCTGGAGTCCTGATTTTATCACTATTCAGTGCCACACATCCAGTAAAAAAAAAATAAATAAAAAAAAAAGTTAACTTAGGTGTGAGCCAGAATTTTGGAAGCAATATTCTTTTTACAGGTCATTGCCAAAATAGCGATCATAAAGGTTATTGATGACTGTGTGTGTTTCTCTTAAGCATGTCAACATTGCTAATAATACCACAGAAAATACTACAATCTTCTCTATTTTTTAGTTACTTTTTAATCTCCTCTTCTTCCTCTTCTTCCCCCTCCTCCTCCTCCTCTTTCACCACCCTCCCCCCCCAATTAAATGTCAGCTCCGAGAGATAAGGCAGTTTGCCTGCCTTTTCACCATTATAGTCCCAGCACTGAACCTGGCACATGGTAGATATTCAATCAGCATCTCTTGAGTCTGTTGAATGAAAGGATAACATATCATAACAAAATAAATGTGATCACTGTTTGTTATAAACTAGAAGTTTTAAAGGGTATTTAATCCTTCCTTTTCTTTCTTTCCTTTCCTTCCTTTTCTTTCACTCACATGCACATCCGATTCTTTGGCAGATTCTATACACGGTGCCTTCAAAATACACGCAAAATGTGAGCACTTCAAGTTGTACGCCCTTGCCCTGCCCCTACCTTGCTCCTTTCTCCCGGGATTACTACAGTAGCGTCCTTGCTGGGCTCGCTGCTTCTCCTCGGCCTGCCCACCCTCCCCTTCCCATCTACCCCAGGCTGATTTCAATACAGAGGTCAGAGTGATAGTCCAAAAGTGTAAATCCAAACCTGCCACTCCTCTGCTCAGAGCTTCCCATCTCGCTCAAGGTAAAGGTCAACATCCTTACAAAGGCTCATGGGGCCCTACACCAGCTGGCCAGGTGCCACCTTTTTGACCTTATCAAAAGGTGCTGCTATTGTCTTTGCCCCCTTCTCTCCAGTTATACTAAGCTGGCTTTTCTTTAAAGACATCAAACATGGCTCCACCTCAGGACATTTGCACTCGTTGTTTCCTCTATTTGAAATGCTTTGCTTCCAAATAGCCGTAGGGCTGGCTCCCTCACCTTTTTCAGGTGTTTGTCCAATTCCTTTTCTTGGTTAGCACTGCTTCACTGCCCCATATAAAATTTCAGTGCTGTCTTCTGCACCCCAACTTCCTATTCCTCTAACACTTCTACATTTGTCCTCATAGCTTAATCACCACCCAACATATTATAAATTTACCTGTAGACTTATTTATTGTCCTTCCTGCAGTAGAGCATGAGCTCCATGAAGACAGAGTTTTTGCCTGTTTTGGACAATGTATCATCCAAAATAGTGTTTCACACAGGAAGAAACATAAAATATATGTTTATTAAGTGAATACCCTGTAACTTTACAAACCTAAATCTAAGATCAACTCGTCAATCAGAATAAGCTAATCAGTATTTCAGAAGCCCCGGGAAGACAGGGGTGTGGGAAGCTGGGAGTTCATTTTCAATTCTGGGATGATTTTCAATTCAAAATTCTGGGCTATAACAGGAGACCTCAGTTCACAAGATCTTCGGCCTCCTTTTTCCTGTGTAATTCTCGTAAGAGAACATTTCTGACCCTACAGCTGGTTCTGAACCCTAAACAGCCTGACTGAGGACCAGGAAACATACTTGAAGTTTGAAAATTATTAGTGTTAATGTTTTTCTCTTACTACTTAAACTAAGAGTGTAGTGGAAAAACAAGTCCAATGATGCAATTACTTTTCTCATTACATTTTTCTTTTTAAGTGGTCGCTTCAGTGTAGAATTCAGGGTATATACTGTTTTTACAACAATTGTTTTAGTAATAGGATGTGAGAAAAAAGAAGGTGAGTGTTTCAGTAAACTGATGATAAATAGTCTTCCAAGGAAAATTATAAGTTAGGTTCTAACATAATCTAACTTGTATTCCTTAAGTATTCTAAATTCAATGTGTATGTTTTAGCTTCACAAGAAACTACAAAGTTTGAATGCTGTATAGGCTTCGAAATATATTTTATCTTCATTATATTGGTGTCCTTATGTTTACAGGCACCTGTACCATTATGTATAAAAATAGAAAACACAATGAGGATACTGTCACAATTTTCAATATTAGCTGCTACCAGCTGCATTTTGGTAGCTAAGACAAACAAATGAAATGAATTCACCAAAGATTATATAAGCCCAGTACCCCAAAACAAATCATTAAAGTAATCAAATACAAGCTCAGCACCTCCCTCCACCTCCACCACCGGAAGGCAAGAATACAAAGCAGAAGTTTATACAAAAATGTAAAATAAATAGATATACACACAAAACTGTGTAATTTCTCTTCTAAGATACCATCAGTTTAACCTTAAACTCAGACTGGAAGTCTCTTCAGTTAAAACCATTCATCAGATGTCTATCAGACAGGGTTCGATCTGTTGCACTGAGTAGAAGATAGTCAACACCAGACATGCATTCATTCCACCATCAGTGAAATCAGTAGGTAATACAGGCAACTGTACATCCCATGATAGAGATTTGTATGTTTTCACTTTGAATGCACATGTGCAGGTGACCTTGGTTGCAGACCTGCACTCTGGATACAAAATGTCGGAGGACACATAAGCGTTCCTGAAATTGGAGGGCTAACCTGAGGGGGGCTTGGCCCTGTACTCATTATTCAGCTTTTTATTCAGTAACCCCAAAACCGCTTTGACAAATAAGAAAGACAGATAACACCTGCAAGTAATTAAATTAAGAATAGTTTAATACAGGACTCCCACTTTATGGGATCATATGACAACTCACCCCCCCATATTTGGCTTTTCGTCTTGTATAAAAAGAAAGAGAATGCTGGGTTGCACATTCCCTCTTCATGGTATTTTCCTAATTTTATCCATTTTAAGTGAAATAGTAAATTTCCTAAGTAATAATACCCATAGCTTTTAAAAAAATTACGCACATGTATATTTCCACTTTTCCAACATCCATATAGGATCAGTTATCTTTGTTCCCATTTTAATTGAGGATTTTGCTTCTCAGAAAACTTACATAACTTGTCATATCCTTGGTAGACAGCTAAAGAGAAGGTTCATCTGTCACGAATGCCCCCGTCTCTCTTCTTCACCTTCCCACCTCAGGGTGCCTGGAGATCTCATTCCCGACCCCCCAAGTCCTCACCCCTGCAGCACTAAGGTGGCCCACCCCACCTTTTCCCAAGGACCTGTGGCATCCTGGCTTATGAAAAGAGTTAACTCACTTCCCTGCATTGGAAGGGCCAGTTTGAAGAAATCTGATCCATTCCTGATTGAAAGGGCCCTGGGAGAGCCTCATCTTCAGTGACCTTTAGGAAAATCCCAACCTGCAAGCCAAAAGGCCCTGAATCAGACGCCAACTTGCCAAGTGCACGTCCCGGCTCTCTCGACCCGGTGCCATGAGTTTTACAAGTGGCCAGCTCTGTTTTAATATCCTCCCTGGGCACCACCTGACACTCACGCTCCCAGTGCAGAGAGGCTGGGACCGGCCAGGCCACAGGGAAGGGCACAGAGGGATTAAAAAGTACCCTGCTCATGGCTTGAAAGTTTGTAAAGAAAGTACTGAACACAGACTTCCCATAGTATCAAAAGGAAAATTTATGCATCGCCTTTGAGTTCAACTTCTCCATTAAAGCTTTTTCCCTATAATCTAGGGAGTTCTTATCTTGGTGACTTATGATGTTATGGAGGGGCTCATGCATGGAAAATGTCAATAGAAATAGTAACTCTGGAAGGGAAGGGCCTCCTAATTAGTCCCCATTTAGATTTTATGATGGCTTTGAGATCTGCTCATCCTGACAGTGCGCACTGTGGTTACATATTGTTCTAGCCTGAGGGAACCATAGGAAAATCCAGATTTATTGTACCTATCATACCAGCATATTTCATTTGCCATTATGAGCAGCCATCTCGCAATGATGCAGGAGTATTTATTACAGATTAAATTGTAGGACCTGGATGGTTTAGTGAGGTTCTTGAGGTATCATTTATGTCATTAACTGGCTCATTATCAGATCTGCAAATCTCCATTCTTCTTTGAGCCTTCTGTTTGAGCACGGAGGCTTCAGGGCTCGGCAGCTTCCGGGGCCATATTTTGTGGTGGTGTGGGCATGAAGTTTAAATACAGACAAAGCAAATCGCTCGCATCGCCCCCACCCCCAACACACACACACACACACACACACACACACACACACACACAGATACCCTGCCCTCGTGGTGGTGTTGTTTTACCTGATTTCCTGAAGGGTGGTGGCAAATACCCCTCAGTACTATTTGCTGGAGGTCGGGGGCGCAAGGGTGCTATCAATAGGGTAGCTCTGACCAGGTGCTGGTGTGTATGGAGGAGTATGGGGCGGGGGGAGTGACTCTTGAGCTGCAGGATTCAGGGGATTTATTTTCAGGGGTGGCTAACGCTAATTAGGTTAGGAGTGCCTGGCTGCCTTCTAAAGACGCAGCCTCCAATTTTTCTTCTCTGATAAATAACCCTACGTTTGAAAACCAGGAAGGGAGAAGAGAGTGTGTGAAATTTAATTGTGGTTATTTAAGAAGTTAGCTGCTCTTCTGTGCTGATTATCTGCGGCGAGAGGGTTCAGTTTTCATGTCCTGGTGCCTCTGGGACTACGTTTTAATTCTACCTGGGAAGCTGCACGAACAGGATTCACTGATGGACGATTATTTTTTTTTTTAAGATAGAATATTCTTGCCTAAAACTAGCTGGTGAGCATTTTGAGGAAGAAATACTCAGACCACAGTGTTCACCCCCCTACCTCTCTTCTCGGGTGTAGTTCTTCTATTTGCATTTATTGTTTGACTCAGAGTAGGGGCTTTTTGTTGTTGATATTTGCCCAATTTACTTTCCTATATTGCTTTTTCATAAAACCCAGGGAATGGCATTTAAGTTGCTGTGTTCTTTGGTATTAAAATACTCGCCATAGAGGCACAAAAGTACCTATAGAAATGCTGAACTCAAATTCATAGATTATCTGGGAGACAACTGCCTGGTGTCATTGTTGAGTGTAATTAATTCACTGCATTGACATAGTTGCTGGTAAAGGCACATTTTCACAAAGGATAATTACAGGTGGGAGCTACTGTGTATTCTTTAAAAAGGATTGATATAGCATAGAACTGAATTTGAGACCACAGACTTGGTTGACCATTAATGTTTACAGAGATTAATCATTCTAAAATTCCGTTTCCTTTTCTTACTTATACAGCTACACAAAATAATTTCCTTATTGACCAATGATTCAGGACAAGGTATACAGACTGTTTGTTTTCCCTTTGCAACTATCCCTCTAGATCAGAAAGGAAACAAAAGTGAAATGCCCTGGCTGAACGGCAATAAAAATGACTAAATGCGAACGTAGCAAGCCTCTCTTGCCACACACTGAATTCAGCCTCCTTTTTCGCACGTGAGCGGTAGCCAGTCTCCTGAACAGATGCTGGGCAGCTACTTCTAATCAGTTCTATCAGAGGGGGCTGCAGAAGGCTTCTCATTTTTACTTGTTGCTTGCAAGTCAGAGCTAATGAAGCAACGTAGAAAGGTCAGAAGGAATCATTTTTACTTTTTGCCACTAAGCAGGATAATTCAGAGGCTTGATGGCGACGCTCTTGCCTCTGTGTGGTTGTAGCAAGGACGAACTGCTCAGCTCTGAAAAGGACCTGTCACTTGTACTCAGCGAGATTTGATAACAAGGATTATATGGTTTCTAATTTACCCCCTCCTCATATTCAGTGTTTCTCCCACATACCCTTTTGAGACATATCGAGACGTGTGGACAAATAATGTGTGGTAATTTTTAGCCACCCATCGACATCGTGCAAAGCAAAGTTAGTGCGACTCCAAGAGTCTGGTGTTTTTCTTGTTTATTTGTTTTTGTTCTGTTTTTTTTTTTTTATTTTTTTTTAGTTAGGTCTTATTTTTTTTCCTAAAATTTAAATAATTTTTTATTATTTCTAACTTGTTTCTTGCAGGAAGTCTGTACAATGATAAAACTTTTTGTAAGGAAACAGATTTAGGCTGAAGTTCCTTATACCTACCTCCTCCGCCTAAATCTTTAAATTAAGGACTGTCACTTAGAAGCAGAATGTAGGAGAATATGCAGAATTTTAACTGTTCATTTTTGCTCTGGTACCGTTAGCAGTGCTCCTGTTATTGATTTTCAAGTCAACCCTTTAATAAGAGTAATGGAGCTCGAATAAAAAAGCTGATCAGAGAATTAGTTTTAAAATAACATAAACGTTGAGATTTAAGAATCATTTTCCGCTAAACGTTTCATGACCTCACCTTCCATGCAGACTAATTTTAAAGACTCCCTATTTTTAAACAAATGCAGTATTTAAGGGAAACATCCATAAGCACAACTGCTTGTAATATTGTTTATATCGTCCGTTGATAAGTGCGTTAAGCAGATTATAATTATATACATGCTTGTGTATATGCATGCGTATGTGTTACACCGTACCTGAGTGGGTAGCCAATTAAGCAGAACTTCGCACTAAATGAGTCATCTCTCATACGGGTTGTATGCTATAGGCACTCTTGAACAAATAAAATCTGTGCTGCTATAAATAGGCTCCTTGAAATAAGAGATTTTTATTTGAGGCTTCTTTGTAATGGTCCTCTCACCAATCTTATTGCCTGGTCGTGTGCATTATAGTCTTAATATTGATCTTGCTCATTAATCTCCATCCTTTTTTAGGTTAGTCTAGGCTGTTCTTGTAGCTGTAGTACTCACTGGGTTGCCGTAGGAACAAGAGATCCGAGTAAATATGCTTATGGAGAAGAAATGACTACTAATTAAATGTGAATAGCATTTATAAATTGCCTAGTTCTCACAAAATGCAGAACATAATATGCTTTGATGTACTTCATTAGTAAAAGGCACCTATATATTTTTAAACGTATACTAGCAGAGAAAGCCAAATTTTAATGCAAAATGATCTTTACACGGTTTCGTTTTTCTGCCGACTATAAATCCTGTAATTTAATGCGGATATCCTTTTACTGCATTTACATGGCAGAGGAAGACATTTGGTTGGCCTGTGAAAGTGCTGGAAACCTTTACTATTCCCTCACCAAAGTGTAATTCCTTTTTTATTGTTGGAAGTATAGCTTTTCTATTACATTTTAGACAAAAAGAAACTGGCTTATAACGTCCACCCCGCGTCTAGGAAGGTAATATTTTCACAGCACACAGAGTGCTGTGCCTTTTGCTGTGTAGTGTTGCCTCGAAAATCGGGACTTTTGGTGTAAAACCGCAAGGCAAGCTGCAATCACGGGCTTTAGTTTTGCTTTGTTTAAATCTGAAAAGCACCTCTCACCCTTTCCAAGATGTCAAGTCCCCAACTTCATTACCATTCTGTGTGTCACAGCCGATGATCTAATCAGGTTTCCCCCTTAGGACTCTGCAATTCAGGAGTCCCGGCTTCTTCTGGAACATTTTGTCTTTTCATTTGGGGAGCTGAGAGTTTGGGATTGACTCATTTCCAAACACTTGATAAATAACTGCTCCACGGTACTCTGGCGTAAGATGATTACTGCAAGCCCTATCTACAATTCCAGGACAGGCAAGCCATTAAGTTAAATGGGCCGTGGGCATAGTTATGTTAACTTCTAGGTTAACTGAGGGAACTATTGGAGTTTGATTATTGTTTCCTAAAGATCTCTCTTCTCAGAAAGACTACTCAAATCACTGGCTGGCCGAATATCAAATAACAATAAATCGCAGAGGTTTTTTATTTTTTTTTTTTTAATGTCTGGAATGACCTACTTTATGTTTCCCTCTGTTTTAATACTACGTATGCATATATGTTTAACAAAGGAAGATACTCCAGCTCAGGGTCCTCCCTCTTTAATCAGGAGAGGTGCTGTGTCACAGTGACAAGCCTGGGTGACAGTGAAAGAGTTTTCATTCGACCGCATAGAAATCAATTCTGTGGCTCGCGCTTTCTGAGCATGAGCAGTTGACTCAAGGAAGGACAGAAGTCCTGGCTGCTTGCTCTGTGGATGTGTTTAGAGCCACTGTTTCCCTTCAATTTTCAGCAGTGCATGTATGGTCAAGCCATGTGCCAGGCTGAGGGTAGTAACAGAGATGTGTTGTTTATTTTCTGGGCGGGTCTGATTTCTGGAAGTAACCAAACTCTAACTTTTCCTCTCTGTTCTAGAGAAACAAAGTTAATAAAATGATGCTTAACCTGTGATAGGCACTACATCTATGCTATTTCTAATGAATGCTATTTTGGGGTGTGTTTTGCATGGATTTAATTCAACCTATCATGAATTTAATAATGTCTGATGAATAAATTATAGGTACTTTGTAGATCTTCAGCAAATAGATGTGAAATTTCATTAAATAACACATCTTTTAAGTGATCCATTTTCTACAGTAAAGTTTGAATCTCCACTTTTGGAATTAAATTTTCCCTTTTAAGTGCTTCAGGAAAAGCCCTTCGAATTTAAAACATTATTGGGTTTTAATGAATTGGCAGGATTGTCTGAAAGGTGATTCTGCTCACTCAGGGAACCATCGTCTTTGGTGTTACTGTTGAGCTTGTTTTGTTCAGTGTTTTTTTTTTTTTTTACTTAAAAGCAAAGACTTTACATAAGTGTGCCAGTTAGGTGCTTAATATTAATTGCAACCCATCTATTTGGGGAATATAACCTTACTCTGGTTCTGATGTTCAAAACCTTTGCAATTCTATGTGAGCTTGTGTTTAAATAGTAAGAGATAATTTTCACTGAGCATTTGCTATGTACCAGGAACTATGCAAAACACTTTCTATGCATTCTCTTTTTTTAAGCCTCGTAAAATCCCATGAGAGGGCTCAATTACTGCCTCATTTTTAGATGAAGAAGATGAAGTTCAGGAAGATTAAGTAATTTGCTCAAGCTGTAAGATGTAGAGCCAGGATTCTAACTTTAGACAGAGACTCAGTGCTTAACCCTTTTACCACGCATCTTATTTTCATCTTTTTCGTTTGTGAGGTTTTTACTGCACTAACCCATTTTTTGAAATATCATATATTCTTTCTGTCCAGTTTATGTTTCTGTATTAGCTATTTTCCACATACAATGTGCCTAATTCTCTTTTTGTTCTCTACTGTGAATATAGACCTTAGAAAATGGTAGCACCTTTGCAAACGCTTGCAAAGTATGGTGTCATTATTTAGCCTGCTTCTACTTTATAACCAATTTTCCATTTGCATGTCTGAAGTAAACTGGCAGCCTTGTGTTTTTTGTGTCACTTTGCCATTCACCTAGAATTCACATCCTCTTTTCAAGATTATAAAGATACCTTCTTGACAGTATTTCAGGAGATAAAAATATTCATGTAAAGGTTGTGGTCGTCCCAAAGATTGATTTTTATATTAAAAATAAAATAAAACATTGATTCTTAAACCTATATGGGGATTAAATTACTGATTTGGATTAAGAACAAACATCAACACTTCCATAATTTTATTGCATCTGAGGTTCCATTTCTCACTTAGAAAGTCAAGTTAATCTCTTAGAAATGCCTTATGCAGGGTCCCTTCGCATTTACAGAAGTCAAAGCTTATGATACTTTGGGAGTTGTAGTGACTCTTATCTCTAAGCACCACAAAGCGCCCTAAGTAGATTGTGCTGATGCTCACCTTCATTGCCTGATTATCCCAGCCTCTCTTCAGAAGAATAACATTTCAAGATTGGATTGTGGCCAACTCAACTGTAACCAACTCAAGACACTGAGCTGGGGAATTAATTTTCGGGAACATTTACGTTCCAGAATAGTTCAGAGATTTTGTTTACTGAGTTTGATAACCTGTAATTTTTAAATTTCTCCTGTAAAAAAAAAAAGAAGTAAATAAAATATTTGCATCAGAGAGCCAAACACATTTACGGAGTTCTTCTCAGGAGAGGAGACGCTAGGGGACGGAGGACCCACCGAAGGGACAGAGATTAGGTCATCATCCCATCTCCCTGGTATCCTGGCCATGTGATATTAGATAAACCATATCCTCTCTCAGCATCAGTTTCTTCCACATTTAAAGATAAATTTTAATCCGATTCTGATCACTATGCAGTGTTTTTTACGAGGATCCCGTGATACAACTTGTGAAAGTTTTTGGAGACCTGTGACGCAATATGTCATTACATAATAAGATCTTCTTAGTGGATTTTTGCATCTTCCTCACACAAGCTAGACTCTCCTCGTCCTTTTCCCAGTTCTCAAAGCATGTCCCTACCGTTGAAAGATAAGTTTTGTCAGAGCACAATATTCTTATTTTATGGAGGCATGGCCATGCCACTGAATTCTGTACAGCTTTAATTCTTCACCTCTTGGTCTATATGGGTTTCAGTAAACCACTTACAAATATTGAAGGACAAATTGATAAATTGCTACCCATAACAAACTAAAGCAACTCGGAATTATATTATCTGTGTGTGTGATAATTATAAGGTAGTAATTCGTAGAAAGCGTTTATTGAAGGTTGACTGTGCTTTAGGCATTGTGTTATGTAATGAATATACCTTGCTTAATCTTCACAACATTCTTATGACTATTATTATTTCCTTTTCTACAGATCTCACATTCGAACTCACATCTGACTTCTAAGCCTTTGTTCTTAATGTTAATTCACGTTACCACGGTCTCAGGGAATGAGGCCTTTAAAAACAAACGAGCAAACAGGAAAAATACATGTATTGCCCTTAGCAACAAAAATTTTTGAAGGCTATATGCTTGCCTAAATTATACTCAAATCCTTGAAATGCCGTGTTAGAAATGCCTGCTGAGACATTTTTTAAAACACGTCATCGCTAAGACGTCTAATTGTATTCTTCGCTTAGTTTTACCTCCAAACCAAAGTAAAAACTTTATTCATTAAATTTGAATAAGAGTAATAAGAGTAATGTTTCACTGGTTCCAAAAACCTAAAATACATGAAAAATTAAAGAGTGTTTATTTAAAAATATAGTCAACTTTTATGTTGTAGCCTCTAAGGAAAATTACAATGCTTTGATATACATTGAGTGCTCTTAGTATCGGTATCATTACCAGGATACCGGGATACATCTTTAATCATACAAGATGACAGGTGGGGGGAGAAATGACCCAAAGTTTTAAGTTTTAGTAAGCTGGTTCAAAATGTCAATAGACAAAGTGTATTGGCTTTTATTTCGATGCTTTCATTTCATAAATTGAGACATTGAGGCCCAGGAGGCAGATTGACGATTCCTGTTCTTACCCAACTTCTGATTCTCTGGTGTTTGACCTCAGTATGCTTTTTGCTACTTGTATCTTGTATACTCACCACGACCACAGGTAGACAACTGACAACTCAGAAGTAAGATTAGACACTGTACTCAATCCAAATACATAGTAGTTCCCAAAATATTTAGATATTGCTTACAAAAGCAGTGCATACAGGGGCACCTGGGTGGCTCACTCAGTTAAGCATCCAACTTTGGCTTAGGTCATGATCTCACGGTTCGTGAGTTCGAGCGCCGCATAGGGGTCTGTGCTGATAGCACAGGGCCTGGAACCTGCTTTGGATCCCATGTCTCCCTCTCTCTGCCTCTCCCCCACTCATACTCTGCCTGTCTCTCTGTCTCTCTCTCTCTCAAAAACAAATAAAACGTTGAAAAAAAAAAAGCAGTGCATACATCACTCAATTAATTATTTGATTTAGAATATAACACATTTTGCTTGACTAATAAGCAGCTACATGTTCAACATCTTCAAAAACACAGTAATCGTAGACATAATTCCTCCTGTAGCATTTACCTCAACCAAAGAGCTTCCCGATATATGAGATCTGTTGATAAACATTTAATGTAACAGTAAAATTTGAAAACGTGTTTCCTTCTAAAATCTAATCAAATGAATGTGTGTCTACACTGATTTATGCCAAACAAGTCATTTGAATTTATAACCCTTGGTGTTTAAAAACATCTTTTCTTCAAGGCAGTGTTTCCCGTTATTTTGAGAACCTTGAAATTCAATTGATTGTACATATTTATGTCTTAGGTCCTTATTACGCAATGCTGAATGAAGGGTTTTCACCGTCTTCAGTGAGTTCCTAGCCAAATAAGGAGACACCAGTGATGACACTATGAATGTGGTAAGTATAATACTGGTGGCACAGAGAGGAAGGGAGACTCTGGCCTGATAGGATGGGAAACATGGGGTAAGGGTAAGCAAAACAGAGGAGAGGTGTTCCAGGTAAAACCCACAGGTGAGCTAAAGAGGGAAAGTACGTGGTAAGTCTGGGAAGAAGAAGAAAAGTGCAGAATTCACAAAGGCCAGAGTATCAGGCATTGGAGAGAAGGTAAGAAGGGAAGGTTTGAAATATTAGTGGGAGAGTTTGCAAAACTCCTTTACTAAAAAGTTTAGACTTGGGGCGCCTGGGTGGCTCAGTCGGTTGAGCGGCCGACTTCAGCTCAGGTCATGATCTCGCGGCCCGTGAGTTCGAGCCCCGCGTCAGGCTCTGTGCTGACAGCTCAGAGCCTGGAGCCTGTTTTGGATTCTGTGTCTCCCTCTCTCTGACCCTCCCCCCTTCATGCTCTGTCTTTCTCTGTCTCAAAAATAAATAAACGTTAAAAAAAATTTAAAAAAAAAAGTTTAGACTTTACCCTATAATCTGTAGGTCATCACAAACTGTTTCTAATCAAGGAAAACTCTGATGGTATCTTTGTCTCCGTAGAAAAATTGTACCCATAATGTGGAGAATGGACATAATAGGTTAAAAAATAGGTAAGGAGTTCGTTTGTAGAATTCAGTTTATTTTTCGGTTCCAAAATCTTTTTTTCAAAGAGGTCAGAGTACTTCCTGTGTTTCTGAGCCACCGAACTTCGTTTTAGATTTCAGTCTCTTCTGAGTGCTCTACTTCTCCGCTTAGATCTTACCTCCAGGATGGTTTCCCTTAGGATATATTTATGCAAATATGGAAATGTACCTGTCACCAGCCCAGAATTTCACCTGCTTATTTTTCTCCCTCTCCCTTCAGGTCCCTGCAATGGAAGTATGCTGGTTGCTCTCCCAGCATGCAGCCTTCCTCTTCCCATGGCCAAGAAACTTTACTTCCAATAAGGTGTTTTGGTGCTTCTTAGTAAGTCCCCTCCATCCTCAGATCCAGTATGGAGACCTGACCGTGACAAAATAAATCAGTTTTCCATTCCTCTGGCCAAGTCCCTGGTTTAGCAGTGAACATAGCTTCTAGGTTGGTTCAGTTCGACTGAATTTCAGAATTTTTGCTGGCAATATGGAGATAAAAGCATTTTATTTTTCTTTGCTGAAGTAAATTAAGAAAGATCTTAAAGCTAGTGGCAGCCAATTCGGGTGACAGGGAGGGAGCTTGCTCAGGATGCAGCCCAGAATGGACAAGAATGAAAAGAAAGCAGTCAAGTCCTGAGTAAATGGCTTGAGCCATTTACTAAAGCCAGACTATCTCTGGACTTTTAAGTCATTTAAGACAATATTTTTTTCTTTGTTGTTAAATTTCACTGATTTAAGTTTTCTGTATTTACAGCTAAACACATCATAACTGTTAAATATCAGTGCTCCTTGAATTACATTAACATGTTCCATTTCCTTCTAGGTGTTTTCTTGAACTTCAAACTCTGTATATTACCAGAATGAAACATTTTATGTGTTTAATAACACTCATACTAGGGTGTTTTAATCATTTTCATATCCCATTATGATTAATAGTGCTCTTAAAATTGCACACAAATAAATATATAATTTAAATTTAACATCAGCTTTATTTAATTTCATCCAAATAAAATAAAATTACATTTTTGAATATGGGAAAAGACAATTTGACAATAAGTATGTTGAGAGGCATGTACGACTATGGGTTGTTTTGTTTTTACAGGTTTTAGTCTAAGCCAAGACACGTAGTTACTTGATTTCCAAGCAATTGGTTTCTAACGATCTTTAGACAACTGTGTAGGTTTCTGTTAATTCAGAAAGTCTTTTTCTTTTTCTTTTTTTTTTTTTTAATGTTTATCTATCTTTGAGACAGAGAGAGACACAGCATGAGCAGGGAAGGGGCAGAGAGAGAGGGAGACACAGAATGTGAAGCAGGCTCCAGGCTCTGAGCTGTCAGCACAGAGCCCAACGTGGGGCTCGAACTCATGACCTGAGCGGAAGTGGGACGCTTAACCGACTGAGCCACCCAGGCGCCCCCGGAAAGTCTTTTTCAAAATGATGCTTGAGGAGACTTGAAGTAGGTAGGCAAGCTTTTTGGCAATCTCAGGGTAACACAACGGGGAATCAAGGATATGTAACTACGTGATACTATAATTTTAAGTAAAATTTCAACATATACATAGCAGTGCCAAGAAGGTATTTTCCTGCCCCTTCCCCCTTTTTTTTAATCAAATGGGAAATAACAATCCTAGGTTTCATTAGACAGATTTTTCATTAACTAGTTACATCATAATTACGTGCAGTAAACGGAATCCTCAAAAGTTGTCTAGGAGAGCTACTGCCGACTTTTAATTGCCTTAGGTTTAACCTATTGTTGTTGAAATTCAAAGCATCTTGTGGGTTTTATCTCCAGAAGCTTGCTACTCAATGATTGGTCTCTGCATGGCCTTTAATATGCATATGATATGTGGCTCTTATTAAAACGCAGACTGTGATTCACCTGGGGGTAAGGACTGAAGAGTCTGTATTTCTAACAGGTTCCCACATGATGCGGCTCCTATGGACCCTGCTCATCGCGTCTCGAGGAGCAACTATACGCCAATCCTTACAAAATTCAGGAGAACCTCTTTCATTTTTATATTATTTTCAAAATCCTGGTTTCATTAACATAGCCATGGAGTCATGGAATTTTAGGCTGGGAGGAATCTGAAAATTTCACAATAACTGCTCCCTTCCATATGAGAGACCAGAGGTCTTTGAGGAGGGGCCTCTGACCAGTTTCCTCATCCCTTTACCAGCAAGCTCTTTGGGAAGGAAGAATCGTTAATCTGGTTGTCCAGAGCTCAGGACATTAACTGGGCTACTTGTAAGTGTTAATGTGCCTGAAGAGCCTACATCCTTGCCATGACCTCTCTCTTCTTCCTGCCACGCTCCCACTTCCTCCCTTGGTGCAGCCAAGTGGGCAATGTAGGCAAGCCCTGTTCTGCAGCCTGGCGCTCTCCTCCCGTTAGCAGGCAGGCCTAAGTTTTGTGTGTGGGATATGAGAGAAGAGGTGAAAACTCTTTCCCAGTTCCAGGCTCTAGGAATCAGTCCTTTATCCCAATCTGTCCCGGGGACTAGACCGTATTATGAATGTGGTGCTGCCATCTGGCTTAGACAGATAATATCCCCTGACTTATGAGATGAGACTAAATTTAATAGGAACTCTGGTTATAAATGCTCTGATAGCATGTACTCTTTGTCCTAGCAAAGTGCCTGGAACACAGTAGATCCCCAATACAAATATTTATCGAGCAAAGGATTGCTCCACTTGTACGAAACTTGTGTAGTGTTACATGCAATGCATTTGATACATAAAAGCACTAATTTTGCATGGTTTTTTAAAACTACTGCAAAATAACACTGCTTTCTCTGAGAAGAAACTAAAATTCTTACCAAATAATTATTTGTTGCTTTCGGGCACTAAACTTTACGTATGGTCATCATGGAAACTGTTCTGTGCTTCGGTAAAGCAATATGAAAATCTAATACAAAACCTCACAAGCAACACTACCCTGAAATTTGTTTTGCCGTGAAGGTACCCTTGAGGCTCAGCCGAGTGGACTCTGTTCCCGGAGACCCTTGCAATGTGTTTCCCATCACACGGCTTCTTTATGGTGAACGTGAAAACTTTCCCCAGGTATGTAGCAGCCAATCATTCTGATCCTTATGTCCTGGATGGAAAAGAAAGTTTGCTGAACAAACTTGGAATTGCCTTTGCTCTGTTATGACAGCAGCTGAAACGGACCCTTCCATTGCAACCCATGATTGCAAGGGTGTGCGTTAAGTGCTAAGTCCGGTGGTTAACTCTCAGTCCGTACTTGACACATCTACAGTATTTCACAAGAATGTTTATTACTTCATCCTGAAAACACTTGCCTTGCTTAATTTTCAGGACACCCCATTTTCTAGGTTTCACTCACATTTCACTAGCTATTACTTCTCAATTTCTTCTGCTGGTTTTTCCTCATTTCTACCCAGTTCTTAAGCATGGGAAGCCCCCAAAGCTCAACCCTTAGACCTACCTCTTTTTGATTTACACTCACTTCAGGGGTGAAACTCATTCAGTCTCTTAGTTGTTGTTTTTTAATTTTTTTTTGTATTATGTTTATATATTCATCTTTTGAGAGAGAGCGAGCGAGAGAGAGAGAGAGAGAGAGAGCACGCCAGGGAGGGGCAGAGAATGAGGGGGAGAGAAATCCCAAGCAGGTTCTGTGCTGTCAACGCAGAGCCCAATGCGGAACTCAAACTCACGAACAACTGTGAGATCATGACGTGAGCTGAAACCAAGAGTCAGATGCTTAACGACTGGGCCACCCAGGTGCCCATCAGTCTTTTGGTTTTAACTGCAATTGTGGGCTCACTACTTCTAAATATATGTCCCAGTCTACAGCTCACCCTCCTGACTTCCAGGTAAGATCTAATCACCTATTTAACATCTCAAGGCACCTGAAACCTAAATCTGTTCAAATCCCATCTACCTTTCTCTCCAATTATGCTTCTCTTGTAATGTCGCCCCATGTGAGGAGACAGTGACTCTACCCTGACAGTTACTCAGAATCCAAACGTTGAAGTGAGCTTTGGCTCCTCCCTCTCTCTTCTACCCCACATACTTGCTGCCAGCTCTACTTTCTTTTTTTTTTTAATTTTTTTTTTAACGTTTATTTATTTTTGAGACAGAGACAGAGCGTGAACAGGGGAGGGGCAGAGAGAGGGAGACACAGAATCTGAAACAGGCTCCAGGCTCTGAGCTGTCAGCACAGAGCCTGATGCGGGGCTCGAACTCACAGACCATGAGATCATGACCTGAGCTGAAGTCGGACGCTTAACCGACCGAGCCACCCAGGCGCCCCTCTACTTTCGAAGTAGATCATTACCCAACCACTTCTTACTCCTTTTACTACTACCATCAAACCACCATAGCCTTCTGGCTCGGCTTTTGTAAATAGCCCCCTAAGGGAGGACCCTGCTTCTGCCCTCGTGTCCTTGTCACTCTCTGCCCACCGCCTCCAATCGCATCCCCATGTGAACTTAAAAATCCCAAACAATCCAACCAAACAGAACAACAACAATGCCCTGTGCAATGGGCTGCAGTCTCCTCTGATCACTCAAACCACATTTCTATTACTTCCCCCCTTCCTCACTTTCCTACAGGCATGCTGGCTTCCTCTTTTTTCTTGAGCTTGCCCCTCAGCTGGAATTCTCTTGCCTCCCTATAGGGACTGCTCTCCATTTCCCTCAAGTGTTTGCACATGAGTCGCCTACCCAATGAGGCTTTCCCTGATATACCTATTTACAATCGCATTGCCCTTCTAGAACATTCCACAACCTACTTTCCTGCCTTATTTTTTTCTCCATGGCACGAATCACCATCATACTTGCTACATATTTATTATATTTGTTTATTTGTCTCTTCCCGCTAAAATGTAAACTCCAAGAGAGTGAGCGTGTGTCTGTTTTATTCACTGCTATGTCTGTTCTGTGTCAGACACCCAATAAATATTTTTAATGAATGAATAAACGAATAGAACCATACATAAGTAACAAATAAAATGAATCACACTAAAATGCATATATAGCTATTTAATTAAAATGATCCTATCTCAACCTGCCCTTTCCACTTAAAAAGCTTACCCTCAGCACTGCTGAGTCAGCAAATGGGGGCTTATCTGTCTCTGTATCATCTTTTCAAGTGCAGAGTTTAGGCACATGGCATGAGTTTGCTGACAGGTCGCCTTTTCTTCACCTTAAATTTCACCTAACTTAAATTTCTGAATAATGATTGACGCCGCTCAGCGTAAATATATTATATATATTTATACCTTTTATTTTTAAATGTCCTAGATCAAGGGAATGAAGCACAATAGAAGGCTTTATTATCACTCGTATTTGGTCCAAGAGTTTACCGTTTCACTTTGATTCTCTCAGTATGGTAAAAGAAAGATATAAAAAAATAAATATATGCATCTAACTACGAAAATATAGGCACATATATCATTGCATATAAAATATATAAAATAAAAGTATTGCCCTGTAAAAATCTCGTCAAGGGCATCAGATGTCTTATCAAGTCTGTGCCTATTCTGGATAGAAAGCTAAATCATTGATTACCAGAAGTAGTGAGGTATACGTTACATCCTACTGACCTGGCGGTTTTGAAAAGGATCTCATCTTCCTTGCTAAAAGATGGTGTGGATCACTATGAAACAGACGAGGGTGGCTTTGACCTCCAATTAAAAAATCATACACAAACGTACGCAAAAAGTGGTTGCGGCCTCACCCCACTCGGCCTTACCGAAGTGTACAATTAACAGGCATGTACAATTAAAAGAATGAAAACAGTGATAATGAGCTGAGTACACCCTGTCATACTTAGCACTACCCTGACCTACTGCTTATCGGGCATCGATCCAATATTTACATTTTCCTTATTTACTTAAGGGTCTACGTAATTCGCTGGTTAATAACTTAGAGATATGTCGGCAAAAATTATCCTCCCTGAAAGTAGATCGTGACAGGAAAACAATTGCATTTCGAAGGCCAGTTGTCTGATCAGATTAAAATATGTATTAAAATTATAAAATATAAATTCAATAGCAAATAATTCGAATGTGGATTTTGTTCTGGTGATGAAGAAAAACCACAGTTTTCTAACTCTTTTCTAAGGTCATCACTGAAACATGGGATCAGCATTTGTAATTACAATATCATGAATACTTAAATTTCTCCCATGCTGGGAGAGCCATAAGATTATAGCTAGCACACTGATTTTGCTACATAACCTTTCAACTGGAAAACTCAAACCATCTTACCTTAGAATGATCTGTTACTTTCCACTCTACCTGACAAACAGAAAAATCAGAGAAATGACTGGGATCCAAGAATTTGCAGTTTGTACAAAAGTCACAGGGGTATTTGAAGTTTGTAAGTAGTACATTCATGACCCAAACAGTCAAAACTACTGTTTCTAGTATGGACTCAATGTACTGGCTCTGTTTCGCATTTTTCTAGATTACAGCTAAGTTTTCTCAGATGTAGGTACAATCTGGAAAAAGAAAACGTTGACAAACATCGTGTGTCACAATGGACATTATAATTCCAGTGAATGCAATTTCCTTCAGTTCAAAGGATTGCATAAACTCAGTTCTTCAAGATTATGTAGAATAAAACTTTGTACCTTCAGAGATAATACCACTACATTCTAATTCACAACCTTTTTGTCTAACATAGATACATGTTGCCAAAATATGTCCCCTTTAAAATATGAGAAAATGGAATTAAAAATTTATCTTTGTATATACCATCTTATTTTTTTAATTGTCCGTGCCGCCACACATGTAAGACCTTATTATATACTCTCTTTTGAATTTATATCATCATATGCCCCACCATAGCAACTAGCTTAAAGCATATGGAAAGTACAAAGAAGAGGAACCTTAATGTCCTTTGTAAACACTTTCTCCTACCTGTCATATCATCATCTAGCACATCTAAGCATATCATCCTTAGCTTGCTTCTTTTCTTGCTCTGTAGCCCTTCTGTGGGTAAGAGCGACAACTAAATTAATTAACGATGGAAACTGATGGCAAAGGCACTGACCAATCAGAACAGGTAGAGCCACAGCACTGTCGCAGGGACCTGGAGCCTTATGCGGGGTAGATGTTAACTTTTTAATTGCCATTAGGCAGCGGTGGTCCCACAGCTCTAGCTAGTCTATGACTTATTTTCAGCTGTAGACTTGTATTTCCAACGATCTGTTGGATAGAGTAAAAATGGGTGCCTGGGTGGCTCAGTCAGTTAAGCATCCAACTTCAGCTCGGGTCATGATCTCACCATCCATGGGTTCATGCCCCGCATCGGGCTCTGTGCTGACAGCTCAGGGCCTGAAGCCTGCTTCAGATTCTGTGTCTCCCTCTCTATCCGCCCCTCCCCGGCTCACACTCTGTCTCTCTCTCTCAAAACTAAATAAACATTTAAAAAAATGATATCTTATTAATCCTTCCCACTCAATGAATCCAAAACTCAGTGCCTCTTTCCTCTATAAACATAATTTCCCAGTTGTCTTCTCTTTCCCTGTAAGAACACGGCCACCCATTCTAGCTTCTAGCCTAGGAACTTGAAACCATCTCTGACTTCACCCACTTCTTCATCTTCAACATCTTGATTGCCAACCTGGTTTATCTATTCTGCATCAGAAAAAGCTCTGTCACTCCCCCTCTTCTTCGTTCCTACCACCATGGTAGCCCAGGCCTCCATAACTCTTGTTTATGTCCTTGCCATAGTCCCAACTTCCTTCCCTACTGCCAGACTCCCACTTCTTATCTATTTCTGAATGCAGATAAAACTAGGATCCCTTCCTTGCCCAACAAATTTGAAGCTTCTGCATTGATCATAAACTTGCTTCAAATTTCTACACCTCAAATTTACCGATTGACCTTTGAAGCCTCATTTTGTACACATACTCACACACACCCAAACATCCTTATCATCTTTTCCATCAATTTCTACTTCCTGAGCTAAATTAATATTTTTCTACCTTTACACCTTTGCTCCTGCAATTTCTTCTTCCTGGAAAGCCCCCCTTCTCTTTCTCCCATCCCTGTCAAAATCCTTATTCCTTAAGCCTCACTTCCCCTAAGAATTCTTTCCCAATCTGTCCAGACAAAAATCAGTCACTTTCTAGTAAGTGTTCTACAAAGGTCCTTTTAGTCTGTATTTGGCAGTGATCATATTTTGCCTTATTTTACTATTATTTTGGCTCATAAGCCAAAAGCCTCTTGATATGCGAAACTGTATCTAAAGGCCAATAGCATCTAACACAGTACCTTAAATCTAGTATGTACTTAACGAATATGTGTGGAGTTATTTGCAGTCCTTCCATCAAGACATGATGATTCACTGTTTAGTATTTCCAGGCTGGGGCACTTACGAAGCCTCTCAGCTGACTTTTATCTGTACAGTGAGTCAGGACGTCACATAGTAGCTAGACGCAAACTCCTTAATCGGCTGAGAAAGAACACAATTCAATTATTGCCAGCTACCTCGGAGCAACACATATATTACATAAAAGTGGTTTGTTTTATGGGTAAAATATTTACCTCAAAGAAAATGTATAGTCTATGCGATTAGGTTAAAAAAACTTCATAGAAAACCAAGAAATACTACTTATGCAATTTTGTCTTGTCTGTAGGTATCCCCTTTGCAATTCTTTTAGCCTACATTCACCTTATATGTTGAACTGAAATCCTACATAGTCGAGGTCTGGCTTCCTCATATGGAAGGTTTATCAGTGGAGTGGAGTCGTCGCTATAAAGTACAGCAGCAATTCAAGAAGCCCCTCGAATTCAATTCAGCATCCATTTATTGAGCAGATACACTGTGGGAGATGAAAAAAGGCGAAGGATGCGTGATGCCTGTCCTATGATCTCTTAGACGTGAACAATTCAAGGCCAGAACACGTGAGAAACCTCTTTCCAAAAAGTATTCCGAGATCTTACATTTGAATAGAGCTTGACATGGAAAGCCCCGCAGGGAGGAAATTGAATGTTTCCTATTTGCTGGGAAAATTAGTGTAGTATTCGAACCTTTCTTGAGTGCTCACTCTGTGCGGGGTACTGTACTTGGTGCTGAGGACAAAGCTTAACAAATACAGTCGCTTCTCACAAGGAATTTACTGTGTCTCTGATTATTTTCAAATTTTATTTTCTAAAAGTAAATTTAACAATTATTGTCTGCATCCACAGTACGTAGAGTCATGAAAATAACTCATAAAATACCACCCGTGGCCTTAAATTCTGATCTTAGAGTCTGATAGAGAGTCATTGATGTCCAGGGTATAAGTTCTGTGACACATCCTATTCAAAAAAACAAAATCCAAAATTCTGTGTATTTTACAAAGGTAATTTTACATGATGCCTCCTCCCTTCCCTTTATCTGACATAATTGAGACTTATACCTGGCTCCCTAGATTATTTTTACAATCAATAATGCAATATTCGCCTTAAAATTTGTTTTCCCACCTAGAGGGACATATTTTATTTTATTTATTTTTTGGCAATGGTTATCAACAGTTAGTGAAAATAGCAAACTGTCATAATATCATACATCATTACCACATTTAGCTTATTTAAGGATCGATAGTCCTTGATTAACAATTTCCTTCAGAATTTTCAATCCAGATGACTCACGCATGTTTGAAACATATGGCAAACATTTCGGTATAAAATAAAGAATGATATCAAATTGCATTTCCTTAATTAAATTCCTTGCTGTATGTTTTATTCAGATGTGTCTACAATGCCATTTGTATAGAATGCGAAGTAAAAAAGTAACAGTTAATATTGGGGGCTCTTGCTGTAAAAGTATGTTATCTTTTATATATATCACAGCATTACTTATTATCAGCTTCACACATAGCACTTTGCCTTTGATTTACACAAACAACTGTAAATGTTTTATATATTTGTGAGGAAGTGAATGATATTAGACCATCAATCCATGGGGACTGCAAATCAGGAGGAAAAAAAAAAGGCTATTACATTTCAGAAGCTGTTAAATCAGTTGTGCCCCCTGGCTGATTTTGTCAGCTATATTTGCTGTGGGTAAAACCGTTGATGCCTGGAATACGGGAGCGGCCCTGAGAGTGCTGGAGAGTAAATAGCAGCACAGTTGTAAACTACACCACACATCGCACGCTTCCCGCGTAAGCCCGGCTTACGCTTTCCTCTGAATAAATCCAGCAGCTTTAAAAAGAGCAAGGGAGAGAAAGAAAGGAAAGGGGAGGGGAAAAGAGGGCAAAACTGGGCCCATGCCTTCTGTCACCGCCTCTAGCTCTGGCCCCTCAGCAGCCTGCCAACAGGACACTGTTCTGCCAGTTGTAAATTTTAATTGGCCATCTGGGGAAAGCACAAACCACTGACTAGAGATTAATCAGCAAATTAACCTAGGCATAATACACATTTCCCAGTGGACCCGAAGCAGCTTCAGGCTGGGGCAGAGCCGCCCGGGGATGCAGGGGAACTTGTATAGAATGCTGTTATTGTTCACTGCCATGCAGGAGAACATCTTCTCCGAGTCCCGAAATTCCCTCCTGTGTGACCTTGTTAGTGCCCCTGATTTGTATGGCAGTCGCAAAGAGCTTTTTTTTTTCTTCCTTCCTTTCTTGCTTTCTTCTTCTTCTTCTTTTTTTTTTTTTTTTATAAAGTGCTAAACACAGATGGCACGGGTACCATGATTGCTGGAAAAACTGTTGATGAATCAGTGAAAGTGACAACTTTTCTCTAGTGGGCCATTCCCTTGGTTTGCGAAAGCACCTACAGGAAGAAACAATAGTGTGCCTGGATTGTTACCAGCTCCGTGGATCACCCGACCATCGTTTTTATTTAGCCCGTTTCTTGAGTGATGTGGAATGTCTTTTCACAGCCTCTGCACTGTAAAAACAGATTTGTAAATAATAAGGCCTCCCTCTTCAAGCGTAGGTTATAAAAATTAATTTAAGCCACATGTACATTTATATAGGAGGGTATGGCCTCAGGTCTTGCAACAAAATAGTCTTCTAATTAGCTCATGGCCATGCCCTGAGCTGAGATGGGAAAAGAGGTGATAAACGCCAGAAAAGTAAAGTGAGGGACTGAAGGGAAATTTGGGTGGCTTTGATATAAAGTAGAAGTGAAAAAATGTAACAGAAAAGTCATCTTTACACAGCTTTTGGAATAATGAAAAGGCTCTATGCATAATGAGGTTCTTTAAGATACAGAGGATCCAGAAGAATCAGCGGTGATACAACAAAGCCCAAATAAAGGACACACTGAATAAACTTGTTTGAAGGGGCATAGGGAAGATTAGACAGGGCCAGGGCAGATCAGGGAAGAACAGAGATTTTCCATGTTGCTGACAGTCACATTTCTAGAAGTTAGCATAGTACTTAGCATAATGGCGTTTCATAGGTACTCAGTGTTTCTCAATGAGAGACATATCCAGGTTTAATAAAATTAAAAGCCATCGTTATGGCAGACATGCCTCCTATTGCCTTTCCTGTCTGTAGTCCAAGCTGAATGAGCAGCAGACTATATGATGAGGGTCTCTACTCAAACAACCCCTTGAGGTACCAATTCATAGACTGAGAAGAGATCTAAGACAGTACCCAGTGCAAAGATCTTGACCAAAACATAGAGAAGCTGGTCCAAGAAGATTCTTTTCCTCAGGATTTGGATATGAGACACCAAAAGACTCAGTTAGTTAGCAATGGACTGGTAACATAAAGGCTGTGAATACACAGGACAAAGTGGGCGATGAAGCATTTTTGGGGGGTATGTGCAGGCAGAGGAAGCCAGTGCGCTAAAGAGAAGAATGGAACCAACTCCCTGGGAAAAGCGGCCTCTCTGTCTCAGTTCCATATTTTCTGAAGCCTACTTCTACTTCTCCTAGCCTCTGATTTTATGTGATTTGAGTGAGTTTACATGGCACTCTGCTCATTGCAACCAAAAGAACCTTGATCAGAACAGCCATAAATGGTAATGACACCACCATAAGCCAATGGTCTGAGAAGACAAATAAAACTAGTAACTGTCCCCCACTCCTTTCAGTAAGTGCACAAAATTCAGGAACTCTGAAGCATGCTGGTCATTTTCAGAAATACAAGTCATGGTGGGCTATTTTATACGACTCTGCTCTGATCTACCACTAAATCACACAGACCCATTTCACCTGCCTCTGGCAAAATAGATAGATTCTTTCTTTTCACAACCAGGTATGGATTTCTTTCTGTTTTATTACATTATTGCAAACCATGCTGCCTGCCAAACCGCATGCCCTTAAACTGAAATGGCTTCTGGCCAAGTGCTGGATTATCTGTGACAGTAAATCAGTCAATATGCATGGCCTAGAGACCACAGCAGTTAAATAGATGTCTTTGGCTTCAGGTGGGGAAACCTTCCCTCAAATACCCAACTCAGCTCCTAATAAGGCCTTCTAAGAAACCCTTGTTTAAGTAGTATTTTAAATCACCCATCAGTTTATTGTAAGGTTTTATATGGAATATGAAGGCATTGAAAGAGAGTAGGCAATAGTTCTGAATTAAATAATGGAATGTGGTAACTGATAAAAGGAAAATGTTAGAGTCTTTTAAAATTTGTAATATTAAAAAAAAAGACTTTTCAAAGTGTTGAAATGTCTGGCCTCTGTTCATAGCATCTGACTTAAACACTCTGGCTGTGTAGACTGCATACAGGAAATAATTTCTAACTCAACAGTTATTGGAGAGTGTAGTCAGTATTTTCAGTGTGCACTGGCAGGTGGATTTCTTTATCTCCTCTGGGAGGGATATGATCCAAAGGTTAGAACAGGCTCAGATGAATTCTGTTCAGTTTGTGTGGTCTCCTCTGAATTATTCCAAAGCCATCCTGTCTAGCATCAACTGTGTTCCTCCATTTCACACTATCTCAATTACATATATATGAAAAATTGGAGGCAATGGTATTTACTCATTTGTAAAGGCATTAGAGATTCTTGACAAGAAGATAACTGGGGTACAAAAGTACAGAACAGGATCACGATAATAATGATACTATAGATCACCTGTTGCTATGCTTGCACACAGCTTTCCACATAACGAATATTTTAGCAAAGTACAGGGGAAAGAGGTTCATGGTAATATTTTTAGTTTATAGAATTCACTCTTCTAAATATCTTAAAATAACTTGCAAACTTATATTATTTCATCCTTAGATCTAAAACTAAAATACTTTCCCGGGGAGGACTTCACACAAAGTTGTTAGGATGTACAAGTGGAGTCAAGGAAACAAACACCTTATAATCAAGTAAATAATGGAAGATTAATTCACAACGGTGCTGATTATACAAAGCGGGAGGTGTATTTATGTATTTGATTTGCTTACGAGAGTGACTTACAGGATCCTTAATTGGTGGCTTCTCCTTCTTCCTTCCCCATTTCCTACCACCTTCTACACACCCCATGCCCCAGCCACCCGGCACTTTTCTGTTTCTGCAACATATCATGGCTTGCAGACCAGATATCTTGCACATGCTCTACTCCCTAACAGGGCCCCTGACCTTTTTCATTTCTTCTTACCTAAGAAACTCCCACTCATCTTTAAGATCTTGGTGGCATATTGCTGTGGGAAACTTTTCTGTCCTCTTCACTGAGAGTTAGTTGCCTTGTCCTCATGGGCTCCAACAGCACTCGGCCATCCCACCATATCCTCACATTAACTTTTGTAACATTTTATATTGAAATTTAGCTGTACACATATGTCTTCCCAACTGGGATATGAACTCTTTGTGGACTAAGCTCAACACCCAGCATAGTATTCCATATGAAGTAGACATTCTTTAAAATGTTTGGTGAATGAGAACACTAATGAATTACTTGCAGCAGCGGTAGCGTTAGGTATATGGGCAAGATTCTCCAATTTCTGAATGTATTTCAGGATCAATCTTGTTTATCTTGATGATACTTCAGAAATAATTAAAGATGATCTTGGAGCACCTGGGTAGCTCAGCCGATAAAGTGCGTCCAACTCTTGATATCAGCTCAGGTCATGATCTCAGGGTTTTGAGACCAAGCCCTGCATCTGGCTCTGCATTGAAGTGTGGAGCCTGCTTTCTATCTCTCTCTGCCCCACCCCATTCATGTGCATGCTCTCTCTCTCTCTCTCTCTCTTTAAAAAAATGAAAAAGATGGTCTTCACTTCCATAGCTTCTGTGATTTTATCAACTCTTTTTGGAAATAATGTCAGACAATTAAATGTACAATTAAAGATGGCTGTTTTTCACAGCTTCATTTTTTTAACCGACTTTGTTGAAAATAATGCATATGTTATTAAATATACTGAACTTAAGTATACAGTTCATTGAGCTTTGCCAGATGTTTATATCCTACAACTAGAGTAACTCATATCCCCATCATAATGTAGAACATTTCTATCACTCCAAAAAGTTCCCTTATAATTAATCTTACAATCTGCTCCAGGTCACTATCCCAGGCAACCACTACTCTTATTTCTATAACTATAGATTGGTTTTGCTTCTTCTAGAATATAAATAAATACTTATATTCAATATAAATGGAACCATAGTGTGCACATTTTTGTATCTTGCTGTTTTGCTCAAGTCATTATACGTAGCAGTGTAGTATTCATTTTTAATTTTTTTTTCCTAACGTTTATTTATTTTTGAGACAGAGAGACAGAGCATGAACGGGGGAGGGTCAGAGAGAGAGGGAGACACAGAATCTGAAACAGGCTCCAGGCTCTGAGCTGTCAGCGTAGAGCCCGACACAGGGCTCAAACTCACGGACCGCGAGATCATGACCTGAGCTGTGGTCAGACGCTTAACCAACTGAGCCACCCAGACGCCCCTAGTATTCATTTTTATTGCTGAGTAATACTGCATTATATGAATATACATTTTTCTTACCCATTCACCAAAGGACATTGGGATTATTACCAGGTTTTAGCCATTATGAAGAAACTGCTGTGAATATTTGTGTACAAGTCTTTCTGTGATTATTATTTTTAAAATTAATTACCTAGGATTGGAACTGTTATGTCATGTGAAAGTGTGTATTTAGCTTTATAAGAAACTGTCAAAATGTTTCCTGAAGTATTTATACTATTCTATTCTTCCACTAGCAATATGTGAGAGGCCTCATTGTTCTTTAGCCTAGTTGATACTAACTATTGACTATTTTTTTTTTTAATTCAGCCATTCTATTAAGCATGTAGTAGAACCTCATTGTGGTCTACTCTGAATTCCCCTGATGATTAATAATGTTAAAAATTATTTAATGTGCTTATTGGCCATTTGGAAATCTTCTTTAAAATTGTTCCATTTAATTCATTTACCCATTTCGGTAACGTGGGAGAGGTAGTAGGTGAGTTCTTATGGTTATTTTTTTAATTATTGAGCTATGTTATTTATATTATGTTAGTTGTGTTATGTTACACAGTAAGTTATTATTTGAGTTCTCCTTATAGTCTAGATATAAGTATGTTGTCAGATATATACATTGAAAAATTGTCTCTCAATCTGAGGCTTGCCTTTTCATCTTACTGATGTTGTCTTTTGATCTGTTATCCCTCTGAGTTAATATTTATGCACATTTATGATGTGAAGTGTAAGTCAGGACATGCATCTGTTCCCACATCATTTGTTGAAAACTCTGCAATTTCACCTGTTGAATTATGTTGGCACCTTGTTGAAAACAACTAGACCATAGATGTGTGGGTGAATTTTTAGAGTTTCTAGTTATCATACATCTACCTTTACATCACTGCCACACTATCATGATTATCATCACTTTGGTACTTTTCTCTACTGTTTTTCTGTTTTCTGTTCTATTTTATTAATTTCAGTCATTAAAGCCTCCCAAGGAGGTTTTAAAAGTTCTCCAAATTTGTTCTTTTTTTAAACTAGTGTTCTCTATTGTCTTCCATATTGTTGTAAATTTTGCATTTCCATATGAAACTTATAGTCAATTCTTGTTTTCTAGGAAGTGCTCACTGAGATTATGATTTAGATCATGCTGAATCTATACACTCCTTGGGGAAGAATGGACATCTTAACAACACTGAATCTTCCTACTAGGCATGTAAAGTATATTTTCATTTTTTGCTTATTTTAAAATTTTCTCAGCAACACTTTCTAGTTTCCAGTGTAGAAATTTTACACATTTTTAGTTAAATTTATTCTGAAGTATTCTGTGGATTTGATGCTATTTCTTTAAATTTCATTTTTCAATTGTTTGCTGTTAGATACATGCAACTGAATTTTGTTTATTGATGTTGTATTTTGTGATCTTGATAAATTCATTGGTTAATTATAATAGCTCTTTGTAGATTATATAAGATTTCCTATATAGACAATCATGTCATCTTGCACATAAAGACATATTTTGCCTTTCCAAGGTTTAAGCTTCTTTTTTTTTTCTTTTTTTAACATTATTGTACTGGACCTCCCATAGGTATTGAATAGAAAGTGTAAAAGCTATATTCTTGCTCTGTTCCTGATCTTAGTAGTAAAGCATTCACTCTTTCAACATTAAATATGATGTTTTATTAGTAGGTTCTCATAGATGCCCTTTCTTGGGTTAAGGAAATTGCTTTCTATTTCTCCTTTCCTAAGAATTTTTATTTTATTATTATGACACTGCTAAATGCTTTTTATGCATCTAATGAGATGATTTAATTGTTTTGAATGATTATGAAATACCACACCAATTTTTAATTTATGGGACAAATTTATATCATCACGGTGTATTCTTTTCTTTTTATATATTGCTGAATTGAGTTTGCTAATATTTTGTTGAGGAATTTTGTGTCTATGTCTGTGAGGAATATTGGTAATTAATTATCGGCATTGTCTTAATCAGGTTTTGGTATTAGGGTTATGCTGGTTTCATAAAATAAAGGCAGCATTCACTTTTTCTCTATCTTCTGAAAGATTTTGTGAAAGATCATTATAATTCCTTCTTTAAAATTTAGATAGAATCTATCTGTAAAATCATCTTTCCCTGGAGTTTCTTTACAGAGGAATTTTAAATTTTTTTGATTCAAATTTTTCAATGATATATGGCTATCCTGATTTTCTTTTTTTTTATTATTATTTTTCTTTAAATTTTTTTTACATTTATTCCTTTTTGAGAGAGAGACAGAGCACAAGCTGGGGAGGGGCAAAGAAGGGAGACGCAGAATCCAAAGCAGGCTCCAGACTCTGAGTGTCAGCACAGAGCTCAATGCAGGCTCAAACCCACAAACCATGAGATCATGACCTGAGCTGAAGCTGGACACTTAACCGACTGAGCCATTCAGGTGCCTCTGGCTATTCTGATTTTCTATGTCTAATGTGTCAATTTTGAAAATTAGTGTGTTTTATGAAATTTCCCATTGCATCTATACTATTTAATTTATTGACATAAGGGTATTCAAAACATCACCTTTATTATTTTAATGTCTGTAGGATCTCTAATTATATTCCCTGCTTTCATTCCTGACCTTGGTGGTTTTCTCTTAATCAGTTTTATTTAAGTATAATCAACTTTAGCAATTTCCTCAGAGAACCAGCTTTGGGTTTGGTTAATTTTCTATACTCTTTTTCTGTTTTCTACTTTGTTGTTTTTGCTATAATTTTTATTATTCTTTTTCTTTTATGCCATGTGGGTTAAATTTACTCTTCTTTATTCTAGCTTGTTTTCTCACACTTATAAAGTATGAACACTAAAATGTGTAAATCTTCATCATTTTGCAATATATACAAATATCAAAACAATAGTGGTAATCATTCTTTATATATTCTGCAAACAAGGTCATTATAATATATGTGATTGCGAAATATTTTCTCCCATTTCGTGAGTTATCTTCTTTACTTTCTTGATAGTCTTTTGAAACACAAAAGGATTTGATTTTGATGAAATCCAAATTAACCTAGTTTTTCTTTCATTGCTTGTGCTTTACTGTGATAGTTAAGAAACTAATGCCTATTTCAATGTCATGAAGATTTGCATCTACGTTTTCTTTTAAGAATTTTATAGGTTCTTAAATACATGTTCTCTTAAATTTAGGTCTTTAATTCATTTTGAGTTAATCTAATTTTTGGTGTGTGGTCTAACTTCATTCTTTTTTTTTTAATTTTTTTTTAACGTTTATTTATTTTTGAGACAGAGAGAGACAGAGCATGAATGGGGGAGGGTCAGAGAGAGGGAGACACAGAATCCGAAACAGATTCCAGGCTCTGAGCTGTCAGCACAGAGCCCGACGCAGGGCTCGGACTCACAGACTGCGAGATCATGACCTGAGCCAAAGTCGGCCGCTCAACTGACTGAGCCACTCAGGTGCCCCTAGCTTCATTCTTTTTTATGTAGCAATTGAGTTTTCCCAGTACCATTGGATTGTATTGGTGTCTTTGTCAAAAATTAATTAACTTTAGATACATGGGTTTGTTTCTGTACTCTCAAATTTGTTTGACTGGTCTGTACATCTATCCTTAGGCCCATATCATACAATCTTAATTTCTGCTGGATTGTGGTAAGTTTTAAAATTGGAAAACGTGAATCTTCCAACTCTGTTCTTTTTTAAGATTGTTTTGACTGGGGCACCTGGATGGCTCAGTCGGTTGGGCATCCAACTTCGGCTTAGGTCATGATCTCATGGTTGGTGAGTTCGAGCTCCACATTGGGCTCATGCTTTCAGGGCAGAGCCTGCTTCAGATCCTCTGTCCTCTTCTCTCTCTACCCCTCTCTCACTCATTCTCTCTCCCTCTCTCTCTCTCTCTCTCTCAATAATAAATTTTTAAAAAGATTGTTTTGACTATTATGAGTGTCTTGCATTCCCATATCATTTGTGGAATCTGCTTGTCAATTTCTTCAAAGAAAAAAAGGCAGCTGAGACTTCAATAAGGGATGCATTGTATTTGTAGATCTATTTAAGAAATATTACTCTCTTAGGGCTTTCAATCCATGAACGTAGGTATCTGTGTACCTTTTTAAGTTCCTTTTAATTTCTTTTGCAGCTTTTGGTGCATCCCAGTCTTGCACTATCTTTGTTCTTGTTAAATTTATTCCTGAGAATTTATTTTTGGTGCTTTTATGAATGGAATCATTTCATTTTCAGATTGTTCATTGCCAGTGTGTGGAAATACAACTGATTTTTGTGTATTGATTTTATATCCTGCCAGGTTGCTTAACTATAATAGCTTTCTTGGGGATTCTTTAGGATTTTCTATATACAACTTCAGTGTCCGCAAATAGAGATAGTTTTACTTCCTTTCCAATTTGGGTGTCTTGGATTTATTTTTCTGGCTTAATTGCACTGGCTAGAACTTCTAGCACAATAAGGACTAGAAATGGAGAGATAGAACATCCTTATCTTATTCCTGATCTTAGGGAGAAAGCTTCAGTCTTTCAGCATTAAGTATAATATTAGCTATTGATTTTCCATAGATGCCCTTTATGGAGTTGAGGAAGTTTCCCTCTATTTCTAGTCTATCAAACGTGTTTACACCATGTAAGAGTGTTGTATTGTGTCAAATGCATTTTCTGAATCTGTTGAGACAATATGTGTTTTGTCCTTTAGTCTAATTTGATAGTACTCAGCCTCCAAATTCTTAATCCCCTGAGGGCTCTATGATTACTTAGTTTTAATCTTTGTAGAATCAAATAGAGTGGAGAAGGGTTCTAAATCCCAAGGGGTACCCTTTTAGCTGTCTTTGATGGATACCCACAATTTTTGGGAAATGTTAAAGACATCTCATCCCTCTCACTGAGCTGGACTGGCAACATGGAAATTATCTTACCCCAGTTGTTTTTTATAATCCTCTGATGCTGCCTCAATCCTGAACAATGGATTTAAGAATCCAACGGATTTAACAATCCCAATAGGATTTAAGAAGAATTAATATTAAATCAATTGTCTACATTACTTTAAAAAAATTTTGTTAATGTTTATTTTTGAGACAGAGAGAGAGAGACCATGTGAGCCAGGGAGGGGCAGAGAGAGAGGGAGACACAGAATCTGAAACAGGCTCCAGGCTCTGAGCTGCCAGCACAGAGCCCAACACGGGGCTCAAACCCACTAACCGTGAGATCATGACCTGAGCTGAAGTCAGACACTCAACCGACTGAGCCACCCAGGCGCCCCATTGTCTACCTTTTTAAAAATGTTCACAAAGAATGAGAGTTGACTTTGTAAAGAAAGCTCATATATACAAGATCCAGAATTTCTGTGAACAAGAATCTCAATCATCATCAATAATGTGATTCGTTTGTTTAAAGCAAAGAAGGGAAAAAATCATGAACTTTTAGCTATGTGGCTATGTTATTAAGCATATAATTACCCATATCAAGGGAGGTAATAATCCTATTACACATGACATCAGTCAGGTGGTCATGCCTGAAGGTATGTGTACTTTCCTGGACTTCACAGTAGAAGAACAACATCAAAGAAATACCGATAAATTAAATAAGATGGTTTATGTTCTAGTAAATTGTGTCAAAGAAAAAATGACTGAAAGAGGTGTGTATTTTCGCCCACAGAAAAGAAAAACTATAGCAGGTGGCACAATATATGACTTTAAGCATTCAACCAATTCAAAGGATTATCATGTGAAGAAGGAAATAGTCCAGGCTATCCTAGCTGCTTCAAAGGACAGAACTTGTACTAATCAACGGACAGAGACAAACTATCATTCAAGATATGGAAAAACTCTGTAATTATAACTGTATACTAACAGTAAAGAGGTTTTCAAAAATGACTTGAAAGAAAGTAGTAAGTGAATGAAAGATATACTAAGGTTTTATCAAGTCACAGTACAACAAAAGGCAGTTTGTGTGTCAGTGAGAATTTAGCAGTGTTGGGAGTGGGAGGAATGTAGAAATAGAATCAGTTTGATGTCCCCAGTTGTATGTTGTTCAGTAAAGTGTTCATTTATTTGGTTCATCAAAGTTACCCAGTTGACCTTATGTGAAACCAAATACATGTCTGCAGTGTTAAATTCACACTAATGGATTATGCCAATGATCACAAATCACACGTTGTCCATGGATGACTTAGAAAAGACAACTGCCACAGCAGCAAAATGGGCACTTGGGGTCTCGGCCACCCGCAAAGAAGCGTAGACTCTACAATGGGCATGCGTACTGATTCCTTTTTCTATCCTCTGAATTTTAGTCCTCAAGGATGTAAAAGATACAACTCTGTCACTTTTGTGTTAAAGACAGCGATTACAATAATAATATTCCTTTAAATACAATTAAACACAGACCTCCCAAAATGGATGGAGAATCTCACACTGGAAAGGGCATCAGCCCCTATTGTTCCAACTCTGGTTCTTCAAGGTCGATCTTCTCCTTAGGGACCTCACACGAATCCCTAGGCCACTATTACACAAGCTTAGGAGGTACAGCTCCTTTGAGTCTGCTCATGCTGGTAATGGACATATGAATTTACTCTTAATCCCCCAATAAGGCATTTGAGAATAGTCCATTAGATTAAGTCAATATTTTCTAAAAGCTGTCTATGTTCACAGGACTGAAAAGTACATGGCACGTAGCTACAATTTTCTTTTCAGGAAGAATATTTTAGGAACATGAAGTAATATCATTTATTTAAACTTGTTGACATGTTTGGAATGTACTTTTGTATATTTCTCTGAGTCATCTTTTTATTTAAGCCACACACCTGGTGTAAAAATCCTCGCTCTGCCACTTATAAGCTGTAAACTATTTAAATTACACAACCTTAGTTAAATTACTTAATATTGAAGTTCCGATATCCTCATCTGTGAAGTTATGGTAATGAGTACCTATTTTAAAGGGTTATGGTGTGAATTTAATGAGTTAATTATGTACAGGATACTTAGAGCAGTGCCTAGAGTATAATACATGTTCAATAAATGTAATACATTATTACTAGTCAAAAATATTCATGGAGTATCTATATATATAACCCAGATGTCAACTGGAGTCACACTTTTTTTTTTAATTTTTTTTAACGTTTATTTATTTTTGAGACAGAGAGAGACAGAGCATGAACAGGGGAGGGTCAGAGAGAGGGAGACACAGAATCCGAAACAGGCTCCAGGCTCTGAGCTGTCAGCACAGAGCCCGATGCGGGGCTTGAACTCACTGACCGCGAGATCATGACCTGAGCCGAAGTTGGCCGCTTAACCGACTGAGCCACCCAGGCGCCCCAACTGGAGTCACACTTTTTAAAAACAAAATCTATGTAGGACTAACAAAACTCTCATTCCTCTCCTGTGGAAATGCATTATATTGCTTAAGATCTCTCTAAACTCTACATATTCTTATATTCTCCTCACCCATCTTCTATTTGGGTGTCCAAATATGGCTGTTTTTTACTTGTTTACTTATTTCTCGCAAATAATTTATTTTTTTAACGTTTATTTATTTTTTGAGAGACAGTCCAAGAGGAGAAGGGCCAGAGAGAGAGAGAGAGAGAGTCCAGGGCAGGCTCCATTCTCAGCACATAGCCCGACGTGGGGCTCAATCTCACCACTGTGAGATCAGGACCTGAGCCAAAATCAAGAGCTTAACCGAGACACCCAGGCGCCCCACTCACAAATACTTTAAAAAAGAAAAAGGAAGACATATCTTCTTCCAGGCTGCCACATATTTCTTTCTCCTAAGTTTCCATGCCTTTGTGTGTAGATCAAATTTCCCAAAATATTTGGGGAGATGAAATGAGTTTACATATAGAAATGCAAACAAATGAAATTAAAAAGTAGATACCCTATGTTTTCTATTTTTTTTAATGTTTATTTATTACTGAGAGACAGAGAGACACGGAGCATGAGCAGGGGAATGGCCGAGAGATGGAGACACAGAATCTGAAGCAGGGTTCAGGCTCTGAACTGTCAGCATAGAGCCCGATGTGGGGCTCAAACTCACAACCACAAGATCATGACCTAAGCCAAAGTTGGATGCTTAACTGACTGAGCCACCCCGGTGCCCCCAGGTACCCTGTTTTTTTAAAAGCCTTTGACTTTTCTGATATGATACTCAGCCACTCTCAACCTCCACTTTCTCTTCTCTACTTTCTTTTCTCTAATAACCATGACAGCCAAAACAAGCAGGTAAAAAAATACCCCTCCCATATTTGAATGCCAGAGAAATTCAATATCTCCATCCCAAATATCCACAAACTCAGCTCCAGGGATGAGTCCAAAGACAAGGTGAAGTTGAAATGATTATTTATACAATCTGATGGGTCTCTTTATTAGAGCCTTTTTTTTTTCTCCCAGGCTCATCTGAAGGAAGGGGTGCTTTTAGTCCTCTTGTTACATATGCAGTGAATTTTTCTAGACCTTCTAGGAGAAATCATGATAAAAGAAATGATTTCTAACTGCATCTGAACCTCAACACAAACTGACAAAGCTTTCCTTTACCGTATATATATCTATCAATACAACTGTGTCTATTGTGTTGTTCAATCCCATGTTCAGATTTGATGCTTTGGGGTTCCTGGGTGGCTCAGTT
Source organism: Lynx rufus (assembly GCF_022079265.1). Classification (NCBI taxonomy): domain Eukaryota; kingdom Metazoa; phylum Chordata; class Mammalia; order Carnivora; family Felidae; genus Lynx; species Lynx rufus. The sequence goes on from NW_025814834.1 coordinate 75,306,649, forward strand.
GGTTTAGTGACAAACTCTTGATTTCAGCTCAGGTTAGACTCTTTCAGTTTGTGAGATCAAGCCCTGCATCAGGAGTGGTCAGCTCTGTCAGCACAGAGGCTACTTCAGATTCTCTCTATCTCTTTCTCTCTGTCCCTCCCCGTTCCCTCAAAATAAATAAATGAAATTAAAACAAAGAATAAAATAAAATAAAATTTGGTGTTTTTTGTACTCTAGGCTGGGGTAAAACTGGACACAGTCAAGGGACTCAGGAAGGAAGTCTTTGTTGTTGGCAGTGGCATTCAAATCATGCCATATGAACATATGGACTAAGTTTAGGTCTAGCTGTATGATATCAGGAATCAGCAGATCTGGGGTGGGGTTGATTCTTCTACTATCTCAGAAGCCTTATAAAGTCTCCAAGCTCCTCTGGGGCCTGTATTGTATCATTTGTAGCGTAGCAGTTTCACATTTCCAATTCCCTATATTCTCCCAAACACAAAGAGAAGCTGTGATACATCAGAGGGAGGCAGCTTGCGTAGTAGAAAGTGACTTCCGAGTCAAACTGAGTTATAATCCAATGTCTATCTTTGGGCAAATAAAAATATAATCAATAATTCTCTTACACACTGTTGTGAGCATTAACGGAAATAATATGCATGAAAATTTGGGCACAAGATGTCAGTTTTGTAAGTTATAGAATTAGAAATGATAGATTGTTTAGGTTTTTGATCATTGAGATAGGGACTTGAATCCAACTGAAGTCCAAGGTTACCTGAGTCTCCAAACCAAAACCGTTTCAAAAGAAACATCATCCATAAAGCATATTGGTTATAAAAATACATATCATAATTTTATTTTTTTAGTTTATTTATTTGTTTTGAGAGAGAGAGAGAGCCCGTGAGCAGGTGGGAGAGGGGCAGAGAGAGAGAGGGAAAGAGAGAATCCCAAGCAGGCTCCACACTCCACACAGAGCCCAATGCAGGGCTTGATCTCATTGAACTGTGAGATCATGACCTGAGCTGAAATCAAGAGTCAGACACGTAACTGACTGAGCCACCGGGGTGCCCCCAAAAATATACCATAATGTTAATCACGTTGCCTGCAACAGAAACTGAAATTATAGCCTTTTTTTTTAAAAAAAAGCAAACCAATTTTAAAAAGATCATATCCTTTTTTATGTTGTTTTTTTTTTATGATACAGCAAAACACATCATTAGCAGTTCTGATCAGAGCAATTAATCTACTCTGTACTTTAGATTAATGAATTCTTTCACTGAGGGGCTCAGTTATGATTTGTCAAAAAGGTGACACGGTTACCCACAGTTTACAGCTGGGAATGTTGTTGTACAGAGGCTCAGTGTTTTTTAGTTCTGCCAAAGTATGCTTCACTGTGTAATAGGAGTCTGAACTACCAACTTCAAAGTTGAAACTTGAGTTGAGATTATTAATTAAAATCCTAGCTCTTTTTGCTCTCTTGGGTATTCTGGGATGCACAGAGTCAAACAGATATTCATCCTTCTCATGAGAGAATACTAACCACTTGTATGGAATGGGAATAATCTTGGCCCATTTTTTAAAAATTCCCTTCATACGGCCACACACTGAAACATAAGTCTACTCTACAATGAATTTAGAGCAAAATAACATAATGAACAAACTTGGACATAGTTTCAACTATCAGGTACTCACCGGATGGGCTGACCTCATGCGAACGTTGCCTTTCTTTCTGCCTCTGCCTTCATTATCACTGACCGTCTGGTGCTCCCTACCCAGGACTTTTCAGAAAATAAGGACCACCAAACACAAATGACTAAAGTTCATCTCTACACTGAAGAGTTCCACCCGACTTTGTTATAAACAGAGTCATCGGGATGTGCATGTCCAGAAAATAATTTTATTCATAACCTAGCTGAATGTTCTGCCATGGTTCCATTGACGACTCCTTGATTCTCTTTCTCAACTGTGGCTCTATTGGCTCAATTCTTACTCTCTGAGTCCTCTCTGTCCCTTAGAATTTCTCTTCTTTACTGCAGATATCCTGAAGCCAGGCATTTCTTTATTTTCAACTACCACTGAATAGGTCAGGGGTTTTTGAGGAGACAGAAACTGGATCAGTTATCTTAACAGAAGAAAATTAAACAGAATTGCTAAATTAGAAAATTAAAAAGGCAAAACTGTGACACTTTGTGTAGCTTAACCTAGGCTGGGGAACAAAAAGGGATCCTTAAAGCTCAGAGGCTTGGAGGAGAGTCTATGGAGCCAGGACTCAGACTTCTGATGATGAAGCACAGTCTGACTGATTCCGAGTTTGCTGGGAGGAATGTAATGAGGCTGATTTTAAATAGCACGGAAAAATTGCAAACTGCAATCAACTGCTACTTGTGGAATCAATTGTCACTGTCAGGATAAAGAGCTATCACCTGACTGGATCTGGATGCAAACAGGAAGGAGCGAGTGCCTTTTAACCCATCCAGCTCTGGGGATTTTTCTCAAGTGCCTTTGGCAAAACTTCATGGGGACCAAAGGGCAAAGTATAAATGAGCTCAACCTCAGTGTCAAAACACACAGCACAGTAGTTTGGGTTTAAAGCTAAAAGATGGTAATGTAATGATCACTGTGGTCCAGACTGGGCTGCCCAACATCCGTACACACCCTTCTATGCAAAAATTTGGCTTCAATATAGTAACAGATATTATTATCTGTTAACAGATGTATTAACAGATGTTATTCTTTGAATCAACAAAATTCTTTATACATTCAAAGATACTCTCAACCTCTTTCAAAACAAATACATGCTATGCCCCCAAAGTCACTGTATTCATCTCTGAGAGATAGCCATGGTATCCACTTTAGTTGACAATGAGCTAGGGGCTGTCCACAGTCTAGTTCCCATGGTTCAGCAATCATCATGTGATCACAAAAATCCCTGAAGATTCTTAATCCAGAGTCATCTCTGTCACTGATATGCTACCCCAAGATCACAAAGTCCCACTGCTACTGAAAAGATGGTTCCGGTACCTGGAACAAGGTAAACTAGTTACTTGATGGACAATTAGGCAACATTTAAAAATACACAAAAAAAGAAAAAATCAAAACGAAACATGCAACCACAATCTTGGAAATGTTTCAGGAAGTTAACTGAGAATAAGAGAACATTATATGTAGAGAGGTGAAGGAAAAGAAAAAGAGTGAAATGGGAGTCTGGGAAGGAGAAGAAGGAAGAAAACAAAGAAGTGAAAAAGAATGAAAATGAAAGAAAACATCTTCCACAGTGATAACGGTAGTTACTAGTTTTATAGTCAGAAAAAAAACTGCATATAAGAGAAGACAGTAAAAGTGCTCCACTTGGTTGAGCCATTTTTTTTCTTTTTTTTTTGGACAGGAAAACTCTCTAAGTTCCTGAGAAACAAGAGGGTCCTCTAGAAGGGGTTCCTATATTTTCAGTCTAACTTCCTTTTTTTTAAATGTTTATTATTTTTGAGAGAGAGAGAGAAAGGAGAGAGAGCTAGCGCAAGAAGAGGAAGGCAGAGAGAGAAGAGAGGCACAGAGTATCTGAAGCGAGCTCTGTGCTGACAGCAGAAAGCCCAATGCAGGGCTCCAACTCACAAACCATGAGATCATGACCTGAACTGAAGTCCGACACTCAAACAAGACATCCAGGCACCCCTAACCTCTGTAAAGCCCTTAGAACAGCACCATGCTCAGACTCAAATAAACACAACAAATAGATAGGATTGGACTTACAAATTGTTTTCTGTATAAAATTCTAGCATCAAGAATTTTGAAAGATTTATAAATATTTGTTAATATCAACAGTTGAAATTGCATCTTTTCCATAGATTTTCCTGAAACTTAAATAACAAAAAAAGAAAGATCATAATGTCGCCCATGAAATTTTGGTAATCCCATTGGTAGATGTTGAAATGTTGATGCGGAATTATTCTTTAGTGAACCATCATAGCACAGAATGTCCATGTTCTAGGCCACCTGTGATTTCACATTTGTTTCACCTGCCTCACCTTTATATGAAAAAAAAATATTTTGAGGAGAAAAAAGCAATTTTCTGCAGAGGTTAATTTCCATGGCTTCTTGATCAGAAGTGCTGTGGGCAGATATGAAATCTTATTTGTATTTAAGTGGAAGGTATTTTGTTAGTTTTGATATAACTAATTTAGGACAAAGGGTTAATATTTTGGCTGGCTTGAATTGTCATTCTGATGTTTGCTTTATTTGAAATAAAACAATGTATAAGGGGAAAGCAAATGCAAGCTCTCAAATTTCCCTTAAAGTTTGGGAGATTGGGATAGTCTTCCCCTTGTTACATAAAGAGATGGCATCTTGATAGTTTTAAATATTCCAATCAGCTGTATAAGCAGCATATTTATACAGTGTTCATGTTGAAAAAAATTAGTGATCACCTCCAACACGAATCCTTTGCCATAGGAATGTCTTATTCTCAGTGATTTAATTTTAACATCTAAAGAAAACTATCATTTAAATTTTTGTCTTGCTCTAAAAATGCCATCTAGAACTCAAGTTTATTAACCTCTGTGACTCTTTTCTACTGGTTGTTATATTCTGCCATGCCTTGGGAGATTTGTGTACTTAGAGTCTGAATTAATGTATATATGTGGTATACGGTGTTTAAGTTAAACTAGTACATTTCAGGCCGGCAAGTTTTGGTCCTTGGATGGAGGAAGGATATAAATTCCATGATTTTGTCATTATGAGGACTCATGAATATGCCATTGTGTACCACCTTGCTACTGAAGAAACACAAGATTTAATATGTGCCTTTAAAAATATGTATATGTGTAAATATATGTAAATATATTTTCTCCTTCCAGTTATTTCATTGTTAAACGATCTGGCAAATAATTTGGTTGAGATCACGGCCTCATTTTGAAAAGAACTTTAAATTTTGGCAAAAACTAATAGTTAAGAATCAGACATACATATTTTTTTTTAATTCAAGTTAGTTAACATACAGTGTAGTCTTGGCTTCAGGAGTAGAACCCCGGGGATTCATCTCTTACATATGACACCCTGTGCTCAGCCCAATAAGTGTCCTCCTTAATGCCCATGATCCATTTAACCCATCCCCCAACCTGCCTCCCCTCCAGCAACTCTGTTTGTTTACTATATTTAAGAGTCTTTTATGGTTTGCCTCCCTTTTTGTTTTTATCTTATTTTTCCTTCCCTTCCCCTGTGTTCATCTGTTTTGTTTCTTAAATTCCACATATGAGTGAAATCATATGATAATTGTCTTTCTCTGACTTACTTAGCTTAGCATAACAAGCCCTAGCTCTATCCACATTGTTGGAAATGTCAAGATTTCATTCTTTTTGATCACTGAGTAATATTCCATTATATATATATATATATATATATATAATATATATAATATATATTACTATATTACACTGACTAATGTATATACATTATATATTACACTGAGTAATATATATTTCACTGAGTAATATTCCATTATATATATATATATATATATATATAATTCCATTATATACATAATGGAATTATATATATATAATTTTGGAATTTTATATATATATAATGGAATTATCATTCCATTATATTCCATGGAATTATATATATAATTCCATTATATATATACATATATATGTATATATATATATATAATGGATATTCCTTCTCTCTATATATATTATATATATAATATATATTCTTCTCTATCCATTCCTCAGTCAATGTACATTTGGGCTCTTTCAATAATTTGACTATTGTTGATAGCACTGCTATAAACATTGGGGTGCATGTGCCCCTTCAAATCAGCATATTTGTTTGTATCTTTTGAATAAATACCTAGTAGGGCAATTGCTGGGTCATAGGATAGTTCTATTTTTAATTTTTTGAGGAACCTCTGTACTGTTTTCCAGAGTCGCTGCACCAGTCTGCATTCCCTCCAACAGTGCGACATGCAGAAGAATGAAATCGGACCGCTATCTTACACCACACACAAAACTAAATTCAAAATGAATAAAAGACCTAAATGTGAAACAGGAAACCATCAAAATCCTACAAGAAAAACAGGCAACAACCTCTTTGACTTCGGCCACAGCAACTTCTTGCTTGACATGTCTCCGAAGGCAAGGGGAATATGCAAAAATGAACTATTGGAACCTCATCAAGATAAAAAGCTTCTGCCCGGTGAAGGAAACAATCAACAAAGCTAAAAGGCGACTGACCGAATGGGAGAAGATATTTGCAAATGACATATCGGATAAAGGGTTAGTAACCAAAAGTTATAAAGAACTTCCCGAACTCAACGCCCAAAAAACAAATAATCCAGTGAAGAAATGGGCAGAAGACATAATAGGCACTTTTGCAAAGAAGACATCCAGATGGCTAATAGGCACATGAAAAGATGCTCAGAATCACTCATTATCAGGGAAATACAAATCAAAATTACAATGAGATATCATCTCACACCTGTCAGAATGGCTTAAATGAGTAAGTCGGGAAACAACTTGCTGGCAAGAATGTAGAGAAAAAAAAATTAGTCACATATTTTATTTGAATTATGTTATTTATCTAATTTTCTTTTAATTACTTTCATTATGTACTAATAAACCAAAATAAACTACAAAGTGCTTATGCACTTAAACATATTCGATGAACTTGTAGGATTGCAGAATTAAAGAATGGTTTAGGAGGACTTTCTTTGACAAATAGGAACAGAGAAAGATACCAATATGCTTATCTATAGGAATTAAGCATTCTGATCCACCCAATTCGCTCGTGGTTAAATAAGAAGGAACAATATTATCTAAAGCAATACATTTGGATATGTAAATTTCCAGAAGTAAAAAGACTATACAATTGAGAAATGTTAGAGAAAGGGTTAAATATCCTATTCCATTTTATATTTTAAAATAAAACAGTCCTTCAAGTGAGAACTGCTTTTTAAAAAATCACTAACACCAAACATCTGCTTCTTCCACCGATATGCAACTCAGTAAAATAGAAAAAAAGGGAAAAAAAGTCAAGTTTGCACAGTAATGCCATTAACATTAACAACAACCACCACAACAAAACCTGAATCTCTATTAAAGCTTTCCATGAATATACTGAAAAATATAAGCAAATGAAAATATTCCAAATCATAAGAATGGAAGAAAATAAGGAATTAAGAAGGTAAATGCCAAGAGCAATCTGGCCAATTCTGAAGAACGGAGAGGAGTAAAACTACAAGTCAAAAACTAAAACAAACTCTTCCAACTAAGCAAACAGAGCCCCACTATTCATCTTTGTGCACTTGAGACCAAATAAATGACTAGATGACTTGTTCAAATTAGAATACTTACGGAAAGAGCCTGAAGGTCCGTCAACTGATGAGTGGATAAAGAAGATGTGAGATACACACACACACACACACACACACACACACACACACACGGGAATACTATGTGGTGATGAAAAAGAATGAAATATTGCCATTTGCAAGTACATAGATGGAACTAGAGGGTATTATGCTAAGTGAAATAAGTCAGTCAGAGAAAGATAAATATCATATGATTTCACTCATATGTGGAATTTGAGACAGTCAACAGTGAACATAGGAGGAAAAATAAGATAAAAACAGAGGGAGTCAAACCATAAGAGACTCTTAAATACAGTAAACAAATTGAGGGTTGCTGGAGGGGAGATGGGTTGAGGGGTGGGCTAAATGGGTGATAGGCATTACGGAGGGCACTTTTTGGGATGAGCACTGGGTGTCATATGTAAGAGATGAATCCCTGGGGTTCTATTCCTGAAGCCAAGACTACACTGTATGTTGGCTAACTTGAATAAAAAAAAAAAATACATGTATGTTCCTAATCCAACAATTTTGTAAGTTTTTTTTTAACATTTATTTATTTTTGAGAGACAGAGAGAGACAGAGAACGAGCAGAGGAGGGGCAGACACAGAATCTGAAGCAGGCTCCAGGCTCTAAGCTGTCAGCATAGAGCCCGATGCAGGGCTCGAACCCACGAACCATGAGATCATGACCTGAGCCAAGGTCAGTTGCTTAACCGACTGAACCACCCAGGTGCCCCCCTAATTCAACAATTCTAAACCTAACTTGAACGGAACTAATTGATACCTCACTCTATTTATACTTCCACTTAATTTGAGGAAGAAAATAGTTAATCAACTAATGCAACGAGTTATTTGAAATCACCTAAATAAAATAGTTGACTGAGAGTAGGGGTTTTTCACTTTTCACCCAGCTATTTTGTCATTTGAGGGATGCTGTGTTAAATGGAGTAGTTTCCCAGGGAAGTTCTATTGATCTAACCCATTTTAGCCCTTGTTAAGAGTAAATGTAATAGACACCCTTAAAGAGATCAGAAGAGTGTGCATTAGTAAAGACATTTAAATGACATTTAATTGTGTACCAGTGTAAGGTTAAAAAGCTTCCATCAACAAGCCTAAAACCAGACAATCAGGCATTATTATTCTAAAGAAATGGAGGGTGTAATCAAAAAGCTTCTGTCTCAGGGAAAAAGGGGTGGAACTGGTAAGTCACAGTACTCCTGATGGTCCTGTTTACATGACAATTGTGTCTAGGCATCTTCAATTCTTCTGCCCAAAGATAGTTATGAAGCAGATATCTTACAAGGGGATACTATTCTTTATGTAACTTTCTAAAATATTAATCAACATTTTCTAGCTCTGGTGATGATATAGTTTCTGACTGCTTCATAATAAAATGAGTAGTTTGAACTTAAGAACACAAGTAGCTACGGGTATCCTCTGCTGTTTGGAGGTCTGCATTACGCTACTTTGCTTTTATGAAAGCACTACATTAATAACTGTTTTTGCTAACCGAAAACAAATCCAAAGAGGATTTTTGCTTTAAAAAACTAAAGGTGAGGGGCGTGTGGGTGGCTCAGTCGTTTGGACTTCTGACTTCGGCTCAGGTCATGGTCTCACGGTCCGTGAGTTCAAGCCGCCCGGGCGTCTGGCTCTGTGCTGACAGCTCAGGGTCTGGAGCCTGCTTCAGATTCTGTGTGTGTGTCTCTCTCTCTCTCTGTCCCTCACCTGCTCACACTCTGTCACTCTCTCTCTCTGAAAAATAAATTTAAAAATATGAAAAAAAACCCCTAAGGTGAAAAGCAAAAATAGCATTCAGCATTTGTGTTGTAGGGAGCCAATATAGAGGCAGGGCACGCACCCTGAGCAGTGACAGTGGCCCTGACCATCTCCTTCCCAGGGACTACTAAGCTCAGAATTTCAGCTTCAAGCTGCTGTAGCTTTGAACTGTGGGAGCATCTGTGCTTTATCTCCATTGGTTCTGTGGATCGGTTAGCAAGGTGTGTCCTAAGGTATCAGAAAAACCTAAGAGAGGTTACTTTTTGGGTCTGGGTATGCTCAAAAAATTTTCCATATAAATCAACAGTAATCGCTTCTGCCTTTTACACCCGTTAGGCTTACGGAAAGGTCTTCTAAGAACACTCTACATTTGAATAGTGAGGGCAACCTGTATAAGAAAGGAAATTTTACTTTCTTTGCCTCATTATCTCTGTTGTACAGAAGCAAAAGTGAATATTGCTAGTCATACTAAGCAGGGATATTTTAAGGATCACTGGCATGGGTTACAGAGCTCTCAAAGAATGGTACGGAAGAAATATTATATCCCATTGCTACATTTTAAGCAAATGGGATTTCAGGCCCTTCGGAGAGTTGGATAATCCCTTCAAATCCTTAAAGATTTCAATAATAGCTATAAGTAATAATGCTGTTTAGTAAATATAATTTGATAACCGTATAAAGACATAATCCTATGTAAGGATGCTCTCAAAAAGAACAGTGAAGGAAACGAAAAGTTATAATAGTCAGATTTCAGCAAGTCATGTGATAAAATGAACAGGTAGCTTTAATGCTAAGGAGACTTTGGGGAATTGCTGGGGATGGGAAGGAATAGAAAACGGTCCAGCGGCGGGGGTCACGTGGGGCAAAGACAGAGGGGCGGTGTCAACCCAAAGCAAAGAATTAAAAGGCATCACCAACCGTGAACTATACATTTATGACAGTGGGCATTAGTGATATTAATAGATGCTTCAACCACACATTTGTCAGGGTAAATATCAGTCCTGATGTTTGGCCATGACAACAACACACTTATATCCGTGCTGCTTTGCCATCACGATGTAGTAGTTAGGATGTGGTCCCTGGCGCCAGACGCTCAAGATTCAAATCGCAACTTAGACACGTATTGGCTGTGGGACGTAGACACGCCACCTACTTTTCCTCTGTCTTCCTGTCTTCATTTGAAAAATGAAATAATCTTTTAAATAATGAGGGACAGAACTGAAATAATATTACTGTCGACTTCTGAAGGTTTTCATGTAAATTCAATAAGCTATTGTATGCTAATATATGTGAGTGCTTAAAACAGTGGTACAGATGTGTGTGGGGGCGGGGGGGGGGGGAATTGTCAGGCATCGGAGACAGAAACACTAACATTTACAAAGAATATTATATCACTAATCAGTGAGCCAACCAATTAATCCGCAAGTATTTACTGAGCACTCACAATGTGTTCAGGGTCTATCGAGATTTCAAGGTGGGCAAAGGACCACCTACAAATCTGAAATTGGGATTTTTGGCAAGCTAGTACAGCAAATACGAACTGAGGGAAAAGGCTAGTATTGAAGTAATACTTCAAATTCAGTAATACTGAATATTAAAGAGGCTCTACCAAAAAAAAAAAAAAAAACAACTAGTTGGATCATTTAAAGATCATGCTTTATTTTTTTTTTTATTTTTTATTTTTGGATTCATTTTTTTAAATTTTTTATTTATTTTTGAGAGAAAGAGAGAAACAGAGCGCAAGCAGGGGAGGAGTAGAGAGAGGGGGAGACACAGAATCCCAAGCAGCCTCTAGGCTCTGAGCTGTCAGCACAGAGCCGGACGCCCGGGGGGCTTGAACTCAAGGACCGGGAGATCGTGACCTGAGCCGAAGTCAGGCACTCAACTGACTGAGCCACCCAGGCGCCCCAAAAGATCATGCTTTATGAAGGTAAACTAGTTCCCAATGACTCTAACAGGACCCCATGTTTAGCAGCTGTAATCGCGACATTCAGATGTGGGGACCCCTGCTGGCCTCCTGTGTAGCCCCTTAACCACTTTTTCCTCTCTCAAAATCCCACAGCTTTGAGTTTAAAATACTCTTTTGAGTTTAGGGTGCAGCTTCCGTTATAAATTTTGCCATTCCAGATTATAACCTCTCACCCTGAATCTCATCAAGATGAAAGTTTAGCTTATAGTTGTCAGCCTTAATATAAACTATTATTTTAGGGAAAAATATCCAAAATGACGCGTTTGTAGTCTTGAACATCCTTAGAAGAATTCAAAATAAAATAATTACTCCTCTTTCTTGACCCTCAGTTCGACTACGTGGTAGATGCATTAAATGTCTACAAATCTTTAATATGAGCATAAGCTACTTTACTGTGGGTTCTCAAATGTCTGAATTTGAAGAACTGTATGAGCCTGGAGGACGGGAAAATTAATTTTCTTTGGAAATATACATTTAAATAAATATGATAATAATTTACAATTCTTTGAGCACATACTCCTTCTCTGAGTTTGCCCTAGAATATATTTTTGTATTCTTATTTAACCCTTGCAATAACCTAGTAAGGGAGTCATTATCCTCATTTCTCCGATAAGGAAATTGAAGTACAAGGAAGTTAACGAATTTTCTAAGAGGGGCAACCAGGATCTGAACCTTGTTCTACTTAACTCTAGAATCCTGTTTTAACTGCTGTGAAACGCTGAGATTTAACATGTTGGAGCTCTGGGCTCAGCTGGCCTGAGCCAAAATCTCACCTCTGCCATCTACTAGCTGAATGGCATCAGGAAAGTACTGAGAACATGTCTAGCACACGGTAGGTGTCAAATAAATATTAAATCTTATTATTTTCAGAATACATAGAATTTGAGTGGGAGGGCACAGTAAGGAGGGAGTCCTAGGAGTCATGTCAGGGAGATGGGAAGGCCAAATACGCAAATCCTGTAGGATCTTGAACACCATTGTAAAGATTTAGGGCATTACTTTGAATGTAATGTAAAGATACTAGAGAAGTCTTTTTTTAAGGCATATGTATATATATATATATATATATATATATATATATATGTTTATAGGGAAAAATATCCAAAATGACGCGTTTGTAGTCTTGAACATCCTTAGATGTTCTTATATGTAGTTCTTATATGTAGTCTTGAACATCCTTAGATAAAACATATATATATGTTTTATAAGCATCATCATACATAACTTATTCAACAGCCCTGCAAGATAGGTGTTGTAATTCCCAATTTTACAAGAAAATACATTTTGATCAAAGTTTTACAACTTACTTAAGGTCATGCTGCTAAGACACTGGAGAATTCTAACAAGAGAAGTGTCACGATCCAACTTGGGTTTTCTTGACCACTCTGGCTGCTGGATGGAAATACGCTGCAGAAGGGCGAAAGTAAAAGCAGAGAGACCCTTTAAATGTCTCTTGCAGTAATCCAAGAGAGAAATACCAGTGGTTTAGAACAGAATGATAACAGTGGAGAAAGTCAAGAAAAAAAGTGGTTGGACTATACAGTAACAGGATTTATTGATATATTGGACACGAAGAATGACAGAAGAAAAAATATTTTAAAATGACTCTAGGTGCACCTGGGTAGCTTAGTCAGTTAAGCCTCCGACTTTGGCTCAGGTCATGACCTCATGGTCCTCGGGGTCAGGCTCTGTGCTAACAGCTCAGAGCCTGGAGCCTGCTTCTGATTCTGTGCCTCCCTCTCTCTCTGCCCCTCCCCTGCTCACTCTCTCTCTCTCTCTCTCAAAAATAAATAAACATTAAAAAAATAAATAAAATAAAATAAATTGACTCTAGCGTTTTAACTTGAGTAACTAAAATGTCAAGATTAATGACTTTAATAATTAATAGCTAATAATATTAACTAATAATTAATGTCTTAGATAATTTCATTTCTTATAGCTAAAATTAATTCTACTCCTGGATTTTCTGTATATTAATAAATGTGCTAAGGATTAAATACAGATCGCCAATTGGATCTTTTAGATAAAGGATTCCAGACAAATCTTTTAATAAATTGTCTGGTGTTCTGATTTCGCAATCTCACCGTTCTGTTAATACAAGAAGGATGACTTGGTGAGTTACTCACAGAGTGACAGGTGTCCAGGACACAAGGAGAGCCCATCATGAAGCATGCCTGGATCTATTATCTGAGTAACCGATCTATTCCCTCAGAGATACAAGTAGGAAATATTGTTGGTTTTCCATTCACACTAGTTTGGTATTCTGGACAGATCCCTTTGTTTTCTTTCCTTTTCATGTATTCAAAGTCCAATTTAGAATTCTCATCTTATGCCTAAGACAAAGCTCTCATTTCTCACGTGGCCAGCTGGTTCCAGGCAAGTGTGTGGATGGATGTGTGTGCCATCTGCCGTCAGCAGATCAACCCACCGCCTCGTGGCCTGGGCACTACCAAGACAGCTGAAGCCTGTCTCCTTCAGAGGATTCCTTTAACCCAGAAAGAAACTCCTACTCTGCCACACCTCAGTCACTTTTCTGTCTGCAATGCCACTTCTCCCCAGTCTTCTTCGCTTTTGCTCAGGTAGGCTCAGAGTAGATCGACGAGTCCACCGACCAAGCAGATGTCCGACAAAGGAATGAGATGTCATCCTAGCAGGGACCTCCAGTCTCTAGGGTGGTGATTCCTAGGGTGGTCTTCCCCAGGCTTGGAGTTGTGGGGACCACAGCATTCCTGATGACTCCTTGATGACTCCCTGATTCTTCTTCTACCCTGCCTTTTATTTTCTAACAGCCTGGTATGGAATTTGAGTACTAACAGTTGGATGGAGAGATCAAAATTAGCCAATAGCCACTAAATAATAAACTCTTGAGGGAGTGGGGCTGTCCTCCACTATCGCCAGCTTTCTTCAGAACAAGGGACATAGACTATCTCTTTGTCCTCAGGTTTAGGCCCAAGTTAGCAGTTTAAGGCAATAAAAATTAAAAAAATAATAATAATAAATAAATAAAAAAACCTTCTCATATCCAACTACATAGTTGGATATTCTGAGAATTTCCAAAGTGGTGTTCCTGAAGCACAGATATTCCGAGACTGAGCAGGCAGATAACTGACAGCCACTACAGTAGGTGAGTTGTGGAGAGCGATTAGAAAAGCGTTCACTCGTCGTTCTTTGATCGCTCCCTCACACACAGAAACATACACGCATCACCATCACCACTTTCAGACAATTAGCGTTCAAGGATGTAGCAGAACGAATGCATCTATTCCTTGCAAAACCTTCATGCTGTGGTCCTGACAAGAGAATCAAAAATAGAAGATGTAAAAAGTGTGCAAATTACTGAGCTTTGACACTGCTCGCTGGGTAACTTTTGGTCACTAATGATCAGAGTTAGAAAGGCGTCCCCCCTCTGGTTGTCAGGCAGCCAGGATCACAGCTATAAGGAGTACAATCAAATGTATATTGAAGATCTGGTTCTAGTGATTGTTTCCCCCTTTCTATACAGGGAAGCTGATTTGGCTTAAAAAGTGGTTCCCTATTGGGATTCTTTCTTTTTTTGTTTTCTTTTAGAGAAAGAGAGAGAGAGAGAGAGAGCAGGAGAGAGGGGCAGAGGGAGAGAGAGAGAGAGAGAGGGGGAGAGAGAGAGAGAATCTTAAGCAGGCTCCAAGCTCAGCACAGAACGCAACGTGATGGGGCTTGAGACCATGACCCTGGGATCATGACCTGAGCTGAAATCAAGAGTTGGGCTCTCAATGGATGGAGCCACTCACCTTCCTCCCCATTGGGATTGTTTCTATTCATTGTTTTATTCTGACTGGACACTCTCACTATTTGTCCATTCTCTACCTTTCCTTGTTTTGGCATCAGATCTCAGGCAAGTGAAACATCCTTGTAAGTTGATTTGAGACCTTGCTTAGGAAATAAGAGCTTGAAAATGCTGAGACAGAAGTTGCTGGTCTTTCCCCCTACTCCACTTAGGCTAATTATATGCTTATACCCAGTAAGGAAAGGAGTCCCTTTTTTCACTTTGTTTACTTTGAATAAGTGGTGCCTGATAGCTGTGCTTCTTTGAATGTAGTTCCTGATAGCAATGCTTCCTAGAAATGATGGTTCCCATGAGTAACCATTGTTTAATATGACACATTTGAACTGACAAACAATCACACATGCCAAATACTCCTTTCCTGCAGTATGCATGTCCAGAAAAGTCTGATCGTGTATCTAAAATAATTAGATTTTGTTCAGTAATCAAACTCAATCAAATGAATTCTGTGTGAACTACTTTTATTCCCACGATGAGAAATGTGTGTCATATCCCCTGTAAATTTGCATATTTTTCCATAAACCTAAAACCAATCAATTTTGAAGAGTTATGATAATATAAAGAATCTGAGGCAATTACGTGTCTTTTAAACAGGGATTCTAAATGCATTTCACTGCTGGTGTTCATGTAGTAAAGTAGTCAAAACTTCTTTAACCCTTTTCATGACATCTCAATTAAGCTGTAATGATTGAGGCTCAGGACATTTCTTAGGATTAATGACTGGCTGGGAAAGTGGATGGCCTGAGGTGAAGCCAAGGGCCATTAATTCCCTCTGGTCATTAATCCCCCAGGAAATGCCTTAGGCCTGGCTTGATATTAGCATTACAGGCTGCAAATATACTGGTGAATTTCCTGATTGGTTTTAAAAGAATTTATTAAGATGTCATATTTTAATTTCTGCCCTGTATACCCAACATCTCCAAATTTTGATTCCTGATTTTTCATCCTACATTGTTGATTGCAGGGACATAATAGAAATGGTTTCATTGGTCATACTGAACACTTGCTTTGAAACAGTCAAAACACGTTCAAATTATTTTTGAAACTGACGTTCCAAATGGCCATTTGTCCTTGTGATGTTGTTCGCTAGTGACAATCCTGTCCATGACAGTAAATGATATTTTATTCAAGTGTGTGTGTGTGGAATGTTCTATTTGGTATCACCTAAGTCCATGAAAGGTGTTGAACCCTTCCCCTGATTTTGCTTGATGTTTAATACATACAAATCTGCCTTTAATCTCCAAATAGAATATCCACACTTTAGGCTTTTGTTAGAAAATAATTAAAACTTGGCCATAGAAATAAAATTTATGGGAATGGTCTAAAATGTGTATGTTCATCCATTCCTCTAAACACTGAACTTTCTCTCTAGATAACGGGCCTCTAAAGTTTGGAATAGAATTGCTTTTGCTGAACTGTACTCTAAAGTTATATCTGCACTAAATTTGAGAATGTCTATTTTTGAGAAAATCTAACAAAACTTATTGTTTTTACCACAAGCATGTTGTCACATATCGCTTATTACACTACAGAAATTTCTCAAGACTTCATATCAGAAATAGCTGGGATTAACCTAAGAAAGCAATATCTTTTTACCTGTTAGAAACTCTGGAACTTGCAATTGACCGCATTTCCCTTGTTTGGCTGCTAGAAAGCATGAAGTAAAAATTTGCAAGACAGAGCTGGCAAATTTTTTAGAGCAGCGTTGAGTACAATCTATACTTCTGACTTCATTCTATTCTGTCGTACCCTAATTCATCTTCTCTTGTTCACTATCAAGTTCAGGATATGTAACTTTGTCAGCTCCTGCTAATTCTGTTTGGAATGAGGTTGAATATAATTAACTAGTTAATTAATTAGTTAGTTAAGTAATTATTAACTGCTCTGAGCAACAAGCTTTTCCCTCCTCCTCAGTGCAACGCCTGCTTGTACTCATTCCTGACATCTAGTCATGTCTTCTTGTGACTCCAGCTTGCTCGTCTGCTTCAGGATGCCCAGTAGGACAAATCCAATGGGAGTCACCAGTCAGTCCTACAATACCTGGAACTAGACATCCCAAGATTCTCTCCCAATGTGGTCACTAATTCAGTTAGATAAGTACTCCTGTTCCCTGTTACTTGAAATTACTGTTAATCCTTGGAAGTCTTTATCACAAATGATTACTTCTGTTTCTTCCAATAAATTCCTGTTACTAAAGTTTTCTATCTTAGAATATCTACTTTAGATTGTAAATTTCTAAGAACCATAATCTACCTGATAACACACAAAATATCCAGTGTAAATAGTTGCTTATTAAGTTCTGCTTTTATTAAAACGTCAATGAGAAGCAATTCTTAATAGAAAAAAGGAAATGTAATGTACATAAATTAGGGAACAGACTATTAGGTTCCACCCCCCTGCCAAAAAAAAAAAAAAAAAGCAATGACCCCTTCAGGGGCAATATGGAGAATTAGACTTGGTAAAAGGACATTATTATGTAAAGGGTAGGAAGTACTATCTGTCCGTCTATCTAGGGGTCTATCCACTTATCTTTCTCTATTTATATATTTGATGATTGCCATGACATCCTTGAGTTAATTGAAGGTCAATTCAGGAAATACAACTTGGGCTTACTGATCTGAGCTGTGAAATGACAACACAAGGTCCTTATTCTGTCCTCAGATCGATGCCGCATGTGTGTGTGTTCCTGAAGCACATGGTATATGCTGTGTCTGTCTGGCAGAAACATTTGTGCTTAAAATACAGCCTGACAGTTCCCTGCCATCTTGCAAAACAGTGTGGCTTATTTAGAACAAATCTGTTATGACTGACCACAGAAAGATGCATGTGTGTTTCTGAGCCTCTTCCTATGAATAGGCAAAAGGACCATCTGGGCACGTGGCATTTACACATCTTTGAGCAAAGTTAGCATTCTGCCTCTCAGTAAAATCCATCTCTCAGGGACTCTGTGGGTTTGTGATGCTTCCTGTAGAATGGAGGAGGAAAACAAATGCACTTCAGTAAAACAGAAGTATCCTTTTTTTTTTTTTCATCTGTCATAGCCACAGTTTGATAGTATCTGTATTTCATTTTCACTTCGGAATATCACAAGAGGGAGAAATGGCAGGAAGCAAGTTGCTTCCACATGGTTGTGAAAGAGAGTTGTTATATTTGGTTGCTCTCTGTGGCACATCTCTGTGAAATAAAAAAAAAATAAAAAAAAAATAAAATCTAGCTACCATCCTGGTGGTGGGGGAAAAAAGTAATGTCTTTATCCTTTACTAAGAAAAATTATTACAAAATAATTTGGGTGGTCATAATGATATTTCCCCTTTGTGCATCTTTATTAAAATTCAATCCGACTTATAAGGTAGACAAATACTTATCTGTTTTTCTTAAAACATGTATTTTATTTGGCAATGCATAATACTCAGGGAAAAGATGAATTAGACTTAATTATTTTGTAATTAAAAAGGTATTAAGCTCTGAAACTTTCTAATATTAAGGAATTCAAGACATTTTTCTTGGTCATAGGAAAACATGATTTTTTTTTTTAATTTTTTTTTTTTAATGTTTATTTATTTTGGGGACAGAGAGAGACAGAGCATGAACGGGGGAGGGTCAGAGAGAGAGGGAGACACAGAATCGGAAGCAGGCTCCAGGCTCTGAGCCATCAGCCCAGAGCCCGACGCGGGGCTCGAACTCCCGAACCGCGAGATCGTGACCTGGCTGAAGTCGGACGCTTAACCGACTGAGCCACCCAGGCGCCCTGGAAAACATGATTTTTAAAAGAAACTTTGCCAAAATTTATGCAGCCAAACAAATTATTGACCATTGCTAGAAATATTTTTTTTACTCAGAACATTTTGTATTTATTCTTTAAAAAATGACTTTATAACATGTGGTTTATTATGTTCACTGTCCTTAAGAGAAACATGCCTCTCATCCTAGAATAATGAGTTAATATAGAAAAGAGTCAAACATAAGCAAGTATTACAAACAGGAAGTATGATTAACGGGGAACTTACTTTTTGGTTAAAAGAGATGTGTGACTATAAAACAATGAGGCTGATCTCCAATCCCATTCAATTCTAAAATTTGACATGACATTCCCTCTCTGAGATAATCTTTTGCAATTTGTAAATTCAGAGAGCAACTCTAAAAGAAGAGTGCCAAAATGTTTTACTGCAATGGCAACATTGTTAAATTTCATGAAGAGCTTCCTGAGGGTGCCATTTTGAAAGACAATCACATGTTGTCACACATGATTGTTGAGAAAAATTGTCAGTCCCATTGCTTTCTAGTCACATATTTTACTTAAGCTTCAGTTGTTTTCCTTCTATGAACTGAAATACTGAATGGACTAAATTGTTGCCAAATCTTATGTCTTTTAATTCAAAACAACTTCCCCTTACTCTCCCTTTTCCTCTTTGTTTCTGTCATCCCTCCTATGATCTAGGTCAGGGGTCAGCAATTTGAGGGGGGCTAGATATTAAGTACAGTAGGTTTTCTGGGCCAATAGGCAAAATCAAGAGTATAATGCAGGTACTTATATTATAAGAGAATAGACCCTTGACCTGTTCTGCCCAGTTTGCCTGGGATGTGTGTTGCAGGTACTTGGGATGCTCTGTGGCCTGTTGCTATCTAAAGAAGACTTTCTCAGGATGGTGATGGACGAAACCAAGGGAGAGGAGTCTAGAAGGTAATGCTGTAAGTGACTGCCATGGTCATTTTCACTGTCTGTTCCAGTGAAATCCAGATCCAATGCAGCCATCTCAATTTGGGCAGTTGTCCAGAGAAGAGGCCACTCCCAGGACTAAGATTCTACCATTTTGTACACACCAGTTGCAAATGGCAGGGTCCTTAATGTGTAGGTGACAACTGGCGCAGACCCTGAGTGGTAGCAAGCCATGACTGGGAGACAGTTGTTGGGTATGGAAAGGGAATGGGGAAGGAATCCCCTAGGCCTCCCACCTGACCCTTGGGATCCATGACTCTAAGTGTTAGCTCGCTGGGATATATCTACAGATAGTACAAAAGCAGGCAGCAGGCCAGATTTTGTTCACCCAGTTTGTCAGCCCGCGGGTTTGAGAGTCACTTGTCTCCAATCTTTGTTTTACTAAATCCCCAGAAGGGTCCATCTTTCCAAGAAACAGTCTTTCCTGCAACAAACAGATAATAGGCATAAAAATATCCTACAGTAATCCTCAGGAATCTGGGGGGGAGGGGGGGTGTTAGTTGCTATTTCATCCAACAAATTATCTTTATGTTTATCCTAAATCCTTCCTTTAGCAGTTCCTCATATTCTCAATTCAACAGAAGAACTCAAAGGTCCCAATCCCCTTCATGAATAACGGAGTCTAGGCAGATTCTTAGGTGGTTCTGCATTTCTTTCCTGGTGGCTAAATAGCACTGTGGTTTACAGTAGGGGTCAGCAAACTATAGCCTGTGGGACAAAACCAGTCGCCCCCTCCCCATTTTTGTATGGCCCACAACTAAGAAAGATTTTTACATTTTTATGTGGTTGGAAAGAAATCAAAAGAAAAATACTATTTGTGACACATGAAAATTTATGAAATTCAAATTTCAATGTCCATAAATAAAGTTTTATTGGAACACAGCCATGCTTATCCATTTACATATTATCTATGGCTGCTTTGCACTAAACGGCAGAGTTGAGTAGTTGCGACAGAGACCGTATGGCCTGCAAAGCCTAAAATATTTACTCTCTGGCCCTTTACAGAAAAAAAAGTTGCCAACTCCTGGTTTAGAGTATGGCTCTGAAATCAGACTGTGTTCAAATCCCTTCTCACCGTTTTTAGTACTGTGCCCTTGTGGACAATTTTCTTCATTGCTCCTTGTATTGGTTCCTTCGTCTATGAAACAGGGATATGACAGCATTTACTTCACAAACTGATGTGAAGAGGAGATATATTCATCAATGTAGGTGACTTAGACCAGAGATGGGCACTTGGTAAGCATTCAATAAATGTTAGCTGCTTTTATTGTGCTTTTCTGAAATTGGATCTTATTTGTGCAAATACGCACACTAACGAAACAAATATAGTCTTTCCACCTATAAAAAGCGACCAGATGGCAAACAATTTTGAATTTTTCACATGGAGTGCATTGGTAGTTTATACATTAATAAGAAACATTTAGTTGGGACTATATATTTTGTATAGAGTCATGAAAGGCAACATGGATCCTTCTAGAAGCTATCAGTCTCCTGAGGGAACCAAGTTCAAACATGTGAAACAGACATACCTTTAAAAGATGACTCTCTTTATCAAAAATTTTAGAAAATACACATTTTCTCTGCAACTTTAATAGCAACTCAGTATGATGAATTATCATGAAAGACTCGATTATTGAGCTTAATAGTAAACAAAATCAGCACACAGAAATCAGTTGCATTGTTATAAACTAACAACAAACCCCCTGAAAGATAAATCGAGAAAGCAAACAATCCCATTTACAATTGCATCAATATATGTATGAGTGTGTGTGTGTGTGTATATATATATATATATATATATATATATTACTTAGGAATACATTTAACCAAGGAGATGAAAGACATATACACTAAAAACTATAAGACACTGATGAAAGACTTTGAAGAAGACACATATAAATGGAAAGATATTCTGCATTCTTGAACCGGAAGAGGTAATTGTGAAATGCCCCTACTGGACAAAGCAATATAGAGATTCAGGGCAATCTATCAAAATTCCAATGGTTTCTTTTTCATAGAAATAGAAGAAACTATCTTAAAATTTGTATGGAACCACAAAAGACTATGAATATCCAAAGCAATCCTAAGAAAGAACAGAGTTGCAGACATCACATTTTCTGCCCTCAGGCTATATTACAGAGCTTTAATTACAAAGTTAGAAACCAGTTGAAGCAGTATGGCCAGACATAAAAACAAGTGCACAGACCAGTGGAACAGAATATAAACCCATGCGTAAACCCACAGGTATACAGTGAACTAATTTTTGATAAGGGAGCCAAGAACACACAATAGAGAGAGAATAACCTCTTTATAAATGCTGCTGGGAAAACTGGATAGCAACATGCAAAAGAATGAAACAGGACCCCTACCTAACATCACTTACAAAAATTAACTTGAGGTGGATCAAAGACTCAAATATAATACCTGAATCCATTTATAACTCCTAGAAGAAAACAGAAAAAAGTCTCCTTGGCATTGGTCTTGGAAATAATTTCTTGGGTTAGACAGCAAAAACACAAGCAAACAAACCTACAAGAAACAAGTGGGACTACAACAGACTAAAGAGCCTCCGCACAGCAAAGGAAATAATAAATTGAAACGGCAACCTTTGGAAAATATTTGCAAATTATACATCTGAGAAAGGGTTAATATCCAAAATATTTAAGGAACTAATACAACTCAATAACATAAAAAGAAATAATCCAATTAAAAATGGGCAAAGGACCGAAATAGACATTTTTCTGGAAAAGACATACAAATGGCAGATAGGTATATGCAAAGGTGCTCAACATCACTAATCACCAAGGAAATGTTAAAACCACAATGAGATATCACCTCATTGTGAGATAACACCCGTTAAAATGACTATCATCAAGACAAAGAAATAGCAAGTGTTGGCAAGGGTACGGAGAAAAAGGAATTTTTGTACACCATCGGTGAGCATATAAATTGGTACAGCCATGATGGAAAATAGTTTATCAGTTTCTCAGAAAATTAAAAATTGAACTACAGTATGCAATCCCACTCCTGGGTACACATCCAGAGAAATTGAAATCAGTATCCCAAAGAGATATCTACACACACATTCATTGTAGCACTATTCTACAATAATGAAAGTAGAAATAACCTAAACATCTTTTGACAGATGAATGGATAAAGAAAATATGATATATATCCATATATGTTATATGCAATATATATGTGTATAATTAAGTGTAATATACAATGATATATATGCATATAATATATGGATATGTATGTGTACACATAATATACATATATATGTGCACATAATAATATATATGTAGCTACAATGGAATATTATTCAGCCGTGTAAAAGAAGGAAATCTTGCCACGTGCAATAACATGAATGAAACTGGAGCACATTATACTAAGTGAAATAAGTCAGAGAAAGAAGTATACTGTATGATATCACTTATATGGAATCTAAAAAAAAAAGGTCAATTTAATAGAAGCAGAATAGAATGGTGGAGGCCAAGGGCCAGGGGGAAGGGGAAATGAGGTGATGTAAATCAAAGGGTACAAAATTTTAGTTATAAGAAGAAGTTCTGGAGATGTAATGTATAGCATGGTGACTATAGTTAATAATATGATACTGTATACTTGAAAGTTGCTGAGAGTAGATCTTAAGCCTTCTCACCACACACACACACACACACACACACACACACACACAAACACACACATGTAAACTGTGTGAGGTAATGGACGTGCTAATTATCTTAAATTTGGTAGTCATTCCACAATGTATATGCATATAAAATCATCACATTGTACACTTTAAATATATACAATTATATTTATCAATTATTCCTTAACCAAGTTTAAAAAAGGATTACTTTCTCTACCAAAAAAAGAAAGCACCCAATTTTTCCTACTATTGTAATAGCAACTCAAAATACTGAATTATCTTGAAAGACTCTATTTTTGAGCCTAATAATAGTGCTGAACCACAATTCATCTTTGGAACCTTCTATTCTTTCCCTTATCAACACACTTGCTGCCTATAACCTAATGTTCATTAGCCCCACCCATGGGCTGAACGATGAATTGTACAAATTAGCTTTTTAATTTTTTTTTGTAAATTAGCTTTTTTTTTCCTTCTCACTGACATCAGAGATTATAAAAAGACTTAAAATTTCCCAAGGCATTCTAAATGGAAAATATTGTTAATACTTAGATTGTAAAACTTTAATCAAGAAGTCTTGTTTTCGGGGAGGTGGTGTGGGTGGCTCAAGTCAGTTAGGCGTTGGACTCTTGAGTTCAGCTCAGGTCATGATCTCACAGTTGGTGAGATCAAGCCCCATGTTGGGGCTTGGGATCCTCTCTCTCTCCTTCTCTTTCTGCCCCTCCTCCACTCATGCTCCCTCTCTTTCTCTCTCTCTCTCTCTCTCTCAAAATAAATAAATAAAATTGAAAAAAAAAAGACATCTTGTTTTGAACTTGAAGTTGTTAAGAAGGCATTCCCAATAAGAGAAACATGATGATTTATTATTTCAACAAGTACTTAGTGCATATGACATAGAACCCTTAACTGTGAACAAATCAGATAGTCATATACCTGTGCAGCTTGCATTCCTGTGGTTTTGGAATGGTAATAAATGATTCTGACTTTCTTCTCTCAAAGTTCCTTCTGATCTATCCTGTCAAGAATTGCAGGGGCACTTGGGTGGCTCAGTCGGTTGAGCGCCGGACTTCACCTCAGGTCATGATCTCGCAGTTTGTGAGTTTTGGGCTCTGTGCTGACAGCTCAGAGCCTGGAGCCTGCTTCAGATTCTATGTCTCCCCCTCTCTCTGCCCCTCCTCCATGTCTCCCTCTCTCTCTCTCTTTCTCTGTGTGTGTGTGTCTGTCTCTGTCTCTCTCTCTCTCAAAAAAAAAGCTAAATAAACATTAAAAAAAATTTTAAAGACTAATCTTCTTAATACTCTATTTTTGTCAATACATTCTCCTATTCAAAAAGCTTTGTTTCTCATTGTGCCCCAGGTCAATGTAAACTCCTTAGCATGGCATCTAGGGTTTTTTATGATCTAACTCAAGACTATCTTAAGTTTTCTGTTACCGCATTTCCACACTTTCACTTTTCTACTCTCTGTTTCCAACTTACCTACTTAGCATCTTATGACTCTGCTTCCGCACTTATAAGTCATAAAAAAAAAAGATTAAAAGGAAATGAAAATTGGCTAGTATCCATGGAAAACTCTTAAATTTCAACTCATTGAACAAAGCATAAATGGGGTTTTATTCTCTCTTTTTAATATCTTTTCATCTGCCCTACAGCATGACGCTTGACCCTTTAATGATGGTATTGTAAGACTTCACATGGACTCCCAAATCTGTTTCTGCTACACCTAACCTCTTATTTTGAGAATATTTTTTTCTTTCCTTGCTTCAACTTAATATTCAAAGTTGTGATGGGACATTGATCTTTACATTTCCAACTTTCATTGAATTACAGTGAGTAAAATGTAGTGAAAGCCTCCAATGTTCACATTCCATCAGACCAAAAGCTTCATGAGGACAAGGGCTATGACCATGTTACCATTCTCCAAGTGCTGTATCTTCAGTAGAAAGTAGTACACAAATAATTTCATTAAATCAACACATCCTACCTTTTTTCTACAAGATTTTAACACACATCCCTCAACTTTTATTTAATCAAATATTATTTAATACCTACTTTGTATCAGGTGCGTGCTATGCTAATTATAATAATACAAAGATAAAAGCAAACATTTAAAAAATAACATATGCTGGGGCGCCTGGGTGGCCCAGTTGGTTGAGCATCTTAGTTCGGCTCAGGTCATGATCTCACGGTCCGTGGGTTCGAGCCCTGCCGCGGGCTCTGTGCTGACAGTGGAGCCTGGTTCAGATCCTCCGTCTGTCACTATCTGCCCCTACACCGCTCACGTGTGCTCACACTCAGCTCGCTCTCTCTCAAAAATAAAAACACAGTAATTAATAAAAATAATAAAATAATAAATTTTACTAACATTTGTTTATAAAGCTAGTGGGAGTATAAACATTTCCTCTCCCATGTTTCAATACAATTTTATTTGAACTTTTGTAATTCTGAACCACGGCTTCTGGCTATGCACGATTGCCAGAAACATTTCTGTTATTGCACCTGCACCCCTCTATGCGTCCGTAGTTGAGCGGCCAGTGTCTCCCATCTTTGAATTCCCCTGTTCTAAGGCACCACTTTGTAAGTGGTGGCAGCTAAACAAAGGTCCGTTTAGTTGCACTGAATGACTAGTGATAAAAAATCAGTAACACATGCGCAGACCTGACATCTTCAGTGTATAAGGCCACGTAGCTAACTTCACATCGACAACTTCAGCTTTCGATCGTTATTTGTGTTTTCTGTTCTTGTTGTTCTTTTACGTAAAGAGTGAGAATTTTGCCTTCGAAACCCAAGATCCCATACCTAAGTTCATCTGGCCAGCACACAATATACCATTGCCTGTCATACACAACATATCATTCTTCATTTCTGCAGCCCCACGCTGGACTTTATTGAAAGATAATTTCAGACAGGAGTGTTTCCATCTCGCTCTTCACCATTTTGGTTACAGCTTATCTTTTTCCTAATTCATTCACCAAGTAGTGATTTATAGAACAGACCTTAACTCAGTTATATTGATCTGCCTCTTGTGGTTATTATGATGGAGTCAAATTTTACAGCATTTTCAAGATTAAGATTCTATGTAGCCCTATCAAGTTTCCAACTAAGACTTTGGATGGCTTTTGATTCAGGTAATTTCCTTTTTTTACAGCAATGGTCTTACATGTTTAAAAGAGAACTAGAATACCTAGGGAGCGACATTTTAAGTAAATGAAGGCCCTTATTAGAAATAAAAACAATTGTGTCAGTCCAAATTGATACATGGGTTGCACTTTTGGATGTGATCATAATTCATTTTTTAAAAAGAATGATTTTATATTAGCGTGTCCTGGCATTTACAAGGAGGTTAGGTGGTAGTTATGAATTTGCATATAAACAAAAAATTAACACAAAGCTAAGCTTGTTTCACTGTTCTTTTATCTTAGTGAACTATATTAAACTTTTAATTTGGGGAAAATGCCTCTACAAATCATCAGTGTCTGAATCCTGTCCCCAGGCTGTGAGCCCTCTCAGACAATGACTCTCCTTGTGCTTTTCTAAGCAGCGGGGCTACTGGAGGGAATTCTTCTCATTTTCCAATGGTTTGAAAATATTTTCATCAGCCAGGGCACCTGGGTTGCTCAGTCGGCTTGAGCGTCTGACTCTTGATTTCCGCTCCGGTCATGATCTCACACTTTATGAGTTCAAGCCTTGCATTAGGCTCTGTGCTGACAGTGCAGGGCCTGCCTGGGGTTCTCTCTCTCCCTCTCTCTCTCTGCCCCTCCCCTGCTCGTGTTCTGTCTCTTGCTCTCAAAATAAATAAACAACCATGAAAAAAATTTTTAATAAAAAAATTTCTTCATAAGCCTCCTCTCTTTAGTTTCAACACTTTTGCCTTCTCCTTTCAAGCTTACCCCCCACTGCACTCTGTGCTCTTGATCTCATTTCTTTTTGTTCCGCCTTTTTCCCTCAGTTTTCCCATCTGTGCCTTCATTGTCCTCAAGCTCGCCTTGTCCAGTACCTACTTTTGCTTGGAAATTTCTGCACGTATAGAGCTCATTATGCAACACATTTTCTCCTACATAGGTCCTGTTTCTTAACTTCTTTCTGTTGCTAGATTCTAAAACAAACTGACCGGACTGCCCTCATCCTTATTATTTTTTTTTTTATATATGTTTACTTATTTTGAGAGAAAGAGTGTCAAAGTACAAATGGGGGAGGGGTAGAGAGAGAGGGAGACACAGAATCCGAAGCAGGCTCCAGGCTCTGAGCTGTCAGCACAGAGCCCAATGCGGGGCTCAGACTCACAAACTGTGAGATCATGACCTGAGCCCAAGTTGGATGCTTAACCAACTGAGCCACCCAGGTGTCCCCGGACTGCCCTCATCTTTATACACTTTAACCCTTTTTCCTCTGTACACTCACCTAGCTTTGGTGATGTTCCTGAAATTGCACTGTTCGAGATTTCACAGTTTTGATGATCTCACTGTGATCAAATTTTGTAACACTATCTTTCTCAAATTTCTGGGAGATTTGATTACAACCAATATCCCCTGCTTCCTGGAAAATTATCTCATCTCTCTGATTATAATGTTTTTATCTTTTCATTGGCTTCTCTTTCGTTAACATTCATTAGAAGCAAGGTATCTTCAACTTCTTGTGTGCTCTCTTGGTTTTCTTGCTTATGGTTTCTAACTATTCCTTCATATCTTTTACTGTTATGCTATATTATAACATAGTATATCATATATACCATAAATATAATATATATAATATATATGCTATAAATAATAAATAGTATAAAATAATATAATATATGTAATATAAAGATCAAGTTATTAAGGAAAAAAACCTGATAGTTGTGTTGCTCTTTTTTTTTTTCTCCCAAATCCAGGTGCTTTACTATGCTTCTAAATACTGTCTTTGGCCTTGAGAGAAATGGGGAATAAAAAAGCTTTGGTGTTTGCAGCTCACAAAGAAGGGCTATTTGCAGAGAGAAAATCAGACGGGGCAGGGTCTGACCAGAAGGAAGCTAGCGTACCACAAAGCAGGTTGGGGTTTCTAGGTCATCTCTGATTCCAGGTGTCACCCCCTCCCAGGCCCACCAAGGGCAGAGAGAATGAAGGCTGAGAGGGCATCCTGGAGAGTTTCGTGTTGTGAGCACCAGGGCTCAAGAGGAGTATCCCATAATCGAAAAAGCAAAAGAAGGTACACTCTCTCAAATTAAGAACCCAGGTCCTCCCCAATTGTCCAGCCCCAAGAAAGCTCAGGCTTCTTTTATAACCACATTAAAGGCAGGGGCTGGGAACCCCCAATAATAACGGAGATTGAGTTTTCTGCCAACCAGACAAGTAAGAAGTTGGAGCAGATTAAATTTCACTTAGAGATATAGGTATGTTGAATCTTAGGGCAACATTAATACTCCGAATTTATATTACCTGCTTCGACCTCTCTCCTGAATTTCCGTTCTGATTGCAGAATCTACATTTTCTCTTGCACGCTACATTATGACCTTGGAATCAATTTATCTTACAGTAGGGTTAGATTTTAGGTTATAAATAACACTGCAAAGAACATGCCTATGACCATGTCTTTCTTTTAGATTATTTCCATAATATAAATTCCCATGAATGGGCTCACTGGGTCAGGATCAGAGTCAAGAATTCAGTAAGAGACTTGCTGGGGCAAGATGAATTGTTCATTGTCCATGAAAGAGTAATTGCATACAGAAGAAGCCTTTTGGATAGAAATCTGTGTTGCTCTCTTTTCTGTTTCTATACTTACATGCTCTGAAAAACACCAACCCATGTCTTAGTTCGCTCACTTTTATCCCTCTACCTCATGGTTTCCTACTTACTGATATTCCTTGTTGTGGCAGTGGGTGGGGAGGGGTTTTCCTGTGCACGGAGGACTTTCATCAGCATCCCTGGTCTCTACCTACTGCCAAGAGCAAATAAGATGTCCCCAGACACTGCCAAATGTCCCAGCCGGGGGGGGGGGGAGGGGGGTAGTGGATGGAGTGGGGGACAAGTCACCACACTACATCAGGTTACAAGTTTCTTTAAGTTGACCATTTTGACACAAAAGATATTTTGGCACAGCTATCTTATATAGTTTTTTTTTTTTTTTTTGATGTACGGACTTAATGCATTGTGAAAAACTGTTATAAAACTTACATTTAATAAAAAAAAAACAGGAAGTATTGTTGACATCATATCTCTTCATCATTACTTTGGATCTTTTCACAAACCTTATTCTATCTCTATAGACAGGTAAAAGTAACTTCCAGAATTTGTTGCTCATTACCTACACACACACACACACACACACACACACACACTTGTAAGATTTAACCTCATGAAAATAGCAGTTTCAAAATACTCTTATCACACTGCATCGGCAGTGCTGGGTGTCTCCCACTTCTCTCTTTCTTTTGTTCTTGTGGCATAACCTTCCATCTCATGCAATCAGATTCTTTGGGATGCCCTTTCTTGTGAGGTATTGTGGGTAGCAAAGGTGAGCTGTATATTTTAACCATGGGTTAAAGGAACTTAAAATGAGCTGACTACCTCACCATGATGGTCACTTAGCACAAGTAATGCATGGAGCAGTGTGCAGAAAGGCAATGGTCAGGGATCTCGTTAGTAGAACGGGCAGATGGCTAGAAAATTTCTGAGGTGGTCTGGAAATTTGATATGTTAGGAAACAATATCTTCATTTTAAAGGTTCAAAGCCCATGCAAACTTAAAGAATTCAGAGTAACAAGAATCTCGGGACCTGGAATAAAACTTAGAACAGGAGTTTCTTTTTGTTCCGCCTTTTCCCCATTAACAGTATTTACCATTAATGGTGTAAATTCTGAGTCCTTTGAAAGAAATTGTGGTTTATATACACAATGGAGTACTACGTGGCAATGAGAAAGAATGAAATATGGCCCTTTGTAGCAACGTGGACGGAACTGGAGAGTGTGATGCTAAGTGAAATAAGCCATACAGAGAAAGACAGATACCATATGGTTTCACTCTTATGTGGATCCTGAGAAACTTAACAGAAACCCATGGGGGAGGGGAAGGGAAAAAAAAAAGAGGTTAGAGTGGGAGAGAGCCAAAGCATAAGAGGCTCTTAAAAACTGAGAACAAACTGAGGGTTGATGGGGGGTGGGAGGGAGGGGGGGGGGGGGTGATGGGTATCGAGGAGGGCACCTTTTGGGATGAGCACTGGGTGTTGTATGGAAACCAATTTGACAATAAATTTCATATATTAAAAAAAAGAATATATTGATTAGGAAAATAAAATAAATAAATAAATAAATAAATAAATAAATAAATAAATAAATAAATTCTGAGTCCTTTGTTGGCCAGTTTCTCTGCTTCATTTGCCCCAAAGATGGAACTCTAAGCTATTTGGGTAAAAGAGCCAAAAAAAAAAAAAAAAAAAAAAAGTCCAAGTGGATCTGTTGTGAGGAATCCTGGACCCACTTCAGGTACCGTTACAGATTTTTCTCAACGCTCCAGTGCTAGAAACCTGGTGGGCAGCACCCCTTCTTCCTCCCACAAATGGGCAGCGTGAAAAGCACTGTCGTTAACATTAAAGGAAGGGAAGCACCTAGAAAGAAGTCAACGCGCAGGTATAACATCTTCAGCGCTAACCAGCTTTGTGGGGTTTGTTTGCGACGCATGACTATTCCCAGAGTGTATTTCAGCCCTTTATGTGAAAACGCTGCACCGATGCAAAATAACAGAGTTGCCGTAAGCTGCCAGCCAGCTGCTCATCTCCCTGTCAGAAGCTGTTTCTTTTCAGAATCAAGCCGGTAAGAGGCAACCTGCCACCTTAAAGAACATTGGTAGAAGTAAAAAGGGAACGCAGTTCACACGCATGTATACACACACACACACACACACACCCAAATGCATTAGGGCTGAAAAAAATAATACGAGAGGGTGTAAACTCCAGTGTAAAGATATTGGATCCAGCTGTATAGATTATTAATTTTTTTTAAGTTTTAAAAATGATTTGAAAGTGTTACAAATGGATGTTGATGAATTTTTTAGCAACAGTAGTGGTTCAATTCCAAGGAAATGTATTACTATCAACAAACTGTTGAATAAGAACTTCTCACGTAGGGGCGCCTGGGTGGTTCAGACTGTTAAGCGTCTGACCCTTGGTTTGGGCTCAGGTGATGATCTCAAGGTTTGTGAGTTTGAGCCCCGCATCAGGCTTTGTGCTGATAGCTCAGAGCCTGCTTGGGATTCTTTCTCTCTCTCCCTTGACCCTCTCCTGCAAGCACATGCACTCTCTCTCTCTCTCTGAAAATAAATAAATAAACATTTAAAAAAAAAAAAAAAAAGAACTTCTCACATAGAGGAACCTGATTTTACTTACCATTGGATGGAGTGGTCCATGGGAGGGCCATGAATAGGAGAGGTATTCAGTATACAATTATTTTTTTTAATGTTTATTTATTTTTGAGAAAGAGAGAAAGAGAGCAGTCAGGGTCAGAGAGAGAGAGGGAGGCAGAAAATCCAAAGCAGGCTCTGCACTGACAGCAGAGAGCCCAGTGTGGGGCTTGAACCCACAAACCACAAGATCGTGACCTGAGCTGAAGTCCGACACTTAACCTACTGAACCACCCAGTCCCCCTTCAATAGACAATTACCATGTTGGAAGCCTTCTGGTCATTCCCGGACAGATGACCTACAAGAGTTGCCATTTGAGTACTACATACTCTTGCAGCTCTCCCTGCCTGCTGGGCACTTTGCCTATCCCTCTACCCTCTTAACTTCAGTGTGAACTCCTAGATTTCTCTCAAGACAGTTCTTTCTTCAGACACCTGTGATTCTATGGCAAATCTGTTTACCCAATTAATTAGGAATAGAGCCTCAGTTGACTTTAATAGAGCACAGTTGCGTTATCTTGCCTATCTCTTCTCTAAAATCACTCTCAGATATCTTTCTACCATGGTGCCATCCTGACTGTAATATTCATGGAGGACCTGGCTTCCAGTCACCGGCACTGAGGCCCTGAGCAAGACTCTTCGTTTCTTTGTATCTTAGTTTCTCTTCTGAAAAGTAAAAGGGCTGCACCTGAGCCATATTTGACAAACAGTGAGTCACAACCTGTTCGAAAATCTTAAAATAAATATAATGTGTTTCCATCAGCATTTTCTAAAATTTAAAAAAGAATGGAGCAAAAAAATGTCAAATGTCATCATAAATATTAAGGATAAATGTCCTGTTAAACTTTTTTTTGTTTTCTACGTATGCGCGTGTAAGGAAAACACATTTCCTAACTATGGCTCATGGTTAAAAAAAGCTTGAAAGCCATTGCACTTCAGATGATCTGAAGGTCCCTCCATTTATAAATTATATGATTTTATTCTGGGCCTTTACCATTTCATGCATAGATTATTTCAATAGCCTTCGAACTATTCTGCCTGTCTAGAGTCTCTTCCCCTTCCAATCCATCATGCACACTACCGCGAGGCTGCTCTTAAGTAGCTCTTTCCACGTGTAATTCCCTGGCTCAAAACTCTTAAATTATTTCCCTTTGCAAAGCAAGTCCCTGTACTTAGTTTAGAATCAAAAGTTCTCTCCCATCTGGGTCCCTTCTATCTTTATAATCTAGTCTTCTTCTTTCCTATATGAATTCTGGGACCCACCAAATGTGTCTATCATCTCCTGAACATCCTTTCCAAATTGCTGCCCATAAAACTTAGCCCATCCATTTTCCCAGACTGGAATATTACCCCCCTTGTCCATAAACTCCAAGTTTATTTTTTCAGATAAGCTTATTTTTGCAAGTTAAAAAAAAAAAAAAAAACACTTGGTAATATTTTATCAGGATTGGCTTGATGAAGATTGAATTAATTTAAATAGAATAACAACAATATGTGTCTTTCTAGTTTTTGAAGACTTCTTTTACAGGTATTGTCTTAAAATTTTCCTCATATATGTTCTAGGAATTATCTTGTGTTTGGTAAGTATTTAATAAATGTTGTTAATGACAACTTTATTACTTTGGGGGATGAATTTGTACCTAGTTTGGTTGGGAAGTAGTGGCCAAGTGTTCAGTGTAATTCATTCAATCTCATAGTAATATTACAAGCTTAAAAAAATCTTTAAGGGGCCTGGGTGGCTCAGTCCCATTAAGCGTCTGACTTCAACTCAGGTCTTGATCACGCTGTTCCTTAGTTTGAGCCCCGTGTCAGGCTCTGTGCTGACAGCTCAGAGCCTGGAGCCCACTTCAGATTCTGTGTCTCCCTGTCTCTCTGCTCCTCTCTCTCTCTCTCTCTCTCTCTCTCTCTCTCTCTCTCAAAAATAAACATTTAAAAAATTAAATAAATAAATAAACCTTTAAAATAAAAATGATTGGTTGAAACAACTTATAAATACATTTTAAAATAGGAAAGAAACTTGAGGTAGAAACCTGAGATTTAGAGTTCATTTTTGCTACTCCCCACTGCTGCTTAAAAAAATGGGAGTCAGAAGAGGTTGGTAAGAGAAGCAGAAACCCAAAAACCTTGACTTTCCTCAGAATGCCAGTGGCTTGCTCTTCACCAGAAGGTTTATTATTTGTTATTCTGATTTCCTTTTCTTTCTATACATTTAAGGTATTTAGCAGACCTATTTGTTGCCTCTTGTATGCTCCTTAATACTCACTGCTAAAGTGAAGGTGGATTTCTCTGACATGGTAGGGGTATGTTTATAGTCTTAAAAATAGATGAGATGCCCATGGGAAGACAACCATAATGATGATGGGGGCAGGTCTGGGAGCCATCTCTCCACAAGTAGTATAACTTTCACACACCTGGGTCAGGAGAAGTTGAGAAATGAAATAAAAAGTAAAGATGAAAGCCAAAATATTACCCTTGTTAAGGATAGAGGCTAGTTGAATGACTCTTTGGGAGCCTTGATTCAATTTGGAGTAGGACTAAGACCCCTTTTCTTGTTCTGGCTTTCCCTGGGACTGTGATCCCCCTCCCTCTATTATAAAAAAGAGAAAAAAAGACCATGGCCTTATCACAGGAGTCCACACACAGGAAGATCATCTTGGAGGACTTTTCGACTTTTGAGTCTTGTGGTTGTAAAATCCATTATCATCTGATTGCATAAAAATAACATATAAATGTTATAGACCATAAAGCTTAGAAGTGTGGTTGTAAATTATATAAGCATATCTGTACATATACATATTCATGTTGTGATGCATTCAAATGATGAAAAATATTCTTTGCTCCATTGCTGCAGTGAGTTTCTATTCTTTTCTAAAATATGTTCTGGAGACATTGGCAGTGTCCTCTCTCTTTGCAAATGACTAATGCAAGAAGGTAACTTTGGAAATTACATTGCGATGTAATCATCCATATTGTGTATTGTGGATAAAATTGATTAGAATAATATTGAAATTCCCCCAAGGGACTCTACAATTATAAGTCAAGTCCCAAATGGAAAAGGTTTTTTGAAAAGTTGGCAGATGTCTTAATGAAAATGAAGCATTACAGTAATATATTAGGGCAATTTGTTCCTTATTGACAAGCAAATCACTAAACTATATAAATTACTAGATTAGACAGGCAGAATTACTTTTCTTTCAGCGAGTGGTTAATCAAATATTACTTTTAAATGCTCATTTGTTTAAGTTTTTGATATGCATATTAGTAGACAAATGATTGCCCTTTACTTAGAGCTCCAAGTTGGCTTTAGACGCTGAAAATCCAAATATTTGAATTAACATCTATTAGGAACGAAATTTGACTACAAGATTGAAATCTACTGTTCATAGTTTACAGTAGAATATAGAAAAGCACCCAGATTTTGCATTTCCTCTTAATAAATCCATGTACTTGGCATTTCTGTTTCCTTTTTATCCCTGTTTTTGTTTTTAAACACCCTTTCTTGGAAAAACAACACTGAAATAAATCCTTGAGGAAGGATTATTTAGGAACAGATAGAGTTATTTAGGAAGTGAGGTTATAACATGTCACCATTCCACATGCTGGCGAGGTTGCAAATGATTTGAAAGTTTGTTTCTGCATTTGTTTCCAAGGACTTGACCAAGCACAGAAGCTCCACATATATTAGTAACTAGGGCAAATTTATTCTAATAGATATTTATTCCAAGAACAGGAATCTTTCTGTTTCATATTGCACATGAATATTAAATAAACTACCTGCTGGCAACTACACAATATTTTAGTCTCTAATTTTAAAAGTACACTGTATTTTAATACCTATTTTTAAACAGATATCAATTTTTATGGAGCAGTACATGAGTTGTTGATGGATAAATCACCCAAGCATGGTTAAAGAGAGCCTAATCTCCAGCTGGTACCAGATCCATTTAATTGTATCTTCTGACCTCACCTCACCTGAGCCTGCATTAAAATCATAATACAGTTCAAGTGTAAAAATGATATACTGTTTGTTCGCCCTGTTTATAGAGGGGCAAACATACAGTTAAATTCACATGTTTAAAATTAGTGTAGTCATTTGAAAAGGTTGAGTTAGATCAAACTGCCTCTCAGCATTTTCTCTGCCCTTTTTTTATTTAAATGATTAGGCCTCCATCACCAGATGAGAGAGGCTGTTAAGAAAGTTGTAGCTGCTTTTCCTGGACACCCAGCAGATTGCTCCCCTCCATCAAACACAGAGAGCTTTAAGCATCATTTAATATGGGAACAGTTCATTTTTTAATGTGGTCAGCAGGCAATAGGACAGAAACTTTGGGGTGTTCTAAATCCTTTACAAACGCAGTATTTCAGAATGGCCTCAACACCAACCCCGGAGTGTGTCGCCATATTCTTTGGGGTGAAGTGTTGCCTTTAAATTAGTGGCAGTTTCATTTTCATAAGTTACAGTCTGTAAGTTTTTTTCTGTTTTAAGAGCTGGAGCATTTTTTTTTTTTTTTTTGGTTTTTAACAGCCACACCTCTATTGATCTTAACAACGTTTCCAAAAGCAATGAGTAGAGAACATTGAAAATGGTATAGCTTTTGAATTCAGATTCAAAGACACAAGTAGCTAATACTCATCACGAATAATGTCAAAAGCTTTCTGTGAGCCAGACAGGCTGGGTGATGAGTCTGCGCAACATGAAAGGCACTGGAATGCATATCTCCTCCTCTCCCAAGTAAAGACCTATCTTTTTTATTCACCATTGAAACTCCAGTGCCTAAAAGAGTGCCTGGGAGGAAGCCCAATGAGTCAGAATGAATGAATGAATGAGTGACCTCACTGAATCTCTACAACCACCCGATGCCGTAGGAAATATGTTTATCCCCATGTTACAAATGAGGAGACTAAAGTTCAGAAAAGGTAAGTAAATTGCCCAAGATCACATCTACTTAGTAGAAGAGCCAGAAGTTGAAGGTATGTCTGTCTGATTCCGGAGGCCATGCTCTCAACCAGTAGGATAACAGCTCTGTCACGGTGCTTCTCGAACTTTGATGTGCATCAGAACCTCCCTGCAGGCTTGTTACACCTCAGATTACTACCTCCTCTGCCCTGTAGAGTTTCTGTTTCAGTACGTCTGAAGTGGGTTTGCTGAATTTGCTTTTCTAAGAGGTTCCCAGGTGAGGCCAATGTTGCTGATCTTGGCACCACAATTTGAGAGACACTGGCTGTGATACAAGCTGAGTATTCCCAGCGAAATAAATAAAAGCATGTTCAGATATCCTTTTCTCTATGAGCATTATAACCCCTGGTTTTAACAAAATAAAATTTTGTTAAAATTTACAGTACAAGTCCTTTTCCTCATCCGTACCCATTTCCCTATAGTTCGTAGCATATATGGCTAGTTCTAATTTTTTTAACATTTTATTTTATTTTTGAGAAAGAGAGAGACAGAGCGTGAGCAGTGGAGGGCCGGAGAGAGAGGGAGACACAGCATCTGAAGCAGGCTGCAGGCTCTGAGCTGTCTGTACAGAGCCCGACACAGGGCTTGAACCCGTGAACCATGAGCTCATGGCCCGAGCTGAAGTGGGACGCTTAACTGACTAAGCCACCCAAATGCCCCACTAGTTCTAAACAACAAATATGTTGACTATTTTGATTAATCTGATGGATGTGAATCTCTTTCCTGAACTAATACTAATTTCTATCTTAGTATATCTCTTTAAACTTATAGAGTATCCGATGGACTCCAAAATGGCAAAAACATAGCCAACATCCAGAGACAGGAAACTCAAGGTCAGAGCATAACAATCTGTTACTCTGTAAAAAGAAAACAAAAATATTGTATTTAACTCTCCTGGAAACATTTTCTGCATTTAATGCCATGGAAATATCTGTGGGAGTGTTTGTTAAGTGTGGAATTGCAGATTTAGGATTTCGATCTTTATCTTCAAGAGTACCCGAGTCCCTGGGAGGACCAAAATAATCTGTCTCTTACCACGTATTTTTCTTAAACCCCTGTAAGCAGAGACAGGGTTAATGGTTAATTAATTTTTCAAAAAGATTTATCCCCTGATGTCAGTTCTCTCTAGCACACACTATAACCCTCGTCCCTTTCTTCTAGATTACTAGAAGCACATCCTTATGGTTCTGCCATCTTGGGACTGGCTTCTGCCAGTCTCTCCACCCAGTCCAGCCGGTTATTTTCTATGATACAGACCTGATGATGGCATCCCCTTGATCAGTTGCTATGTGTTGCATCATAACATTTTTACGGTAAAATTCATGCTTGTGAACTCTGTCTTTACGAGACCCTCTATGATGTTTTTGCTCCCTATAGCTCTCATCTCCCAACACCCTTTCCTGAAACGCACCCTTCTATAGAGATGTACTAAGATACTTGCAGATCCTCCAATGCAGCACCTGTTGGAGGCATCTGTGTCTTTTTTCTTCTATCTTGAATATTCCCTCCATGGCCTGCCTAGCCACGTATTTACAAGCCCATAAACACTTTGGTCTACCCAAATTCTATTCATTCTTCAAAATGTAAAACTCCAAGTGCCACTTTCTCCATGACCATTCCCAATTGCTTCTCTGATTTAAAAATCTCGCTTCTTGCTTCAACAGCACTTGAATATTTCTCCCATAGGACCTAGCACTCTATACTCATATAAGTGGTTTACTTGTCTGTCTCCTCTTCCAGACTATTTCATAAGATATGTACCAGGGCTTATATAATTGCAAATTTCCAGTACTAGTAGAGTGCTGGGCTTTTTGTGGAAATTCAAAAATTGTTTAGTAAATGAAAGAAAGAAAGAAAGAAAGAAAGAGAAAGAAAGAAAGAAGAAAGAAAGAAAGAAGAAGAAAGAAAGAAAAGAAAGAAAGAAAGAAAAAATAAAAGAAAGGAAGAAAGAAGAGAAAGGAAAGCAAAGAAGGAAAGAAGGAGAGAGACAGACAGAGAAAGGTCGGGGGGAATGTGGTTGCTTCAGGTGGATTATATATTTATTCTTTGGCCAAAGTGTATGATGGAAAGAACCTGGAGATGGAATAGCTCCTCGAGCAACTTCGAATAACCCTAGGCACTCCTCTGTAAAATGATAGGTTCCTTACAGTACTTTCCAGTATTGAATTCTGAGATAAACCACATCAGATGGAAAAAGGCGAACAAAATGAAAGATGCCTTAAAAGTAATAGAAGATAATATTTTTCTTTTGTAAACTTGTAGCATTTAAAGTATTGAAAAGATCTAGGGGCGCCTGGGTGGCTCAGTTGGTCAGGCGACTGACTTCGGCTCAGGTCACGATCTCACAGATCATGAGTTTGAGCCCCACGGCGGGCTCTGTGCTGACAGCTCAGAGCCTGAAGCCTACTTCGGATTCTGTGTCTCCTCCTCTCTCTACCTCTCCCCTGCTCACGCTCTGTGTCTCTCTGTCTCTCAATAATAAATAAACGTTAAAAAAAAAATTAAAGTATTGAAAAGATCTCAACCCTACTGAATGTTCACCCCCTGTTTTTTTCATGTCATCAGAGTTCTATATAGTCATCTAGGTACTAAATAATTA
This sequence comes from Lynx rufus, assembly GCF_022079265.1. Classification (NCBI taxonomy): domain Eukaryota; kingdom Metazoa; phylum Chordata; class Mammalia; order Carnivora; family Felidae; genus Lynx; species Lynx rufus. The sequence continues at coordinate 75,345,829 of NW_025814834.1, forward strand.
TAAGTCTAGGTAATCTAAGTAGTATGAGCTAATTTTAGTATTACACGAAGTATCACCTCCTAAACTAGTGATGGGAAACTGTAAAGAAGAGTCTCGAACCTTTAAAACTGAACCAGTTCAATGGTTTTCAACTTTTAACCAATGATATATTTTTTTAATTTTTTTAACATTTATTTACTATGTGAGATCTGTGAGATCATGACCTGAGCCAAAGTCAGTCACCTAACCAACTGAGCCACCCAGGCGCCCCACCAGTGATATATATATATTTTAATTATGCATAGCAAGTATTTAAAAAACTTGTAAATATTTAATCTGTAAAATTGATGGAAGTGGTGGTCAGGGAGAGGTAGCCTGGACTCCTGAGTGCTGATATTGCCGCCCTCTGAATGCCATCCCCAAGATTCCTCTGTTGGGGGCACCAAGGGCTTCTCAGAACAGTTTTAAAACCATGTGTCTAAGCCAATACCTTAAAAAAAGGAAACCCAAATCCAGTGATTTGCACAACACCTTAGCAAATCAGTGGTAGTGCTGGGATCAAAACATAGGTCCTGATTGTTACGCCAGTATCTATACCGTGGCATCTAAGTATATCCTTAAGGGTTTGCACAATAATCCACGATTTTGTTAACTGCATACAAGAACCCTGGTCACTTTCTGTTCTTCCCATGCTCTACCCAACCTTCACTCCACAAATGTGTGTATAATATGTATGTGGAGTATGTATAGGCTCTTTATAGAGGTGATTTATGGTTCTTGGGTCTTATGGATTTAGGCCCTATGGAGCAGGTTTTCACTTCCAAGGAATTTTATAAATGATTCACTAATCACCACGAATGCCTACATATGTCTCAGCAATGACTCCAGCTCCGGCCAAATCTGTATCTGTGAGCAGGCCTCACAGTGGGATTCCCAGAATACAAGAAGCAGATCTGGAAATGAAGTAAACATTCTGTGTTGAAGGGTCACTTTTTCTCTCTTGTTTTTCAACAAAGACTTCATAGGAACTGGCAGGTGGTGAATAACTCCATGACCAGTGAGGTAAAGGACAAGTTCTAGGTCTTTTTTTTAAGTTCTTATGTCTTTCCAAAAATATGTCAACCTTATCTTTATATCATGTTATGAGGTCAGCTTCATTGTATTTCCAGATCTGTGACTTTCCCCTCTCATTGAATAGGTAAATGTAACAATACAAGTGAATTCATATCTACTGAATTTGTTCATAATGCTAGAAAAAGGTGAAGATAGTATCACAGATATTCAGGGATAATTGCAGAGAAATTGGGCAAATACCCAATATGCTATGGCTAATCTTCGTATTTGTCAAGCTCAAGGATTAGCAATGACTTCTGGAAGTTCTGAAAGTATTCATAATGATAGGATCTGATCATGCCTAATCCACTTTGTGGAAGCTACTGTCCTTGTGAATATGTGTTGATAAAGACAATGGACAACATTTGAGTATACAGGATATGCCAGGCAGGTCCTGAGTGCTTTCACATCTTTAATTCATCTTCAAAAAATTCTATGATTTGAGTATAAGTACTATTCTAACTTTAAGAAAGAGGAGTATGAAGCAGAGAATTAATGTAACTTTCCCAGCATGGTATAATAATGGAGTATTTGAACCAAGGCACTCAGAAGCCTATACCAACATTCTTAAACACTATGTTACACTATCTGTTTCTTTCTCTTTTTTTTAAGTTTATTTATTTATTTTGAGAGTGGGGGGATGGGGCAGAGAGAGACGAAGAGAGACAATCCCAAGCAGGCCATGCACTGTCAGTGTGGGGCTTGATCTCACAAATGATGAGATCATGACCTGAGCCAAAATCAAAAGTTGGGTGCTTAACCGACTGAGCCACCCAGGCGTCCCTACACTATCTGTTTCTATTGCTGGCATTGGATAGAATCTCCACAGATGGATGACAAGTTGATGAAAACTCTCTGAGAAACTTCATCCCCCAAGAAAACATTCTTGCCTGAATGACCCACAGACTTTACGTGACAGTAGTATGGGATCCTAATGACCCAACAATCCATAGACCAATCACAGCCACTGAAATGTATTTTTGGAGCAGTCTTTCTAGACTTCCTCTCAAACTTTTTAAATTGATTTGGTCTTGAGATAGATTGATGACTTATCTTATTCCCCTTATTGTGATTTCTTTTTTTTTTTTTTAATTTTTTTTTTCAACGTTTATTTATTTTTGGGACAGAGAGAGACAGAGCATGAACGGGGGAGGGGCAGAGAGAGAGGGAGACACAGAATCGGAAACAGGCTCCAGGCTCCGAGCCATCAGCCCAGAGCCTGACGCGGGGCTCGAACTCATGGACCGCGAGATCGTGACCTGGCTGAAGTCGGACGCCCAACCGACTGCGCCACCCAGGCGCCCCCCCTTATTGTGATTTCTAAGAAAGCAAGGATACTGTCTTATTTATAATTCTAACCTTTGCTTTATCATGGACCATACCTTACAGATATCGGAAAAAGCGTCCTGTCTCATTATCCCCCACTCAGTTTTCCAGTAGATTCAAGGAATGCTACATTTCCTGGCCAGGTGGTGTGCTGGTAAATGTTTAACAACTTGCTCTTTGGAGGAATGTTTTTTTTAAGGTCTGCTTAGTAGCATATGCCAATTCCCATGGTGTAAACACTGTTACCATCAACAATTTCAAGTGACGAATTAACATGATGTAACAAAATTCAGAGTTGGGAAGAGATGCTAAGAATGGGCTCTCCCCAGCTGCCAACCAGTATGAAGACTGCAGCACATCACTGATTTGATCATTAAAAAAAACAAAAAACAAACAAACAAACAAAAAAAAAACAAGTCCTACTGAAGAGAGTGGAAAAAAGATAAACAAGGAATGATATGATATGGGTAAATATATTAGGGTTTCTGCTTAACTTTCTCTGGTCCCATGACCACACAAAGGGTCAGTTAGCTGCTCCTCCTCTTATGGTTTCAAAACACCTGTGAAGAGACTTAAAGTGTTCATCTCTTTCCAGTGTCCCTAGTAAACTGTAAACAATTTGAGAGACTATTTTATCTTCTGAGTGTATGTGTGTGTGTGTGTGTGTGTGTGTGTATAGTGACTGAAAAACTAAATCCTTGAAAAAATACTGTTCTAGCGCAGAGATCGTACCTATTTTTTTATTTAGCGTCTAGAGGTCATGAGTACCCACCTAAATTTTGGCCTTAATGCAAAATTTGCCTGCTTTGTTGATTTATGGTTAATCCATAGCATTACCCTTTAACATAGTTATTTGTAGTTGGTGATTAAGTTCTGTGGACTTGTGATTAAGGAGTAATTAATTTTCCATACTTAACACTAATGAAATTTCATGTGAAATGAAAAGTAACTACAGAATTAGCATTTGCATCTACTTAGCAGCTTGTCTTCATTATGTAACAAACAGACACAAAGTACTTCAAGTCTACCCTGGCCAAAGGCTTGAGAAGGGTGTGTAAGAGCTGGATAAAGAGAGACAGGCAGGCAGGCAGACAAATAAGCAGCGAAGACTAACTTAAATTATTATAAATGTATTTACAGAGATAGTTTATCAGTTTTATTGCAGATATACTGGATAATAGGAAAAAATTGAATAATTTACCCAGCAGTTTTCACATAAGCAATATTATTAAAATGAAGACACAAAGGAAGAGGTTATAGAGGAGAATATATAGCGGGCATGAATAAATGCATTAGGCAGCAGGCATGGTGAATGTTTTAGTAGGTTTGGACTAGATTTCGAAAAAAAAAAGAAAAGGAAAAAGAGTACTCAATTTCTGTGAAGTCTTAAAATATCTGCCGGGCGGAAGAATTGCCCGGAATGGGAAAGGTTAGTCCCATCTTTTTGTTGCTAGTAGTGTTTTCGAAGACTAAAAGCAAGTCTTTGTCATGCTGCTGTTCTGGAAAACGTAAAACAGAGTGCAAACGAGGAGGTGGTAAAAGGGAATGAGAAAAGAAGACGAAGAAGCAGTCGTCGCAAGCTGAATCCACAGTGTGAGCATGAGCCCGCAGAGTCCCAAACTTCCCTGTGATATTTTGCACATTTAAGGAAAAAGCAACTCCTCGTGTTCATTTTTTTTAACGACTACCCCGTTTCCTCCTGAACATCTATACTTTTCTAAGTGCCATTATTACTTTATATTCCTGTAAAATATTATTTTAAAAAACATACTGACCTTTCACTACAGAATGAAATTAAAAAAAAAAAAAAAAAAAGATAGGGGCGCCTGGGTGGCTCAGTTGGTTAAGTGGCCGACTTCGGCTCAGGTCACGATCTCCCGGTCAGTGAGTTCAAGCCCCGCGTCGGGCTCTGTGCTGACAGCTCAGAGCCCGGAGCCTGTTTCAGATTCTGTGCCTCCCTCTCTCTGACCCTCCCCCGTTCATGCTCTGTCTCTCTCTGTCTCAAAAATAAACGTTAAAAAAAAAAAATTAAAAAAAAAAGATAAAACCACAACATATGATGGCCGATTTTGAAGGGATAAACCTAGATGCTAGCGAAGCAGACTTGGTTTCTTCCAGAGAGTCACAGCATATTCAGGCAGAAAACCCTGGTCAATAAATGTTTGCTTTTTTTCTTAAAAACTAAAATGGGGGGCACCTGGGTGTCTCAGTAGGTTAAGCTGCCAACTCTTGATTCGGCTCAGGTCATGATCTCACGGTTCAGGTCATGAGATCCAGCCCTGCATCAGGCTTACACTCTCAGCACAGAGCCAGCTTGGGATTCTGTCTCTCCCTCTCCCTCTCCCTTTGCCCTTCCTCTGCTCATTCTCTCTCTCTCTCTCTCTCTCTCTCTCTCAATAAATAAATAAACATTTTTTTTAATTTTTTTTTCAACGTTTATTTATTTTTGGGACAGAGAGAGACAGAGCATGAACAGGGGAGGGGCAGAGAGAGAGGGAGACACAGAATGGGAAACAGGCTCCAGGCTCTGAGCCATCAGCCCAGAGCCTGACGCGGGGCTCGAACTCACGGACCGCGAGATCGTGACCCGGCTGAAGTCGGACGCTTAACCGACTGCGCCACCCAGGCGCCCCTAAACATTTTTTTTTTTAAGTAAAATAGGATGGACTTAATCACACAGGTTTTAGAACTTTAGCAAAAGATGGACTCTTCCACTTAATATTTTGGACAAGAAGGGATTTTTTGAGTACGAAATCATCGATCTCAGTGTAATACTCTAATAGTTGCTTTTTAGAGAGAACAGGTCATTGTCTCAAATGGCAAACATTGAGATGCAGTGAGCACTCCTAAAGCATATGTTTTCTTCTTGAGTCGATGCTATATTGCTGGGCTGTGTGTGCCTGCGTGCATGCGTGTATCTTGTTAATTATATTATCTGTGCTCCTGGATAGCTGCAGAGATATGGAAAGTGCATATGCCTTTGATTTTAGTATGTATTTCTGGACAATATTGCCTCTGCTATTTAGATTTCTTGGATATCCCGTCTTTCTGCTTTGGTGAGTTTTCCAGATATTATTTGTGTTTTTAAGCACCAAATGGCTTTTCTCTAAGAAGTTTGTTTAGAATTTTCTAAAATATCTTACAATTCCTGCTTTCTTGAACACAGTAGATACAAAATAATTGAGTCTTTCTAACCACCAGTGTCATTAACGGTGCTTACTGTCCAATTCTGTCATACAAAGATGCCCTTAAGGCCACTAAATATATAGAGACCTTTGACGCTGCCTAAAATGCTATGTGTTTTGAATTATTCACTGATAGGTTTGTTGTTATAATTAAGTCTTCCAGTAGTAATACAACCTTCATCATTATTTGTTTGCTTTCCTTTGTTAAGACCTGGTACTGAATCATCATATTTATCAAACTGTTTTATATATATATGTATACATGTACATATATGTATATATGTATACATATATATATATATATATATATTTAAAAAGTGACTTAAGATTTAGGATTGAATTAGTATTTGTACAGAAAAGTGCAGGTGGAGTATATATAATGCAAAGCAGAAGGTTTTTAGTTTATGAATTCTAATAACATCTCTTTGCCCTAGGTATGGACTCACTCACAATAGCTACATTTGAAGAAATGGGGTGTTTAATGTAGGAAATCATGGGGCCCCTGACAATATAAATTAAAAATGAAGTCCTATTTGAAATTCTGACTCAAAGACAAAATGCTGCTCAAAGATCACTGAGTACTTTGTTCATCTTTTTACGTCAACTCATGTGATGAGGACCAGTGGAAACATCTCAGAGATTGCACTTTTATTCTCTCTGTCTCTGTCTCTGTCTCTGTCTCTGACTCTCTCACGCGTGCAAGCACACCACCCACCCATATAACATACCTCCTGGGCTGTCTCTGATAAAGGAGAATATTCTTTTCATGCCCCCCCCCTTTTCTTTTTAAACAGTGATTTTTCTTGACGATCTGCCAGGATTCCTTCTGCATTTCAGGCCACATGTACAATAGGAAGCAAGAGATAAAACCATGACATATGTTCTAAGGAAACGGAAGCTGCTGACTGACCCTTTTACCATTGTTTCCTCCAGCTACAGTTCCACGACAGGGAAAGATGAAAATTCGCCATGCATAAAATGTCTTTCAGGCCACGGAAATTTGAATGCAGTTGTAAATATTTTTGCTTTTGTTTCTTTGGTTGAAATCCCACTTACGAGAGAAACATTGTTACAAAATTATTTAAAGATAGACTGACCCTGTCTCTTTTGAGAGCCAAAGGTGGAACTCTGAATAATAATGTGCATCCCCGACGAGGTGGTGCAGTCACACTACTCAAGTAACACGTGATACGTGAGTCAACGCGCAGACCCTCACTGACCATGATGAAGATGTGTTTGGTAAGACTTCACAGACCTTCATGATGCTGCAATGTATCGTGGCAGTGATATTGGGGAAGAATCAAAATTGAAAAGGTGATATTTTATGTCAAACCGTATATCATCATTCAGTATATTTTAAAAATCCTCTTATTTATTCGCCCTATATGTGTGTTATCCCATCTGATGACATTATTTTTAAAAGATTAGGCTAAAAAACAAAAAAACAAAAAAAAGGTAGGCCTATTTCAATACATTCTCAAGCAAGGGGTCTTCCAAAAGAAATTTCTTAATGGTGGACATATATTCAGTACCTACATGCATTCTTTTGTTCTCGACACCTTTAATTTCCACGTCAGGGTAGCATTAAAGTTTGTATATCAAACGACTATTGGAAAAATAGTCTTGATTAACAAACATGTCTCAAGTCTCAATGAGTAAGAAGTTCCTATTAGAATCTAGAATGATATTAAATTGCTTCTAAAACTGTATGGCTGGGATGGGTGTAGGCTTCACGACATATGAATCAGACTGATTCTCAGTCTAGAGAAGGATTTTCTAATCAGCTGGAATGCAGTGGGGGAAGACAGCACACTCCAGGTACAGAATGGAGAAGCTGCTGTGAGCCCAGGGGCCACCTATTTACTGACCTGGTTACCCTTAGATAAACGCCTAACACGATAGCCTGGCATTCAAGGGCCTCCCTGTAAACCTTCTCTTCCAGTCTCAGGTCCCACACTACTACCCCAATGAAACTTTCACTCTAGCTAGCTTGATAAATTCACTGTCCCCTGAAAATCTTTTTTTATTTCTCTTTTGTCTTGGGGAGGGGGGGGGTTCCTGTAAAACAGACTGTGAAGCAGGGATTTTAAGGGAAAGTGCTCTGGGGAACATCCGTAAGGCAGTGATCGGAGGATTGGAAAGAAGGCAGAGGAAGAAGTTGAATGGTGACGCGGTGGCAGCAGGGACCTCAACCAAACCCTCGGGGAGCTCCGGAGCCAGGCTGATGCCTAAGGGTGTCTCACGTTGAGTAGAAGAGACTGGCCTGGGTACCTTCACATTAACTCATCATTGGGTACAGCTTGTCCCTTCAAAGGGGCTATGACATTGGGTGACACGGGTTCCTTGAGCTGAGGTCAGTTCCAGGACAAGGACTCAGCTGTGAATTTCAGCAGCCAACACTCCCGGCAGCTGTGGAAATGGGTGCCTGGGTCCTGAAGCAGGAAAAGCATTGGAACCCCAACATCCATTACACCACCGTTTTACTTGGTAAGTGGCTTTGATCTTCCTTTTCCTTCCCTTCTACAGGACTCTAATTATCCTTCCAGCAAAAATCAAGTGCCACCTGTTATTCCTTTTCTTCTCTGACCACCCGAGGCCAGAGAACGTTTCCAGTCCCCTGAATTCCTATCTTACATCGGGATAGTTTGGGTCACAGCTGATCCACAGCACAGCAGGGGCAGAGGAGACGTGGACATACAGCCCCACTCCAATTAGGCCATATGATATTTGCATGGCTCAGTATGCATGAGGTTTTTATTTTGGATCAAAACAATAAGGAGGAAGCCTGATACCTGGGACACAGAAATAGGTAAAAAAAATTATAATAAATCATAAGGGCAATGGCACCGAGTCTAAGTCCGTGTGGTCTCAGAACCCTCCCTCCCCTTCCCAGCAGTTTGAATCCGAAGTTTAAGGAGAGACTTTTAAGCATGGTTTTATGATACTTAGGACTAAAGTAGTGTCTAGAAGCATCTAGGGCTGACATTAGGCACTGTGTCTTCTCCTCAGCTATTCTGCAAACCTCCCTACAGTCGTTAAACTCTAAGAAGGAGTCGTGGTGGCATTCCAAAGTCGAGTCATCTCATGGAGGGCACTGGAAGCCACTGAAGAGGTGAGATTATTTTTCCAGAGTCTTACTGGCTCACTGAGGAAGCTAGAGGAGAAAACATGAATGGACAACTTGTGAGCACACTTGAGCAACTCTCTGTGGGCTCTCATGTGAGGAAAGATGGCTGAGTTTATGCCCTGATTCACTGGGGAAGGGAAGGAAAAAGTGGAGCTGCTGACATCATGGAATCCATGCACGGATTTCAGTGTGAACTCATTTGAAAACCTGAGGTTCCCCTAGAAGGTATCACATAATGCCTTGGAGACTCGAACTATTCATGCATGTATCTTCTCTCCCTAACTAGATACTAATATCCCTGCAGGTAAGAACCATGTCTTTCCTTCATGAATGTTTGACGATTAATTCATAGATCGATGACTACAGGTTTCTTAGGGTGCTGAAGGACATTATTTACTAGTTACCCCATTCTCATAGGCAGACATGGGCTTAGTAAACAAACAATCATACAGAAGTGTTTTCTCAGTGGACACCACCAGCTTTTTTCCCCCTTTTATTAAGATCAGAGACCCTATGTTCTTATTTGTCTTTCTTCCAAATGTGTCACATTCCTGTTTTCACTCCTTCCTGGCACTGATGATTATTTCATGAAGGTCCTGCCCCTTCCCCCACCAAAACCTACGCAGCATATAGGACCACGCAGCTCTCAAGTGCGAGGGCTATTAACCCAATTTAAGGGTGTCTCGTAGGTTTTAACCACAAAGAAAGTCAGTTAGTATATAGGCTCTAGCCTATGCCACTTTTTAATCTTCTTGCCTTATGCTCTTGGATTTTTGTGTTTTTTTTTTTCCTCCTACATGATTTGGCAATAAGACCGCATACTGATAATACTGCATTAAGTGGTGCCGTCCCAAGTAGTTTCAAACAGTAAATATGAGGGTCAGGTTAACAACCAGTTGGTCTGAAAGGATTTGGGGGGATTACCCATGGAATGGTTGGTTGGTTGGTTGGTTATTTCACTGTATTTTCTTGCTCTCTTTCCCAAACATAGAAAATTCTCACTATACAAAGTCTGCTCTGTGCTAAACTTCACAAATGACCTCCAACATACATACTTTGTTCAAGATGTGGGAATCATTTCCTGAATTTTAACTGGGCCAAAGAGACATATGTGTATGCATATCCATGATATTCTCATAAATACATAATATGTTACATATACAAATGTTTTATACTTTTTTCATAATGAACAATATGTAGACAAACACAGAGACTGAGACAAGTGCAAACATAAATAGGAAATGATTCTAAATCGTATCTATGCAGAAAGAAATGGTTGGTGCTTAAGGGTCAGTATCTCGCTTGATAACAGGGCCTCTATACTGGGAACTTCTACCGTTAAGTTGAAGGAGGGTTTTGACTGGACGAGTCAGATTATTACACCACCTGTTTCATGTTTTATGAAGATACGGGCTTAGAAATGGAAATGAGGGCAAGAAATCTCCTTTTTTAAATTAACAGCGCTGTCTTGCAAAAGCCTTAACTGCTCCCTGAACTGCCAAAGGACAGTGAGCATTATGAAGCCATCTTATGAACGAATATCCTATTTCCTAATACCCAGAAAGCATCTTGATAGTTGGTTATCCTCTAGCTGAATTCCTTATCTGACCCAAGTCTTCACTCTGCAAAGCTTTTGTTCAGGCATGTCTTTCCTACTACTACTTACAAAAATTGAGAAGGTCAAAGTGCATGTGGTAATTGCTTTTGGCACTTTAGAAAATGGTTTTCTTTTCATACTTATCATTTTCTCTAAAGGCTTCTGCTGAATCTTTATCAATTGTGCTTCACACTGTAGATCGACGCATTTTGGGGGCCCCTCTGACTGCCAAGTCCCTTACTAGTATCAGGGAGTTTAAAACCCAGTAAAGTAGCCCAGTGCAAATGTATTTTCCATGCTATATTCCTGTGAGAAAAAAAGTGAGCAAAAAACACAGTTCTCTTTCTGCATTCAGGGTGCAGTCATAGAACAGTTGAGATTTGGAGAAGAGTTCACACAGCAGAGGCAAGATACTTGGGGGAAATCTTAAAAGGAGAAAGAACTTTATTTTTTTAATGTTTATTTTTGAGAGAGCACAAGTGGGGGAGGGGCAGAGAGGGGGACAGAGGATCTGAAGCGGGCTCTACACTGACAGCAGCGAGCTCAATGCGGGGCTTGAACTCATGAACCGCGCGATCATGACCTGGACCGAAGTCGGGTGCTCAACTGACTGAGCCACCCAGTGCCCCGGGAAAGAACTTTCATAGTGTTTTTCCCCATTTAAGATCACTATGACGTAGTGAGAAAGATCATAAAGTGGTCCACCTTTTCAAAGCATATACATCATTTTGTTCTTTAGATTTTATTGTCATCCTACTCATACTTCTACGTGCCAGAACTACTATCTTATTTCTCCCTTCAGTGTTTCCTAATGATTTGACTTTCTTTCCTGTCTTTATTATTAATACAGAGCTTGGATCAGGTCTATCTCTGCTCACCTTTATTTCTTCAGTAGTTGAGCTGAACCCTTTGCTCCTATACACTATGCCAAGAGGAAGGTGTTCTGGGTTAGTTAGACCTGTGTTCTAACTTCCTTCAGTCACCCATCATTATGTTGAGCCCTTATCTATATGGACAAGGACAATGTTCATCACCGAATAAGAATCTTCCTGCATTTGCCCCTCCACACCCACCGTTACAGCAAACAACAGTGATTGCTGTAATACGCTTATACCTTGGAGCTTTATTCCATGAACCTCAAATTCAACAGCAAACGTAAGACATATTTCACAAAACTGACCCAAGTTTTTAGAATTAATAGGGAAGAAAGAAATGCTGAAGGTACTCATAAACCATCAATCTTTGGGGAAAAAATATATTTCAACTTGGATCCACTAATTTGCCAACGTGAGTCATGTTTCCCAGTAGCAATAGGAAGGAATATAGCGGTACTTTCACTCCTATCGCCCTTTTATCCCTAGATCATAAATACGCCGCCACCATTAATTAATTAAGTGTTACAGCCTTACCACTGAAGTAGGTGAGTTTCCTGTCTCCAACTGAGGCTAGCGCTCAGAGAAAGGCTGAGTCTTCCCTAATGCAGCTAATTAGGCAGTGCTACATCACTAGGGAAAATTTCTGATCCCAGCTGGAGATCAACTTGTGCCCTGAAGAAATGGGATTTGATAGCCCTTCAAGTTTTCCTCCTAACCTCTGCCCCGCTGTTGATACTCTTAATCATATCAATATCTAGTCCTTTTTGGTCTATTACAGAGCTGTTGGTCCACAGGGCATCCAGGGTCTAAAAGAAATCACAGAGAAAAAGCACAGTGCATTAAAACAAACAAACAAACAGATCCTTCTTCTCCATTTTTAGCTGAATCTCTGTCTGTGGCAAGGACCCAGATTCGACTGGTGTTGCTATCACCCCTCCCAGACAGGACGAGCTCAACGGGCCAGCCGGCCGGCCGAGGTCTGGTGGGGAAAGTTGAAATGGATGACGCCATGTCCCCAAGAGGGAACACAAAGGGAAAGGAGGGCTGGCAACCAAGCTAGCCTGAAAGTGACTTAAGAGAGCAGAGAAAGGAGTCTGCGCCGGGGTTTTATTAAAGTTGTTTAAGGAATCAGTCTGAATTGAGTCTCCTATGTGGCTTGGCTGGGTCTGGTGTGGTTGGAACTTTCCTCCAGCGCCAAAGCAGAAAGGGTCGGCACTTGTATAGCCTGTCTGGATATGGGGTAGAAGGGCGAGGGGGAGAGGTGGGGAATGAAGGCTGTCTGCAGTCAAACATCAAACATTCAGTCACTGTGTCACAACCAACATTCTGCCTAAAATTTTGGCTTGTCCAAAGATGTGTATATAACACTCGATGAAAAAATTGCATGCTTAGGGACAAGTTTGGGAGATAAAAATGGAAATGAGTAATTCAACATACCTAAGACTTGACTGAGATGTTAGGAGCCCAGAATATAACAGCTGGTAGGGACTGTGATACCAGGAAATAAAAAGCTCCTCTTCTAATAAATGGCAATGAAATGTAGTTAGGTTCCTATAGAGATTCCTTGTCTTCCTGGCCATCTTATTTGGCCCTTATCCTAAGAACATGAATGCTATTTAAAGCATCACCGAACTGCTTTTACAACCTCCCTGGGAGTTCAAGGACAGTGGTTGTTTATAACCACTTAACAATAATGCAAGTGGTGGCAAATAAGGAACTTAACCTGGGATCACGAAGACAATATCATGATTTCTGATATAGCCTTAATCCACCAAAACAAAATGCCCCTTCCCACTCTTACCTGCTATAATTTCCAAAAACATGCATGCATGATTTTTCTTTTTCTCCCAGCTTTCAAAAAATCATGTTGCCTGGTCTGGTTTTGGTCTAGTAACTCAACTTAATGTGTAATTTAGCCATGCCATCTCAAAAGAGTACATTTATATACAGAAAAATCTTGAGAAGAACGTTCAAATAAATGAAATACTCCCAACAGCATTTCATGAGCAAGATAAATTTCTCAGTATTCTAAATTTCCTGTTGTTTTCTCATGTTATAACAAGAGTTCTGATGCTGTTCCTGGTCCCAAATAAGACAACATTAACTAACAAGCAACATTTCCCTCTAGGCTTAATGCATTCACTATTGATATCCATTTTTGTTTCACCCATTGCTGCAAAATAGTGTTTCCTATTGATTGATTGATTGATTGATTGCCTTTGTCTCTCCTCTCTCCTTTTCTTTCTTTCTTTCTTTCTTTCTTTCTTTCTTTCTTTCGGGACTTGCTGGACTCTTTTGTGAGACCTTCGTATTTTTTCTTAATGTATATTTATTTTTGAGAGAGAGTGCACAAATGGGGATGGGGCGGGGGGGGGGAGGGGACAGAGGATCCAAAGCGGGCTCTGTGCTGACAGTAGAGAGCCTGATGCAGGGCTCAAATCCACAAGCCATGAGATCGTGACCTGAGCCAAAGTCAGATGCCTAACCAACTGAGCCAACCAGGCACCCCTCTCCTCTCTCCTTTATCACAAACTCCTCTCCAGAAGTGATCTGAGAATTGGTAAATATAAAACTATGTTTTTCTTTTGTCATTATATGTGAGGTAATTTTATTTATTCTCTTATTCCTTCAACAAAAATTTATTGAGCAACATTATATTTGGGGCTCTGGTAAAGCTTGACATATCTTGTTCCTGCCCTCATGGAGTACAGCTTAGGGGACAAGATGAGCATGCATTCTTCAGGAGAGGTAGATAGATTTCATGATGTCCCACATGTCTCAAACCTAGTGGGGGGAAGAGCCAGTGTCCAAATGTAAGCCTGTGATTCTAAATACCATACCCTTCACCATGTCCTCATGAGGCAGCACGGAGATGTTTCTAAGTTCAATCCATTCAATTCATGGAGGAGCTATTAATTTTACAAATGGAATTGAATATTGGTCAGCTGGCCTTACCTAAATCAAAACCATTGCATTCCACAAAGGCTGTCCCTTTTCTGTGCATTTAGAAGGCTCAGAGTTATTAATTTCTTTTTCTGAATGGTTATGTAATCATTTAAGTGTATTTCTTTAGGCTGTAAAATGCTTCAGTATAAGTTTCCCTGTTGCTAAAGGCAAGGAACACAGGAGTTGGCTCCAGGCATAATTATAAGTTTTTTTTTTTTTTTTCCAAGAAGAAAAATAGCCATGAGAAAGCCAGTTTCCTAAATAGGATATGTGGGAATTTGCTGTTGTGGTGGTTGTGGTGGTTCTCTTGTGCATGATTATAGCTCCAAACTAGGATTATTGTTTTGGACATTTAAAAACAAAAACAAAAAAAAAAGAGCCGATAGAAGAACATTGAAACACACAGATCTCACATAAACTCCTAAGATCTCAAACAGAATTCATTTCTTTTTTTTTTTTAATGTTTAATATTTTTGAGAATAACAGAAAGAGACAGAGACAGAGAACAAGCAGGGGAGGGACAGAGAAAGAGAGGGAGAGGAGACACAGAATCTGAAGCAAGCTCCAGGCTCTGAGCTGTCAGCATGGGGCCCAAAGCGAAGCTGGAACCCACGAACCATGAGATCATGACCTGAGCCAAAGTTGGACACCTGACCGACTGAGCCACCCAGGCACCCTTCAAACAGAATTCATTTCAAGGCTGACCATCTGTAGATTATCTTAATATGTATGTGTACTCAATTGCTGATATGCAAAATATATCTTTCTTCGGATCTCAATTTGGATATCGTTTGCATATATGTTTATTCTGCAAAACAGTAACGTTGCAAAAAAGATCACCTCAGAATGAACTTGCATTTTCTTTCTTTGTGTTGTCTGAGAGAAATGGTCCAATGTTAGATCAATTTTGGCCTTTGTTAAATCAATTCCAGAACGAGGTTTTAAAAAGTAAATGGCTACAGAAGTGTATTTCCATTTGTTACACTCTGCTGAAAAGGCATTGGCACAGTATGTTTTGACTTTTTTAAATGTTCTCAGGATTTGAATGGCTGGTCATTGTTGTTATGTCTTACTTAAACTCTCAACAACCTGTCAGAAAGGGGTGGAATAGGAAGTCAAAATATAAAACATACAAAACATTTCAAAGCAGAGTGAGACAATCCTAAGCTTTTTTTTTTTTTAACAATGTATACTGCACCTTTAAATCCTGATACATCATTTTGAGAGAAAAAAGTGTAAATGCAACAGGAAATAACACAACATGAAATTACTTCCATGAAAGTAAGAATTACTGGAGAAAGAAATTGATGTTTGAGTCTGAAACTTATAGTCCTACTTGGAAGCAAGGATGTATCTCTTCCCACGAAATACTTTACCCCTGTTCTACGTTCTCCTGGACATTTCTAGTGGTATTTCCCATCATTTGCATATGGAAATACAATATGCTATTTCCCACCTATCCATTTTTTTTCAATATATGAAATTTATTGTCAAATTGGTTTCCATACAACACCCAGTGCTCATCCCAAAAGGTGCCCTCCTCAATACCCATCACCCACAAAACAGTTTGTTCTCAGTTTTTAACAGTCTCTTATGCTTTGGCTCTCTCCCACTCTAACCTCTTTTTTTTTTTCTTTTTCTTTTTCTTTTTCCCCTATCCATTTTTAAAATAAAAGGAAATCAAAACGATGTACCCCAAATATATGGTAGCTGACAGTAGCTGTTGTTACACTCTTATTTACTAATTTATCTATTTAAAACAAAATGTGA
Source organism: Lynx rufus (assembly GCF_022079265.1). Lineage (NCBI taxonomy): Eukaryota > Metazoa > Chordata > Mammalia > Carnivora > Felidae > Lynx > Lynx rufus. The sequence continues at coordinate 75,361,747 of NW_025814834.1, forward strand.
GGGAGTACAACTTTTAATATTCCTCCAGTTATTAAATTAGCTTTCTGATTTTTCTTTAAAGATCTAGCTATGAATCCAAAAACACTCGTGATTTCCTATGGATGATAATTAAGACTCACTTCCTCTGTAGTTAAATATCAGCTGTCTAACTCAATGTCTTTGAATAGGAAGGTTGAGCCTCAGTATTTTTCTACTCATTCAGCATTTATAAGAAAAAATATTCATTTTTACAAATGCTGAAAGAAATCAAGCCAAAGCCTTAAATTGTTAATTTTGACCAAAAATGTGCACAGCCACAGTATATGCCCCTTGCCATTCACAAAACATATGTTAATTGGAAATAAATATCATCCGTCCATGACCAGACTTGCAAACTGAGAACTGTTTTAAAAATAACAAGGTGTGCCTTCTTTCATTATGGGATAGCAGAAAAAAGAAAACTCACCGGTGGCTCTGGGAAGGCACTAATTGATACCCTACCATTTATTTGACTAAACAGAAGTTATGTTTTTAATGTTGTCATAGAGCCAATGAGAAGACATGAAGAAAGAACCCTGGATATAACTTCTCAATTAATATCATGCCCACTAAGAAACACATGTACTTAACTAAGAAAAATCATACTTATCCATTTTAATGATTTATGGATTCCCAAGTTGGGGTTGGTAGTTTGTCAAATAAAAATGATGTTTCTTGGGGTGCCTGGGTGGTTCAGTCGGTTGAGCGTCCAACTTCGGCTCAGGTCATGATCTCACAGTCCGTGAGTTCGAGCCCCACGTTGGGCTCTGCGCTGACAGCTCAGAGCCTGGAGCCTGCTTCGGATTCTGTGTCTCCCTCTCTCTCTGCCCCTCCCCCGCTCATGTTCTGTCTCTCTCTCTCTCTGTCAAAAATAAATAAACATTAAAAAAAAAATGTTTCTCAATGCTCAGACTTTTTTTTTTTAACTGAGGTGCAGAAGCTTGAAGAAGTCAAATGAATTCAAAAAAAGATTGTCCTGAGTTCCTGGTATCTCTCACATTATATATATGGACAACCGTGGCCCAAGCTGAATGTTAGCATGCATGTACCTAAGTTAAATAAGAAGACTTTCTGGTCTGATGGTACTCTCCTTTAGTGCTTCTTTCCTCACATCTGGTCGCCAAAGAGTCGTTCCGTCACCCTGCAGCCTGCTAATGAGATCCCCATTTAATTAATACCATAAGAATTTTAATTCTGACTGAATCAATTTAACGTGATGTGATTTTGTCAGCTCTATTCCCCAAGTAAAAAGTGAGCCTGATGCTTATTACATACATCATTTCACGGGCCCTGCATTCCCTGCTGACTTAAACAAATTCTAATTAAGACTAATTAAAGCATCATTTATGAAAGCGCTTGTGATAGCTATGCAAACATTCTGGGTGGGTATGCTTTGCATAATAATTATCCTAGTTAATATTAAGGCTAGGTCCTTGGCAATTAGGTCTTTGAAACAGAGAGTTATTCTGAATTTAGCCCTTTTCAGTGTGAGCAATTAATAAAAAAAAGTGCTAAATTTATGTAGTGGCTTCATTAACAAAATAAATTTAGAAGTAGTAGTATTGTTTGCATTTTCTAAACTAAGCATAATTCTTAACCCAGGTGACAGTTATTAAAATAAAAGGATGCAATTCTTTGATCTGATATATTTATTATAGCCATCCAAGAAAAAAAATGAACTTTATAAGTTGCAGTCGGATTTTTTTAATAAAAACCCGATTAGTCTAAAGCATATTACTTGAATATGTAGATGTCTATAAGGAGCACAGACATGTAAAATAGTCTTATATGTTTAAAAATCAAGTTTTTAAATAATGTTTTAAAAATCTGACGTGGGCTCAAAGAGTTATACATGCAGATTAAATTCTTCAATTTGTAATGACTTGATAGGCCTCATATGCAAGAAAACGCTTCCATACACCTGCTGAGTTTAGTGGAATTAAAAATTCTTATAGCATTCATAGTTTGCTTCACCTTTGTTTTTAAAGTCTCTATTATACTGTCAGTATTCATTGTGCTGCAAAATTGAAGTGGATTAGAATGCTGTAGGACTGCTTGCCTTTCAAACTCCTATGTACTTTCTCTAGGACTTTATGGTGGGGTCAAGTGAAGTTGGAGGTTTCAAGAGGTGAATGGGAAAAAAGAAAGAAAATGTGACTCTTTCTTTTTTTTTTTTTTTTTTTTTATTTATTTTTGGGACAGAGAGAGACAGAGCATGAACGGGCGAGGGGCAGAGAGAGAGGGAGACACAGAATCGGAAACAGGCTCCAGGCTCTGAGCCATCAGCCCAGAGCCCGACGCGGGGCTCGAACTCACGGACCGCGAGATCGTGACCTGGCTGAAGTCGGACGCTTAACCGACTGCGCCACCCAGGCGCCCCGTGACTCTTTCTTTAAAAGGGTAAGAGATTGATAATAGATGGCCCACACAGAAAAATAAAAGACTAAAAAGCTTCTCTTTCTTCCATCTTTACGAATACAGTTAATGTGAAATTCGTGAAAGGAAACTCAGAGGTAGCAAACTCTTGAAAGAGGCCGGGTGCATTAAACATAGAGTCAATGGGTTTTACCAAGCACTGTTGACAAATAGTGCTATCTTCTACAAGGAGAATTCTGTCTTACAGAAAGTCTTATCTTTGAACACTCATAGGTTGAGAATCGCTGTAATTTAGAAAGAAATTCTATATCTTAGCATGTAGGGAAAGAGAATCTCTCTAAATTTCTATCAAATACACAGCCACAAATTTTAAAAGCCTATATTAAACCCCCGCAAGGGCAATACAATGCCTTTGTAAAGAGCAACAAATAACAGACTGAAGTGTCTCCAATGATTTCGTGCAACAAACCTGGTAGTATAAAGACTGTACGTAAATCTAGTAAGCTTGATCACATTCTACACGAAATTGCTTTAAAAAATGTGACCTGATTCTACAACCCCAAGGGCGGTATGAAATGTCATGGCAGGCGGTGCCCAGGCGGTGGATGATTCAACCACTTTAACCTCTTTATCAATTAACTAGGCGTAAAAGAGTAGGTAGGCTCATTAAAGTGGTGAATGACACAAAGTGAGAGGGGTAGCATTTTAACATCTTAAGAAAGTGTCCAAAGCTGCATATATAGAATAAAACATACTGAGAATACTTCCATAACCTAGGTTATAAGACAGGGGAGTTAGTTTCAAGGGGCTGTAGGTGATAAGAGTTTGATCATGATCTATCAGTTTGGCAGTAGATTTTCCCAAATCCAGCCTGATCCTGCATATATAAATTCTATATAGACAGAACTGTATCGTATAAGAATCATGAAGCAACCCTTCCTTCAAATAAAAATATAGTCAGTGCGGCTAAAGATGGAGAATTGACCAGTGAGGGAAAGCTATATAGAACAAATGATTAGAAACCATTTAACAAAGAATTACTGAGTGCCTTTCAAGACTAGGCTCTTGAAAAGGACTAAAGGGAGATATAATCATAGCTTCCCATCTTCGTAATTCCTTTTTGTTTGCCATTACGGGGTCTCTGAGAGTCAGATGAACAATTAAATGACAAATCACAGAGGTTTCTTCTGAAAACAAGGGCAAAATGCTTGGGGAACTTGTTTCCAAGTGTGATGAAAGAAATATCTCCTAGATAGGTAAAAAAGATATGGGGTTGGCAGAGAATCTAAGTGTAGGTGGAAGGAATCTTTATGTTAATTCCAGTAGAGTTGACATACAGTGTTATATTAGTTTCAGGTGCACAGTGTAGTGATTCAACAGTTCCACTACCCAGTGCTCATCATGATAAGTGTACTTTTAGTCCCCATCACCAATCTCCCCCACCTCCCCTCTGGGAACCATCAGTGTGTTCTCTGGAGTTAAGAGTCTATTTCTTGATTTGTGTGTGTGTGTGTCTAAATGTTTAGTTATTCTCTCTCTTTTTTTTTTTTTGTTCATTTGTTTTGTTCCTTAAATGCCACATATGAGTGAAATCATATGGCATTTGTCTTTCTCTGACTTATTTCACTTAGCATTAAACTCTCTAGATCCATCCATGTTGCTGCAAATGGCAAGATCTCATTCTTCTTTATAGCTGAATGGTATTTCATTACTTATATATAATTATATATATAATATCATGCCTTTTTTACCCATTCATCTATTGAGGGACACTTAGCCTGCTCCCATAATTTGGCCATTGTAAATAATGCTGCAATGGACATAGGGGTGCATGTATCCTTTTGAATTAGTGTTTTTGCATTCGTTGGGTAAACACCCAGTAGTGTGATTACTGGGTCATAGGGTAATTCTATCTTTAACTTTTTTGTTCTTTTTCCAAAATTTATTTATTTTTGAGAGAGATAGAGACAGCATGAATGGGGGAGGGGCAGAGAGGGAGACAGAGAATCCCACTGACAGTGCAGAGCCTGCTGTGGGGCTTGAACTCATGAAACCGCAAATCAGGACCTGAGCTGACACCAAGAGTCATGAACAGGTGACACGTGGGGAGTGACAAAACTTCCTAAATACCCGTATACAGAAGATGGTGACCCAAACATGCATTAGCCGAGAAAAAAAAATAAATAAACCATCCCTAGCAGGGATTTAGGTGAGAAATTTAAAATAGTAAAGTAAATAAAATAAAACTTGAAAAGGACCTTAAAAAAAGCATTTGCTCACCTTCTAGAAAGGTGAATTGTAGACTAGGCTGGGTATACCCGGCCCCCCTGCCAGTGAGTAGCCCTTTAAGGCATTTTGCAGAGTTGGACCACCCTATAGGATCAAGTTTTCTTTTCCTTAGCCTCTCAGTCTTCCCTTCCTTTTCCTTTACTCTTCTACTTATTTACTTGCAGTTCTCACTTTCTTTTGCTCCTTCTTTTTCTAATAGAAGGGAATGTTCTATCTGTGAGAGCCACTCTATACTGAAGCAGGTAATCAAAGACTTCTCCTCTAAAGAACTGATTCTCAAGCTTGGGCATGTATCAGAATCATCGCGAGCGCTGGTTAAAACACAGAATTGCTGGCTCTACACACAGAATTTCTGATTCAGAGATAGATCCCGTGACCCAGAGGGTGGAGCCAGAGAACTTGCCTTTCCAGCAGATTCCCATGTGTGGCTGAAGCTGCTGATTCTGGATTACAATTTTGAGACCCACTGCTGTGCCAAAAGTTCAGAGGTCCCACGGTTAGCATATTGAAACCACAAATACCATCACTATTTGAATAACTTCAGTCTTCACGTGAAACATCACAACATTCAACCAGTAAACATATGGATGGCCACACCAAGTTTTTCCAAGATGGGGTATATGTCTCAGTTGTTCCGTGCCTAGCTCAAATGAAATGTTTTAAACATTCCCCCTGAACGTTATCCATGAAGTGTTCATACATTTCAAATTCTATACCAGAATTATTTTTGCTGGGAAGAAAATTATAAAGACTTGGGGCTTAACCTATATGTTTCATTTCACAGTTGAGGAATGGTTCAACTTTCAATCACGGCGTATATAATTAGCAACTTGGGACAGTTGCTTAAAAAAAAATCTCAAAATGATAACAGAATAAAGATTATGCTCTAGCTTCTAGTGATGCTCTAGCTTCTATGATGCTCTAGCTTCTAGTTGTTAAGGGCAGTGTATGTTTCTATGGTAATATTTGCATAAACATACAGTACAAGTCAAGCGTTATGAAACCAGCACCTTTATTATTCTTGTGGGCAAAAAAATGAAGGCTTAGCTTACATTTAGGGTATCAAAAACTTCATATTAAGGATTTTTTTTAAACATTGAATGTGTTAACAATAAAGGCTGTAAAATAGCTTTAATCCCCTTTGAAGCAGCGTCCTTCTTTCTGCTTTGGTAGGCAGTATCTTGCTTGGAAGCAGACGGACAGACTGCCTCAAGGTACTTTACAACTTTATAAGTTTGGATATATAGGAATTACCACAAATACCACAAATGAAGATCTGAAGCTGACTTTTAGTATATGTCATTACTAGATACGGTATTTTACACACGTTTAATATTTATAAAATACTAAAAGGGATTAGACATGGTAATTGGACTCCTTAGAGAACAGAGAAATGGCAACCCCATATGAGTTGTAGGCAACCCAACACCAGCCAGTTCACATTAAAGAGGAATGGAAAATATCTACTCTCTATAACCATACCACATAGTTGAACAAATTCATTCTACAGAGGAGAAGACCAGAGCTCAGAGAGGTTAAGTGTCTTGTCTGAGACTACACAGCACTGGATAAGGATTAAGTTTGCCTAAAACAGGGCGGTGATTGTTTCCACCGTCATCCGACTGCCTCCGTACTTAGCCACTGATGAGAATATATTAAAATGTACTAAATGTATTAAAAACTGGCTATTGAGGCTGATGTTTCATCTCTCTTAGTGTTCCAACTTTTCTCATAATTGCTTTCAGGAAGATGAGTTGTGTTTCATCCTTTATGAGAAATGGTCGTTTTGGACAAAGTGATTGTGTACCAACCTGAGCTCCACCAAGTAGCACTGACTTGTTGGGAGATTACAAGTAAACCAGCAAGGGATGCCTGGGTGGCTCAGTCGTTAAGTGACCGACTTCAGCTCAGGTCGTGATCTCACGGTTCCTGAGTTCAAGCCCCACATCGAGCTCTGTGCTGACAGCTCTGAGCCTGGAGCCTGCTTTGGATTCTGTCTCCCTCTCTCTCTGCCCTTCCTCTGCTCACACTCTGTCTCTCTCTCAAAAATAAGTAAACATGAAAAAATATAATAAACTCAACTAGCTAATGGGCTGGTGCTTCGGTTTTACTCCCCTGTCCCGCAGACGTGCCCTGGCGGTTCCGACAGGAAGGAGCATATCAGAGACTATTGTGCCCCATGGAAGCCTCTATGAAACGGTGAGTGACGAGAGCTTGGGAAGAGAATTTTCATTTGTTTTCTTTCCAAGCACACAAGGTTTGTATGGATTTAATTTGATCAAGGGAAAAGCCTATAAAGAGAAGAGGCAGAATGAGGTTGCGGGATCTGTATTCTCCAGCGACTAATAACTGGCAGTGGCCACTGGGACCTAAATGGGAGTGAGAGAGTTGGGCTGGGATTTAACTCCCACCCCAAAGGGAAGGTCTGCACATGGGTTGTTTGTTCAAATAACAGTTTAGCCTGGGAGTTTAATACAAGGTGTTCAAGTAAAATAAAAAGTAAACTCCACTCAGCGAGGCAGCCAGATCAAGAAGAGATTGGGCTTTAGGATGGAACACATTAAACGCTGGTGAGAAGGATAAGTGCTCGTTGGCCTCCTCCTCGTCTCACAGAAACAGAAAACACAGGATTCTGCCGAAATCAATCACGATGCTGTGAACTCACTTTTGCGTTTAGCCGCATCTCTGATTGTCGCCTCCTTCATCAGAGGAAGCACGGAGACCGAAGAGGGGAAGGGGTAACGCACCCCAATTCACTACTTGTTAACCCGGGAGTTAAAACAGGGGAGGCCAACTTTGAAAGAAGGAGAGACTCTCTCAATGAGGTTCAGGGATTATCGGTGGATTGCATCTAATCATTCTCTACCTGACCCTCAATATAACGGAAAAGTGGAAGTTGGTTTTATTCACTCCCAAGAACCTGTGACATTCAGGCTCTCCCCGCCTTCTGTATCTCCGCGCAGGGCAGATAGATGGTGCGTGTGGAAATGATATTGTTTAATCAGGGAGTGTTCAACAGGGTGAACCAAAAATCAAAATATAAATATGCATTGTATAAACAGAACTTTAGAAATCCATGTTAATTGTATCTAGTTAATTTTTAACAGCTTCTTGGTATATTAGCTTGCTAGGTTGTACTCTATTCCTTTCCGTATTCCTCTATTGACAGGCAGCTGGTGCAGTAATAAAACTGCTATTCCCAGATCTGCCAAGGGCTCAGAGAGAGATGAGTACAAGACAGATATCTACCCACTCACCATTTAACGTGTACCGTTTCCTACTGAACATGCAGATGGCATGGCGGTCCCAGATTTCATTTGAGTTAATCTAATCCCTCCACTGCTCCCACTAGAAAGGAGGGCATTAGCAGCCATATGTCAACCAGATTTGTCAGATTATTCATTACAATTAATTGCTGTTCTCACTTAAGGCCTTTAAGGCTGTGAATTGCTCTGAATTCTATTGCAAACACAAAATTATGAGTAAAAGACTTTAGCCCTGTCATTCAAATTTCACGCTGACCTTTATCAGCTTTTGGCTTTTCCATGGGTGCTGGGCTGAAAGCTTTCTAATTGGTGTTCCATTTCTTCCTCACTACAGGTAAGCTGTCGGCCGAGGCAATAAGTATGACCAGAAAGACAAGAGGAAAAACTCTTAGGTCCCAGCAGACAGTATTTAACTGCCAACTAATAATACATTAGGAGGGTAATGAAACGAGCTAGATGTCATAATGACCCAGTGTACTAATTAAGCTTCTAAATACTGCAGGTTTTTAAGACATTTTCTGTCTCAGAAAGGCTTATTTTTGGAACCAAATTTCTTTTTACATTGTTTCATTATTCAAACTCTTTTGTAAGTTATTACGAATGATCATTAGAAATTAACCAAATCAATACCCACCCCTTCCCGTGGAGGGGAAGTCAGGTTTCAGGCTCCAACATGCTGGACTCCTCCAATGTTGCCTTTTTAATAATGTGTTCTCTGACCAAAAATTTTTGAGACTTCTCGGCTCTCACAGAAGTTGTTACTGAATTTATTTTATTTACGGCTACTCGATACCACGATTCAGAGGTTGAAGCACTTCGCTGTGCATGCTCCTTTGGTTTTCAAGGTGCCGTTGAGTTTGTTTGGTTCTGGATGAGTCCTCTATAAACTCAACCAAAGCGATGGTGAGAGAATCAGTGCTGTCTGATTAGATGATCATCAGAGGAAACTTGATTGCCAAGAAGTGTCTGTCATTGAGATTATTAAGCCACAGTGGGGCTGCCTTGATTAATACTTTGTTTGCAACTCTAGACCAGTGATTTTGTCAGAGGTTTTACAAATCTTGACAGGAGGTTTTATTAAGGATCTCCTAAGCAGAAGAAGTTGACAGTTGAAACTTCGGGTATGATTTCCTTCTTTGCATTTCAAGTCTTTTGTGTGTGGAATATTTTAGGTAACATCTTGGGTGGGGATGAAGTGGAAGGGAGGAAACTGATGTGTGCTTGTTTTTCTCACTCCCTCTCCACCCGGGCCAACTGTTACAGAGATGCGAGCGGGAGCCAAAGGAATTCTCACCACTCAAATCTAGCATGGTCATATAATCTATGAATGATAGCAAAAGCCTTGGCCGTGTTCTCCAACACTAAGATAATACTGGAACATTTCCTTAAAGCAAACTTGTTTATAAGAGAACAAGAACAGGTACAGCAGTCCAATCATTTCTGTGTTTGAGCACACTGCCTATTGTTCTTTCTATTGAATGCGGAGAGTTTCAATTAGTAATAGTCAAGGATATAGTCATTGGCCTATAAAAGCTATAATTAGTACCATTTCCCGCTAAAGGCAAAAGAAAAAAAAAGCATTCTCTTTCACTTAGACCTTTCTTTTTTTTTCTTTTTTAATGCTTATTTACCATTGAGAGAGAGAGACAGAGCATGGGCAGGGGAGGGGCAGAGAGGGGGGATACACAGAATCCGAAGCAGGCTCCAGGCTCTGAGCTGTCAGCACAGAGCCCGACGCGGGGCTCAAACTCACAAACCGTGAGATCATGACCTCAGCCAAAGTCTGACACTTAACTGACTGAGCCACCCAGGTGCCCACACTTAGACCTTTCTTTTAATGAACTACTACCTTCGTGCATTTTTTTAAAACCCTGACTATGACTTAGAGGAGTTTATATACGATGACTACTATGCCATGCTTAGATTTCTCTTCTAACTTAAAGAATAAAAGACATTATTTAAAATACAAAACATGATGGGGCACCTGGGTGGTTCAGTTGGTTAAGCATGCAACTCTTGATTTCGGCTCAGGTCACGATCCCAGTCGTGGGATTGAGCCCAGTGTCCAGCTACGTGCTGAGTATGGAGACTGCTGAATATTCTCTTTCCCTCTCCCTCTGCCCCTCCCCCGCTCACATGCACTCTTTCTCTTTCTCTTAAATAAATAAATACAAAACATTTAATTTCTACCAAGATATGTATGTTTACATCTTTTGTTGGTATATATGAAAGAAAACTACCTCAGTTGCTACAAATGAGTATCTAGAGAAAGGACTACTCATCTCTCAAGTGATGGAAGGTAGCTTTCTCTAACAACACTAAATGGTTTCATCTTTTGACCTATCTTTTCATAGGTACTGGCACCTCTGTTTTCAACCAGTGGGATTTCCTGACTGAAATAAGCTGAGGGGTGATGTGTCTGGCGAACTCACCTGGACGTCAGAGGGCTCCCAGAGCAAGAAGTGAGGCTCTGTATGAAGCAACAGAAGGACAAGCACAAAGTGGAAAAGGGACCAGTAAAGATGCAGAGGACAAGTGAGGAGAGGGTCTCCATGTCCAGCCACCTCAAGCAGCAATAGTAGAACTTGACCGCTGACAGAAGCTCTGCAGTGACACAGTGACCCCAGAAATATCAAACAGCACGAATATTCCAAACCATGGCCAGGCTTTGGCTAAACTGGTTCAACCCTGACCCCTGCTACTTTTGGTCAATGCCAAATGACATGGGAAAGTCCTATCACATCACCAAACTGCATTTACTTCCACTATATAAATGACAGAGTTGGAATAAATAATTTCTTTCAGTTCCAAAATTTGGTGCTAAAAGTTATGAAATACAAATATGCGTGTGTGTGTGTATGTGTGTGTGTGTGTGTGTTTGATAGAAAGAGAGAGAGAGAGAGAGAGAGAGAGAATGCTTACACAGAGGCACAAACATCTGTATATCAAAGAAAAAAACACTTTTAACTTTATTTATTTTTAAGCCAGGGAGAGGGAAGGGCAGAAAGAGAGGAAGAGAGAGAATCCCAAACTGGCTCTGTACTCTCAGTGCACGGGGCTTGAACTCACAAGCCGTGAGATCATGACCTAAGCCAAGATCAAGAGTCAGACGCTCAACTGACTGAGCCACCCCGGGCACCCCTCAGAGAAAATAATTTTAACAAATTGCCTTTGTCTCTTTTCACATCATCCATGAGAATTTGCTTGAGGTGGAATAAAAATCATAATGAAATAATTTTTTTTTTTCCAAAACACCTAAGTCCATGGCTTTCTCTCTATATGGGCAGTCCAAAGACTATGGCTGTTTAAAGTTTTGTAGTTTTTATTTTTTTTTTCAGTGATACAAGTAGCGTCTATCTCTATCTCTTGATTTTAAGTTCTGTAATGACAAGAATTATATATATCTGGTTCTTTGTTACATAACCCCAGAAATTAGTGTAGTACCTAGTGCTTAATGGATACATAATACGTATTTGTTGAATAAGTAGAAGAAATTAATCACAATGGCAAACATAAATGTATCTTATATCTTTTTTTTCTCCTAATCTGGTAAAAAAAAAAAAAATGGTGTCAGGTAAAAGGCCTTAGGAAATTATAATGTCAAGTATCCTATTAAAGTAGTTTGAAATAGATTTATCTTAATTTCCATCAAGTTCTTTTCATCGTGTTTCATTTCTGGATTTTTAAATGTGTCTGAGTTTGAAGGTAATTTGAGCAAAATCTATTTAGCCAGGACTGAGTTCCTCAAAAAGTTACCAATACCATTTTCACTAACTAAAATAAAGATGTGCTCATGCTTTGAGTGGTTGTATGACTTCAAATGCATAATATCATATTTATAATACATAAAATATAATTTTTAATACATATCAAATATGGCAAAATTTGTAAGTTCTTTTAAAAAGTCACCTGTAGGGGCGCCTGGGTGGCTCAGTCAGTTAAACATTTGACTTCGGTTCAGGTCATGATCTTACGGTTCGTGAGTTTGAGCCCTGCATTGGGCTCTCTGATGTCAACTCAGAGCCTGATGTGGATTCTCTGTCCCACTCCCCTGCTTGTGCATTTTCTCTCTTTCTCAAAAATAAATACACATTGGGGCGCCCGGGTGGCTCAGTTGGTTAGGCGGCCGACTTCGGCTCAGGTCATGATCTCTCAATTCATGAGTTCGAGTCCCACGTCAGGCCCTTTGCTGACATGTCAGAGCCTAGAACCTGCTTCAGATTCTGTGTCTCCCTCTCTCTCTGCCCCTCTCCATCTCGCACTCTGTCTCTCTCAAAAATAAATAAATGTTAGAAAGAACATTTAAAAACAAATAAATATTATTTTTTTAAAGTCACCTGTATAGACAAGTTTTTAAATGTTTTGAAAATATGTAAATGTTAAGTTTTATTGTTCATGAAGTTTTATGAGACATTAACTTACAGTTCCCAAAATCAAAGTCCATCTCATTTAAGGTCACTTCAGTTGAAAAAGGTGTCCCAGTTAAAGTAGATAAGTGTCACAATTAAGAGAATTTTTCCCCCTTAAAATAAGTACAAATTTAGTACAAAACTAAAATGCAAAACCTCATCTGATAAAACACTAAATAGCCCTCACCAGCAATAGAAATCAGCAATATTAAAGTCCACATTGCAATATTTGATTTAGCTTGCTATACAAAGGTAACCTTTTTCCTGTAATGCATTGGTTGTAAAAGCAGGAATAAAAGCAGGAATTAAGCAATAGTTTTGAAATGGCTAAAACCAAAACTTAAAGTGAATGAGGTCTCAGCTCTCATCTCAGTTATTACACGACTATTGGGCATCTTTACTGGTAAAAGAAAATGGCCCAATAAGAAAGAAAATCCTTATTCAAATCAATATGAGTGAACAAATAAATATGAAAATTTTCCATTCTTTGTCAGGAGATTTTGTTTATATCTTGGCTTTCCCTTGTGCCATTTTGACTCCAAAAAAATTTGAAATTGGAAGTGTCAGGGAAGAAGCCTTAGCACAATATTGAGACCAAAACTTTTATGCCAGAGAGAGGAGCAAGGTACATGGGAGGGTAGATCAGTAGAGGTAACTTCTCTAAGAACTTAGATTTCCAGAACACTTATGCTCATTTACTGAGCGCAAGGGTGAGCATTTCCGTATTCTCCCTCTGGGACTGAACTACTTAATTTAATCAATGTCTAATACACAAATAATTATGTAGGGTATATATAGGTATTATATGGGTATATGTGCACATACATACCAGGTAGGAGTATTTAGGATAGCCTGATGTATGATTTCTAACATCATAAAAGTAAAATTTTAGCACATAAAATAGGCCTGGAGCCAAAAATAATTTAAAGCAGAATGTTGTAAATGTTTACATTAAGAAGATTTTTAAAAGCTAAAGTGTTATTGAATATAATATTACCAAAAACATCTTTTAAGAAAAGTTTCCAGATATATACAAAAGTAATCTACACAGATTAAAAATGAGACTGTATATTACTTTTGCACACAAACTTGCTTGGGAAAATATGGAAAGTACATATGCTCATCCAAGTGTAAACATTATTGTCTCTCAAAAGGTGTTGGTCTTATCCATTGTTTTTCTGTGTTTTCTAGAAATTCTGCACTGGACATAAATCACTCTCTTAACTGGGGGAACATGCTGAAAGTTCTAGGAAATTCAAAAGATGGACAGTTGAAGAATTCTGCAATTCTGCAGTTGAAGAAAATCCATGAAGAAAATAATATTTGCTCTAACTTTGATAAAAAAGTGAAAGTGGTTCTGGGTGCAGGGAACAGAATGAATGGCATCCAGATGGCAGAACAGGGGCTTCCGAGGACTGGCATGGAGTCTGTGGCTGGCGCTTGGGCTGGGTTAAGGGAGCAGTGTGAGATGGGACTCTGGCAAGTTACTTTGGAATCAGGTTATGAGTCGCCTTCAAAGCCATGCTAAGGGTTATAGTCTACTAGAGGGACAGAGGGACAGGGAGTAAAAACCACTGACAGCTCATGAGAAAGGGACTCATGTGACCATAGCAGTTTGAGGGACGGTCTCTTCATAGTAGCCTATGATACTAATTGGAAGCAAGGGAATGATTCAGAAACTGTTTGCAAAGTTCCCTTGAGAAGTTCCATAGACCTAATAAGAATTAGGCTAGGAAGCAAGAGATTTAAAAGGCTTTACAGAATTGAGATCATGGGGATTTATTACCTGACTGGATCTAGAGATATCTTCTAGGAAGATGGGTGAGGTCTACCGGCTCAGTGACTGGGAGGGGACTCAACTAGAAGAGGCTGTTATCAGCCCACTGATAAACCCTCATATTAATCCTCTGACTTGAGAATGTGAAGGAACGGAGTTTGCTGTGCAAGTACGCGGGGCAGGTAATATAAACCTAAGGAAAAGTTCTAAAGCATATCTTATTCAAGGGGCAAGAGGAGAAAGATAAGCCCCTGAGAAAGCAGACAGAATGCTCACATACAACCAAGAAGCTGGGTTTCATAGGAGACAAGAAAGGAGACTCTTTCAAGAGGGAAATGAATGGCCCCAAGGCCAAGATGCTCCAATATAAGAAAAAATGTTGAGAGTTTCAGCTTCATCCTTGACTCTTCATCTGTTCCAACTCCCAAACTTTGAATCTGCTCCCGGGGCAAGTAGCATTTGCTCCCCAAACTTTTTCTATACAAATGAACAAGAGAGAACAAATAGAGTCACAAAAGCCTGCCCTGAGATCTACATAGCTGAGAAACATTGGATTTTAACCCGAGAAGAATCTTCAGGGTCATTTAATGCAACCTTTCATTTCACAGATAAAAAATGTGAGACTACCACCAGATTATGTGACTTGCTCAGGGTCCCCAAATCTCAAGACCTTGGGACTTAGCTTACTGGTTATCTAATCAGCATCTCCACTAACAGCTACCGTAGCTAGTGTGAAACACAGGAAATGTGGTTGAAGAAGAATTTTGAGTCATTCTGTTTTGAGACCTTTAGTCTGGATCTAAGGCCTTACTTTTCCTTGAAGTAGTCTATCCTTAGCAAAGACTATCCCCTGTCCATCATAATTAGTATCCATGTTGTATTTTGTTTTGATTTGCTTTCCTTGTTTTATGAGTTGCAGATAAAAGGAATATAGGGAATGATATTTTTCGTTAAAAAAAAGAAGCTAAATTGGGACACCTGGGTGGCTCAGCAGGTTGAGAATCTGGCTCTTGATTTCAGCTGAGGTCATGAGCCCATGGTCATGGGATCGAGCCTCAAGTTGAGCTTTGTGCTGAACGTGGAGCCTGCTTAACGTTCACTCCCTTCCGCCCTTTCTTCCACTTGTGCTCTCATTCTTTTTCTATTTAAAAAAAATCAGCTAAAGATATAAAAAAGAGCACAAGGAAGTAGAAAATGTGGTAGAGGGTGAGTACATATGAGACACATTAATCTGAAGTGGAACTATCTGAACCATGAGACGTCAAAGATAAAGGGAAATAGGGGGAAAGAGTGTCCTTGAGGACTCTATATCTCTTTCTGCTCCCTGCTGCAAAAGGCATAAGAAGCTGAATGGGTTGAGATCACGTGGTCATGGCATCCCCAGCAGTCAGCAGGTGGAGACTTATGTCCAGGACAGTGGAGATGCTCTGGAGGGAAGAGTTGGATGGATGAAAGTTAGAAGTAGCCTCCATGTGAGTTGAAGAAAGAACGCAGTGTGCAGATGATCGTTCTTATACAGTTGACCAAGATGTAATTAATTTGGAGAACAGCTGTTTTGTAAAACTAAGGTGATATTATCTGTTAGGAATGAGTGTTTGTGTCCCCTCAAAACATATATTTTGAAGCTCCAACCATAAGTGCTGCTATATTTCAAGATGGGGTCTCTAAGGAAGTGATCGTGGTTAAATGGGGTCATATGGATAGAGCCAGTTCTGATAGGATTAATGTCCTTACAAGGGGAGAGACAGGAGGGTTCTCTCTCTCTTTGTGTAGGCACAAAAGAGAGGTCATGTGAGCACACACTAGAAAAGCAGCCATCTGCAACCCAAGATCACCAGACTCCTTCACCAACCCTGCCAACACCTTGATTTTGGATTTCTGGTCTCCAGAACTGTGAGAAAACAAACTTAGGACTCAAGCCACTCAGTCTATAGTATTTTGTCATGGCAGCCTTTGCTGACTAATATACTATCAATTAATAATTGCCTTGTTAATAATATAGCATACTGGGGGAGCCTGGGTGACAGTTGGTTAAGCATCTGACTCTTGGTTCTGGCTCAGGTCATGATCTCGCAGTTCGTGAGTTCGAGCCCCACATCAGGCTCTGTGCTGACAGTGAGGAGCCTGCTTGGGATTCTGTGTGTGTGTCTCTCTCTCTGCCTCTACCCCACTCGTGTTCTCTCTCTCTCTTAAAATAAATAAACTTAAAAACAATATGAATGAGAGAGAAGGTAGGCACTGAAGTCAGACTGTTCAAAACCCTGAACCACCACAGGTGAATATTTAACCTCTTAATCCCTCAGTTTCCTCGTCTGTAAAGTGGGACAATAGAAGTACCTATTGAAATAATATATGTAAAGTGTTTGGTAGAAACTAAGTCCTCAATACACCTTAATTCAAATAATAAAGGAGCAAGGTGATTTCACCTACCATACTTATGAATAAAATAAACCATCATGAGCTGTAAAATAATTATGATGTCACTTTGAGCATTTCTAGTTTATACCTCATTCAGATAACCAAAATCTCAATTTTTATAAAGTAATAGCTAGTAATATTATAGAAGGCTCAGAAACTGGAAGCTCCAAAGACACTGAATTTAGATAGTTTCATCAAATCAGAGCGTCATGAAGTGGGTTGCTTTTTTGTCCTGGCCTGACTTGAGTGAATTCTAACAGTGTCAGACCTTGAGACAGACCTCAGGACATCATCATACCTCCCCAAAGCCCTTAAATCTGCTCCTGTTGTCATTAGTATGCGGTATCATGTGGACATTTCCCTCCTCTTTTGTGTAATTCCTTGCTAAAGAGCTATGACTTATGATTTGTGGTCATTTAAAAATATATGTCGTGTTTAGTGAATTTCTTCCTCTAATCTTTAGATTAAAAAAAATAATAATAAAGCTGGTTGCTTTTGTAGAGCTGTCGTGCTTCCCTGGAATTGCCATAAATAAAGTATGTGAAAACACACAGACTCCTATTAGCACTCTTTCTTTCTATGGATCTCAGTCGGGGGAGGTTTTACCATAAAGCTAATGAGGATTCAGGCCCTCTCAGTTGCATGGGCCCTTCCAATGATCTGGCCCTACGAATTCTGTATTATAATTCTATATTATATTATAATTCTGTATTATATTCTGTATTATATTCCTAAAAGGGCCTTCCAGATTATACACAATCCCCAAAACCAGGATCAAACCTTGCTCTTGCTGTATTTTCTGAACTTGCAGATTCTGATACTTAAAGCAACATCTGAAATGTGAAATGTTTAATGGAAATCAGGCTATGGGGAATAATCTGTACCAAAACAGCCTTGCATATACCCCTCCACCCCCAAATTGAATCCAAATAGATACTTCTTTATATACTAACATGTTCTAACTTTGTTTTTTTAGGGCGATTTATTTATTTTGAGAGACAGAGAGAGAGAGAGTGCAAGTGGGAGAGGGGCAGAAAGAGAGGGAGAAAGAATCCCAAGCAGTCTCCATGCTGGAAGCACAGAGACTGATGTCGGGCTCCATCCCATGAATCAGGGATCATGACCTGAGCTGAGATCAACAGTCCCATGTTCAACCAACTGAGCCATCCAGGAGCCCCGTTCCAACTTTCATTTCAGCACCAGAACTATGTTGTCAAATGCAACTTTATGAAGTGGAAACTCTCTAGCCAAAGAAAGTCAGGAGCAATTCTTCTCACTCACCCCCTCAACTCCAACCCCCGCTGCAGCACCTCTCAAGGACCCGATGGGTTTTCCCCTTACAGCACAGTTTGAAAACCACTTCTCTAGACAGTCATTCATGGTGAATGTAATTGGAAGCATAATGGCTTTCTACCAAGTTAAGACTGTAAGATATTCATTCCCATAGGACAAACAAGCATTTTTCCCATGGGTGAGGTACATTTTTGCTGGAGTCATGGGAGGACAGTGGAAGATACATTTTCAAGGCTCTTCCTTGCCAGTTGATTCTCAGGTCCCTTAGGATAAGACAGGAATAACTACTTTCAGAGACATTTACATTCCCAATGGTCAGCAATTGGTTTTGACTGCTTACCAGGTATCGGAAATATATGGAAGCATGTGTTGTTCAGGTTTCAGTAGGTGAGTTCTTTTTTTTTTTTATATGGGACCCTAAAATCCTATGTGTTTTAAAAGGCCGCCAATCCCAGGATATGAAAAACACCCCAAGGAAATTCCCTCCATGCCCTGCAAATCACTAAGTCTTTCTTCTAATTACACTGAATTCTTACTTCTAATTTCACCTCCTTTGCAAACATCTCTCGATCCAACTGAATGAGATTTCAAAGGCATCTTTGTGGCTCCATTTCTTCTAAACACTCAATGAGCTTGATTTTCTTTTGGAAACATGCTACATTATTCACATTGCCTCTTTTTTTATACGTGAAATACAAACTGTCAGTTCTTTAATCATGTCATTTGTTAAGGTGTTTAATTCTTCTTTGCTAGTCTTAATCTTTTGTCATCCCTCCACTCGTTCAGTAAAAATTTATTCAGTGTCTATCTGCCAGATTCTGTACAGAAACTAGGAGTATAAAAGGAATAAGATTAGAAATTGTCCTCAAAAAACCAAAACAAAACAAAACAAAAAACAAAAAACAAAACAAAACAAAAACTGTCCTAGAAATTGATGACCATGCTGGTTGACTTACCTCTGGAATCTTTAAATGTAGCCAGTATTTAATAAATGTGTTCTGTTGCCATAGAGCCATCATCTAGGCAAGACTCGTGAACACTGAGTCTTGGTGAAAATTTCTTATCCTCATAATGTCCAGAATAATTTCTGTATTTAATTTTCTAATCATTTGCTTCTTTTATATATGAGTTATTAAACTAATAACTAGGGTATGTTATTCCCACTTACTAATTAAGTCCCTATCACTAATACATAGGCTTCTAAACATGAGCTTATTTAGAAGTGGTACATATATATTCTATACTCTATAAATTCCTAACCAGAAAACTAAAACCCTATAGTTACTCAGGAAAGACTGATTGTATTATTAATTAGTGTTTGTAGCATCATCCAAGAAACAAATGATTTAGTAACAGGTTTTCTAAACAAGAATTAGGAATAACTTCCTTGGGGGACACTGCTTGCCTATTATAAATTAACTCAAACAGTTTTGGGGCCACAGATCCCAAGCTTCTGTTCTCATTGGTTTCCTTTCTGCCTCGCCAAGATTCTCATCACTGATGACACCTCCGAAGGGGACTTCATCTGGCTAATCAGAACCTCTAATCCATTAGCAACTCACACTTGCCCTTCTTTCACTTAAAGCATTTTTGAGTTCAGTGAATTTTTAGCAAGCAAGCCCAGGGTTATCTTTTATTAACGTCTCTGCTAGTCTAGATGGGAAGGAAAGAGTAGAGGAGGCTTGTTCATCAGTTTTGAAAACACCGGATCTGGGGAGAAGACCCACTTCCTATTTACTTCACTCGTGGGCCCCCCACTCGTACTTTCATCAGCTTGTACTTCATATACTTTGTGATATACCTGAGTGCAGCCTGTCGTGGTTACCAGTGACTGATATTATTAAATATACAAAACCACTTTACCAGATGATAAGAGGAGCTGCAGTGTCTAAAAATTTCATATATCTAACGTGTTGTATAAACAGCCTAAATCCCTATACATTTTATAACTTCAGCAGTCTAAAGGTTAAAGCCTGTCAGTTGAATTTCACGAATTCCAGGAAGAAATGGGAAAGTAGCACCAACTCTTCATTGTATATCAGTGATCAAACATCTCCTCATTACACTTCAATATTGTTGCCTCTAAAGGTCACCATTGCTGAACATAATCACACAAAATCAAAACTGCAAACTTTATATATCATGGAGGTGGTAAATAGCTTGGAGGTTTATTTTCTGGTGCCTGCACAACATTCTGAACCCATTTATACATTTCTGGGAACTGTGGCATGAACCAAATGTATTTGCAATGGCTAACAATAGCATCAATTAAATCAATTTCCTGTAAAAATATTTGTTTCCGTTGGTTTAGGTGGAAAGAATAACTTGTCTGCTCACAAAGCAATAGAAGTCTTTTTAAGTTGTCTGTTCTAAGTGGATTTTCTCTTATTTCCCTATACACACAGGTTTGATAATAATTTGGTAATCATTTTTAGGATGCAATATCTAAAAGTTTAACTCAAAGGAAAGTCATGAGGTTCATTTAGTAAAGCACTGTGATGCCCAATAAATCACATATGTTTCTGACTTTTTCTATTCATTGATTTTGCCATATGTTATTTGGACAGGCTGCCATCTTGTGAGATCTATGGCCCAGCCTCATCCAAGCCACGATCAGCTCTTGCCTGGATTACTGGACCAGTCTAACTGCTTCCTCTCTTACTTTCATGTCTTTATTCTCTGTTCGGTAACCAACACTCTCTTTTGAACATAGAGCTCCTATTATTTCATTCCCAAGGAAGGGAATCTTTCAGTGGCTTCTGATGACACTTAAAATTCAATCTCTTCATTATGGTCTACAAAGCCCTGGAAAAAAATGACCACTGCCTTTCATTCTAATCTCAACTCCTACCATTATTTTCCCTTACTTAACTCCTGCTCAACACTGAACTCATTTGGGCTCAGAGCATGTCAATGTCACGATGCCTAGAGATTTGCACTTTTTTTCATTCCCCTATACAGATGACCATCCTGTCCCCAAATCTTGGCATGACCATTCCTTTCTTTACTTCCTGTCTCCTCTAGGATTCTAAGAAAAACAGTTCCTATCCACCCAAACCAATTACCTCCCCCTCCTGCAGTCTCTCTTTATCTAAAACCCCTACATTATTTCTGTCACGGAATTTACAATCTGAAGTTATAATCTGTCTTATTCAGATAATTTATTTGCTGGTTATTTTTCTCTCTCTGCCATCAATACTGAACAAACTGCACTAGAAATAGATACTTAGTCTATCTTATTCAGTGGAATGTAGTAGAAACTCAGTAAGGACTTATATAAATATATATATATAAATCCTGGGATGTGTTTCTTGTTAGAAATTTCTGTATGCATTTAAAATAAGCTTGCAGTCTTAGTTCAAAAAAAAGTTAACATAACAGTTTGATATGCATAGATGCAGCACGAGTGTGAAGTATACATTTATATGTTTCACTATTTTACATATTCGTTTATAATATTTGTTGCTATAGCATGGTTGATTCAATATCATGTTTTTCAGAAAGTTTATGTTTTCCCCATGTTATAATGAAAACCAATTTTCTAATTAGATTCCTGACTCTTAATACAGTTTTTAACAGAAAATGATGATATTAGTGTTTGCCTTCCAGTATGCAACAACCTCCATGGAATATTTTTTTAAATGTCTTTCCCTTGTTAAAGTCAAAGTATCCAGTACTGCAGGAGCAGGAGACCAACAGGCGATAAAATAATGTGCTTTGTTCTGACTTCTTGCCTTGGTGATAAAGAACTTAAGGTGGTCAGTTCTTGTTTTTATGTTAGAACGCTAAGTGGCCTACGTAAGAATTCAGAGGAGGATGATTCAAAAGGAAGTTAAGAAAACAATCCCATTTACTATAGCATCAAAGGGTAAAATACTCAGGAAAAGAGTTAACCAAGGAGGCAAAAGACTTACACATTGAAAACAGTAAAACATTGCTGAAAGGAACTGAAAAAGATGCACATAAATGGGAAGACATCCTATGCCTCTGGATGGAAAGACTTAACATAGTTAAATATTGTTTAAAGACCTGTACTACCTAAAGTGATTTACAATTCACTGCAATCATAGACATTTTTTTCGTAGACATAGACATATCACAATCCTAACGACATTTGTTTTTTGTAGAACTAGAAAAAAAATCCTAAAGTTTATAAGGAAACTCAAGGGTCTTTAAATAGCTAAAACAATCTTGAAAAAGAACAACTTGGAAGACCCATACTTCCTTATTTCAAAGCATACCACAGGCAACAATAATCAAGATGATGTGGTATTGGCGTCATGGCAGCTACATAAACCAGGGCAACAGAAGAGAAAGCACAGAAATGAACCCTTGCATACATGACCAAATGATTTTTGAGATGGGTTCCAAAACTACACAATGGCAAAAGAACAGTGTCTTCAACCAATAATATTGGTAAAACCAGATATCCACAAGCAAAAAATATATTTGGACCCTTACATCATATACAAAAATTAACTCACAACAGATTCAAGACCCAAATGTAAGACCCAAAACTCCCAAAGAAAATAGAGCTTCAAGACATTGGGGTTGGCAATGATTTCTTGGGCCTGACAGCAAAGGCACTGGAAACAAAGCAAAAATAGACAAATGAGATATCAAACTTACACCTTTTGCACATCAAAGGAAACAATCAACAAAGCAAAAAGACAACTTTTAGAATAAGAGAGAATATTTGCAAATCACATATCTGATAAGGGATTAATATCTAGAGTATATGAGGACTTCCTACAACTCAAATGCAAAAGAATAACCTGATTAAAAAATGGGCAAATGAATTGAATAGACATTTCTCCAAAGAAGATAAATAAATGGTACATATGAAAAAATGTTCGGGTGGCTCAGTCAGTTGAGCATCGCACTCTTGTTGTTAGCTCAGGTCATGATCATAGGGTCGTAATATCAAGATCAAGCCCCACATTGGGTTCCATGCTGAGCATGGAGCCTGCTTAAGAGTCTCTCTCTCTCTGTCTCTCTCTCTCTTTCTCCTTCATTCCATCTCTTTTGCTTGCACTCTCTCTAAATAATAATAATAATAAAATAAGTCATTCTTTAAAAAAAGATGTTCAACATCATTAATCATAAGAGGAATACAAATCAAAATCACAATAAAATATCATCTCACACCCATTATGTTGGCCACTATCAAAAGAACAGAAAAAAATAAGTGTTGGTAAGGACGTGGAGAAATTGGAGCCCTCGTGCACTGTTGGTGAGCATGTAAAATGGTGCACCCTTTATGGAAAACAGTATGACAATCCCTCAGAAAATGAAGCATAGAATTACCATATGATCAAATCATCCATTTCTGGGTATATATACAAGACTATTCAAAGCAGGCTCTCAAAAAGATATTTGCACATCCACATCCATTATGGCATTATAATATATTCGTTATATTATATATATTATATTATATATAATATATATAATACATATATTATATATATTATAATACATATATTATATATATTATATATAATTTAACAAATTTAACCCTATATATAATAATATAATATAATATATATATTATATATATTATATATATTATATATATTATATATTATTATATATAATATAAAATATAATATATAATATAATATACAATATATATAATATACAATATATATAATATAATATAATATAATATAATATAATATAATATATTGTGAATATAATAATATTCACAATAACCAAGAGGTGTAAGCACCCCAGATACTCATGAACAGATGAATGTATAAAGAAAATGTGGTATACATTTGGAATACAATGGTATACAATGGAATATTTTTACGAGGCCTTAAAAAAGGAAATTCGGGGGCGCCTGGGTGGCGCAGTCGGTTAAGCGTCCGACTTCAGCCAGGTCACGATCTCGCGGTCCGTGAGTTCGAGCCCCGCGTCAGGCTCTGGGCTGATGGCTCAGAGCCTGGAGCCTGTTTTTGATTCTGTGTCTCCCTCTCTCTCTGCCCCTCCCCCGTTCATGCTCTGTCTCTCTCTGTCCCCAAAAAAAAAAAATAAACGTTGAAAAAAATTAAAAAAAAAAAAAAAAGGAAATTCGTCCATGCTAGGACATTAACGTTAAGTGAGATAAGCCAGTCACAAAAGCACAAAGGCTGTATGATTCCATTCATACGAAATATGTAAAGTAGTTGAAATTATAGAAACAAAAAATAAAAAGGTTGGCTAAGAGAAGAAAGGAAGGATTATTAGTATATAATGGGTATGGAGTTGCAAGTTTGCAAGATGAATGAGTTCAAATACAAATTACAAGGAAACAAAGATGAAAATATAAGGTAACGTTGATTCCCATGCTGAGATGCTACAGCCATATATCTGTAAGGTTGCTGTATGTATGTGATGGTGCATGAACGCCTAATGTTAATGAAATAAATAAAGGTGACTATGTAGAGATTGCAGAAAAAACTGCTCATGAACTGAATTATTCAGATATTTCTTTCCATTTTGTATTTCATATAACATGCTTTATTTTTTTTTTTAATTTTTTTTTAACGTTTATTTATTTTGGAGACAGAGAGAGACAGAGCATGAACGGGGGAGGGTCAGAGAGAGGGGGAGACACAGAATCCAAAACAGGCTCCAGGCTCTGAGCTGTCAGCACAGAGCCCGACGCGGGGCTCGAACTCACAGACCATGAGATCATGACCTGAGCCGAAGTCGGCCGCTCAACCGACTGAGCCACCCAGGAGCCCCTCATATAACATGCTTTAATTAATTCCACCTATTTATGATTTATTCCCAAGTACCTTTTAAAAAAGGTTTTAGAAAAGTCTTAATGGCAGGGGGTGGGGGCAGGTGTGGCACCTGGGTGGCTCAGTTGGTAAGTGTCCGACTTCAGCTCAGGTCATGATCTCACAGTTCGTGGGTTTGAGCACTGCATCAGGCTCTGTGCTGACAGCTCAGAGTCAGGACCCTGCTTTGGATTCTGTGTCTCCCTCTCTCCCTGCTCCTCCCCCACTCATGCTCTGTCTCTTTCTCTCTCTCAAAAATAAATCAATATTAAAATTTTTTTTTAAAGACAAAAAAGAAAAGTCTTATTGGGGAAAATCAACTAATAAATTTCTGTCAAAATGTGAGAAATAATTGTCTCCTTTATTCTTTTGATTATACCATCAAATTCAATTGTTATGAGAAGTCTAAGAAACTATTTTTCTCAATTTAATACTCCTGTGTGTGTGTGTGTGTGTGTGTGTGTGTGTGTTGCTGTTGTTGTCATTGTTGAATTCTTTGCTGGATATGGATCCACATCTGTGTGTGGATTACTCCATTCCCAAGAAATTTGTTTCCTTGATTTTTCTTCTTCTATTCATCTCAGATTGTTAACAGTGATTCAGGCGATTCAGATCCAAATCTCCTTCGAGGCAGGAATTTTCTCAGAGCAGTGGGACTGGCACATTTCTCAAGTACAGCCTTTGGTGTCTCCAGAATATGTACAGTTTGCTGCTTCTTGGGCAGACAGGTCTCTCCGTGTAGGGATGAAAAAGAATTACAAATACAGGCAGACGATTGGGTTCTTAAAACTTTTGACTTCTTCATGCACTGATTCTGTTCAATCTAATGACTTAATGCTGAACCATTACATTTCCCAATGCTGCTGAACATTATTTCATGGAGTTATGTAGTTTTATGGTTCTTTTCTTATTTATGTTTGTTTGGGGAATTTGTGAAATGCTCTTTGATCCGCAATAAGATGAGGGTTTTTTATATTGCAAAATAATGGGACTACATGCTACATGAACTACCTTATCCTCTGTTCATTTTGCCCATTTTATTATACCCATTGGTAGCCAATAAATATGTCAACATGCTCTCATGTGAAACCTGTCAGACCCATGAGGCATGACTCCCCATCATTGGATATATCTGAAAACAAATTTATCCCTGAAAAAAAGAAATGAATGATAGGTTAAAGTATTTAAGTCAGCTAGAAAATGTAGCAACAATTTTCTTAAATGGCCATATTTAAACAAAGAACAGTTTCTTGGCCTACTACAGAATTATTAATAAGTCTCGATCTAAAAGGAAATCCACAGAGTAGGTGCCACTAACTGCAGGGTAAAATGGCTGCTAGCATCGTCTCCTAGAGTTTAAAGCCCTGTTCCCTCAATCTTATTAATCTCCTTAAATCACTGAAAAGCAATGATAAAATAGCACCAGTAGTCTCGGGCTGCAGTATCCAACACAGTAGCCAAAAGCTGAATATTTGAATTAAGTTTAATTAAAATCACGCCAGCCACATGAGGCTAGTGGCCGCCATGTTGGATGGTGTAGGTAGAAAATATTTGCTTCATCCCAAAAAGCTTAGTTGGATAGCACTCTCTAAAACATCACGTATACACATTTGCCATCAGTTTTAGTCTTGGAAATGTGCTCCACAGTCAAATTGCTAAATGCCACTTGTCTCAACTTGCACCTGTCCAATTTTACAAGGAATTTTAAGAAATCTCTAGCTTGAGGTAAATAACTAGTGAGTGGCTGCCTTATGAAACATAAGGACCACTTTCACAGTTTAGGGATTCCCAAATATCCTTTAGAAAAGATCTAATAATCCCTTTTAGACAATTGTAATATACTCTTGTCTTTGTTTTTCGCAATTTCAGTGAATGCAGGCAGTAAGCAGTAAATTTGTTTTCCTATAAAATATTCCAAAGGACTTTAAATATTACTAAAATCTCAGGGAGTAAAAACCTAAAACATCATGCTCCATTCAACTAACACCATTTCTTAATTATTTGAGTGTTAGGTCCCTTCCTCAATCTGAAAACCATCTCCTAAAGAATAATTGACCCTCTTTATTAAATGCAGAAACCCTTTCTTTCATCGAGGGGGTGAGTGGAGTTTTCTCAGTCCTGAGTGAAATGGTGTGAGGGGTTGGTGTTGGGGAACAGACTGGTGACCAGTTAAGGGGAATATTTTAATTCAGGGACAATAGAAAGATAAGAAGGGAAAGAAGGCTTTCTGATCATATGGCAAAGCTGCTTGTAGATCACCCAAAGGAAACCATTTTCCCCCAAGGCATATTCCCAGCCATGGTCCCCACCCACAACTATGCCCTCTTTCACTCGAAGTCTCGCAAAGCAATACACTTGCAAACTGTAAGTAGTGGGATTATTAACCCCCAGTCACCATGTGGTCGGATACTTATGTGCAAATAGCACCCATGAATAGCAGCATACGCTATCTGCATCGAAGAGCTGTGTCGTGTCAAAGACTAGAGGAAAGCTCTACTGAGGACCACACACACGATGGTACAGGTTGGACGGTGCACACACTTTCAGAGAGTCTCTAGGTCTTCAGCTTTGCTTGCCGGGGAATATACGTAATATGGTCCTTAAGTGGAAACTGACCTTTAAAGAAGTTGACTTTAAGGATGCAATTTCCGTCTTAACTTGGATGGTTCATTGATATGTGTCTTTTCTTTTTTTCAGACTGATTTGTGTGTTTTCACTCCTGATAACCTTTGCCATTGCTTAACAATTTAACTTTTCAGTAGGGCTCTGGGGTGTGGTGGGATCACACACATTTGGGTCAAAATCTCCGTGCCTGCCATTTATTGATTGGATGATCTTGGGTAAACCTCAACCACTCTGAAACTCAGCTTCCTCTCTGAAAAGGCTGAGTTCTTTGACCCCCAAAGGAGATCTGTGAAGAGTAAATGAAATTACATATGTTGAAAATGCAACATGTACAACTTGTACTAAAACTGAAGTAATTTTTTCCGCTATTTGCCCAATGCTCCAACGTTGTTTGTGGATAGTATTCCTCCTTCCTCTAGCACTACTGTTTACAATCACTTTCCATGTATCCAGTGCTTGCTAAGTCACTTATGTATGTTAGTTTCATGTATTATATACATTTGCAGATGAGGAACCTGAGACAAGTAAAATTAACATGCCTGCCCGGAACTCGCCCAACATAGAGTTATATGTGTTGACACCAGGAATCTGAACCCAACTTTCTAATTCCAAAAACGTGGTTTATACAACTTCCCGATAGTTGTATGAATAGCAGTATTTAGTTTACAGATGTGCAAGGAAAATCACAGGAAAGCTATCACTTGTCCTCAATAAGGTAGAATGCAATTAACATTCACTTGTGATTAATCAAAGAGAGCCTCTCTACGGGTTGAAGACATGCTGTATGTCTTATTCACACCTGTTTCTCCACCAGTTAGCACAGTGTCTTTGAGGCATATAGTTGGCTTTCAGGCAACATCTTTTTTTTTTTTTAAAGTTACATATTTATTGTAAAAGAGGGGAGGGGTAGAGAGAGAGGAAGACAGAGAATCCAAAGCAGTCTCCATGCCTTCAGCACAGAGCTCAAACCCACAGACTGTGAGATCATGACCTGAGCCGAAATCAATAGTGGGAAGTTTAGGGGCGCCTTGGTGGCTCAGTTGATTAAGCACCTGACTTTGGCTTAGGTCATGATCTCATGATTCGTAAGTGTGTGCCTTGCATCGGGCTCTGTGCTGACAGCTCAGAGCCTAGAGCCTGTTTTCAGATTTGGTGTCTCCCTCTCTCTGCCCCTCCTCTGCTCTCACTCTGTCTCTCTCTCAAAAAGTAAATAAACATTAAAAAAGAAAAATTTTAAAAAGGGTCGGAAGCTTAACCGACTGAGCCACCGAGGCGCCCCTCATGAAATGTGTCTCAGATTGACATGAAAATATTTTCAACTGCTTCTTGAGGGATGATTAGTGGAACACACGAATATGTGCAGTGTCTTATTCTTCCAAAATATGGAATTTTCTCTGAGGCTTATTTTATTTATTTATTTATTTATTTTTTACATTTATTTATTTTTGAGAGACAGAATGCAAGTGGAGGAGGGGCAGAGAGGGAAGGAGACACAGAATCCGAAGGAGGCTCTAGGCTCTGGGCAAGCGTTCAGCACAGAGCCCAATGTGGGGCTCAAACCCATGAACCGTGAGATCATGACCTGAGCCACCCAGGCGCCCCTCTGAGGATTATTTTAGAAATTAGATGTTAAAGGATGAAGGATGCAGGCATTAGCCACTTCGTTTCTATAGTAGACCTACATTAGAACAGTAATGGGATTTTTCCTAAAAGCAAGAATACTTTTTGGGTTTCTTTTGGTTAGCAGTTACTGATGTAGGTCTTCCCTAAAAGTAAAGTAGTGTAGTGTGAAATTTCAGAAAGCAGGGGAATCCCATACACACACACGCACACATACACACACACACACACACACACACACAACCATATATGCACACACACATATATATCTGTCACATGGTCATGCATTTTAACTCTTTAACAAGTATTAATAGCAATACAGAATAATTTTCATTTTGGTTAACAGCACACTGTTTTAAACATTTTTTTTTTTTGAAATTTCAGTTTCTTATTTGTATCCATATCGGTGGTGTCTGTCTTTAATTTCCTTAAAGGGTACTGGGGTGGTAGGAAATTAACAGAATTAAAGTTTGGCCACCACCTGCCAGAATTCTCACTCTGCAACACGAAGACTCAAAGGAGATGAAAAACTCAAGGTTAATAAGATTATCACCATTCTTTTCTTCTCCTTTTTTTTTTTTTTTTTTTTTTTTTTTGTATATGCGTATCTAAATCTGTGCCTCCCGGCCTTTCTTCACTGAGCAAAAGACTGGAATCATTGCTAAAGTCTCAGGTTTTTGCTTCTTTGCACAAAAATGAAATCACTGGTGTGTAGCTGAATGCGTTCCAGATAGCAATAGCATATCATTAGCATATCAGTGACAGCAACAAAAAAAATACACTAAAACAAAAACATTGCCTACAAATGGAGATGTGTAAGAGTTTTCTACAAAAGAGAAACTGTTCTCCTTTGTTGCTTTTGGAATGGGTTTTTACATTACGGTATGACGGAGCCAAAGCTTTAAAAACCTGGAAATCCTAGGACATAAAATAGACCACTGGAACCCAGGAATCTAGATACCATTGGTACTAAGTCACAGTGTGTTCCAGGGCACATCACAACCTCCCAGTGCCCCGAACAGCATCCGCTACCTGACCAAAGCTCACGTTTGCCTTTGTTACGCGTTTAGTAAAGAACCCCCCACTTGGGGCGCCTGGGTGGCGCAGTCGGTTAAGCGTCCGACTTCAGCCAGGTCACGATCTCGCAGTCCGTGAGTTCGAGCCCCGCGTCAGGCTCTGGGCTGATGGCTCAGAGCCTGGAGCCTGTTTCCGATTCTGTGTCTCCCTCTCTCTCTGACCCCCCGCCCCCCGTTCATGCTCTGTCTCTCTCTGGCCCAAAAATAAATAAACGTTGAAAAAAAAAATTTAAAAAGAACCCCCAGTTAAACCTGCAGAGTTTGCTTTACAAGCAAGGACATGGTGTCACCCAGCCTATAAGGGTGGGTTTTTTTCCAGTCTATGTTTACTCCCTATCCGCCAATGAATTAAGACATGAGAAAATTATTGTAACTAGGTATATTAGGATAGGCTCATACTAAAAATAGTATAAATATATATACATATGTAACACGTATGTATATTTTTTTTTTAATTTACTTATTTGTTTTGAGAAAGAGAGCGAGTATGCGCCCAAGTGGGAGAGGGGGAGGGGCAGAAGAAGAGGGAGAGGGAGAGAGAATTCCAAACAGGCTCTGCACTCTCAGTGCAGAGCGTGACTCGGGGCTCAAACCTATGAACCTGAGATCATGAACTGAGCCAAAATCAAGAGCTGGATGCTTAACCCACTGAGCCACCCAGGCGCCCCTCACATATTAATATATATTATTAATAATATATGTTCAAACACTATATACATACTCAAATACAATGGAAATTTATTTTTCATTCCCTTAGAGCCCAAGAAATACATACCCTTTACCAACTGAGAATTGTCCTCCAGATGGTGATTCACTTAGAATAATCTTTCCATCTTGTGGCACCCCTATCTCCTACAGTCTTGTCATCTACACTGAGCAGGCAGAAGGGGAAAGAAAACAGGGCCCACAAGGGAGTTTTTAGGTGTCTTACTTAGAGATGCCACTCACATTCCATTGGTTAGATGAAGACAAATGCCCACATCTAACTGCAAGAAAGGCTGGGAAATATAGTCTAGCCATGTGTTTAGGAAGAAGAACAAAAGATTTTGGTGAACAGCCAGCAATATCTCCCATAGCCAGAGTCTCCATGTCGCCTCAGGCATAAATCATCATAATTCTCTTCTAGCATTTTCTTCAGCATAGAAAGTTGCAATTTTCTCAATGGAAGATAACTGAAAACAGAAATGTGACTCATGCTATTTACTACTCCTCTAGAACAATAGTAAGTCACTTAGCCCAGCGGTGGCTTAATCCCCATGCGGCCCTCTCTATAAGAATTTTAAATGTCAGGGATTTTTAAGTCACACTTTATACAGGATTTCTCTCAGAAATAACATCAAAGAAGAGATTAGAATCTGTTTCTGAAAAGTGTAAAATTTGTCTGTCTGTACTTCTGACAAATAAACAGGAACTAAGAAAATATTGACCATGTCATATGAAAGCCATAAAAGAAAAGCCTCTCTCAGAATGGCATGCGTAGTTCATGACAAGCCTGTAACCTGAAGCTAAATACATCTTTAAAAATTAGCAGTATTTTGTAGGTGTGAGCATGACCCATTTTAATCAGCACATCGAAGAATTTTTTTTATGAAGTCAGAATGTTTTTGTGCTAGTATATTCCCCTTTAGTTAATTAGACTTTATTTCTGAACCTATGACGCGTGCTCTAAAAATTCTAAACTATTCATAAAATATATTTGAAGAACAGATTGAGGTTTCATTATTTATAACTCAGTCAAGATACCAAACTGCCTAGATTGTAAACCTGCTGATACAGTAGCTTTTCTTTCCCACTCTTCAAATTGTTGCTACTCAAGTTTCTAATTTATGTGCAAATTGAATTTGCCTAATGCATATGGTAAGCTCTTTTCTCTTTCCATTTTTTTAGCAGTTTCCTAATACAGTGTGGTTTAAAGCACTTTTTCCGCATCTTATAAAAAGACAGTTGTACCAAGTAGATTTTATTTTCTTTGTTTTTCATGTTGCTCTTCATACACCCCACCTGGACACGGGGTGCTTTTCTATCGTGAACTAGATATCCATCAAGAAGCAAAATCTCCTATACCCTGACCAGATTTAACTCAGCTAAGAAACAAACGCAGCACTGCTTTCGTGGCAGGTGTGGAGGACACAAAAGTCAAGACTTCAAGATTCTGTTTTCAATATTAGCTCGAATCATCTCAGTCTGATGCTTTGTCATTGAGTCCATTTACATACATTCTCTAAAAGGAATACATCATTTCTTTGGGGTGAATGCACTTAATTTCATTGAACCTTCACTCCACGGGGCACTATCTGAAGAATGATCATCAAAGACAAAATGGTCTTTGTCCTAGGGGAATGCACAGCCTAGCTGATAAGATGGGTGTGTTAACAAATCATTCTACCAATGTCTATGAATGGTTTCAGTGTCTCTCGGTGTTCTAGAAATACTTTCCAATACTATACTAATGGGATATTTGAAAAGATTAAAAAATTCAAAACATCAGAAATAATTTCCAGAGTGTCGCTACTACTGAATAAAAATTTTGTAGGACTCTAGGCAACATTTGATTCTCTCTCTATTTGCTTGGTAACTATAGCATTCTGTTGCTGTTTAAATAGACTGCCCTGACCATATTCTTTTACATATTCACTAGAAAAAGTTAGCATACATTCCAGTAAACATGGAAGTCTTTTATGGGACTGAGCCACTTACCTACCAAAAAAAAATGTGCCTTGGATGGTGATGAGTATGACAAGTACATCTTCATTATGTTTGGGCCATTGTAAATTTGAGGGTCTGTTTGCTAACACTGCCGAACCTACTCTAGCTACGACAACATTCATAACCCCTTATCCCCACATTTTTGCTATTTTATTTATCTTTATTCAAGTAAGCACTGAGGGGTCATATGGCAGAGGTAAATAAGATATACAAAACAAGTCTCTACCTAATCATTAAAAGCCTTACTCATAGAGACATCCACATACTTCTTCCTCACGCCATCTTGACAATAACTTCCCCATCTACGGTCGTGTTCAGTTGAGGTCCCTGACCCTATATACAGATCGTTACCTACTGTTTCCTAAACAGCGTAGATCCATACCTCTTGACCATGTATTCCTCCAGAAAAATAGGACAGCCAGAAGAACTGCTTCTAACTCTGGACCTGAGAGTCTCTGCCTTCCCCACTGTCCTTCAGAGCAATCCTCTGTGGGGCCGTGAGGTCACCATAGTCCACAGTGGACAGCAGTATCTTTTTTTTAATTTTTTTTTTTAACATTTATTCATAGTTTGAGAGACAGAGAGAGAGAGCGTGAGTGGGGGAAGGGCAGAGAGAGAGGGAGACACAGAATCCAAAGGAGGCTCCAGGCTCTGAACTGACAGCACAGAACCCAACTCGGGGCTCAAACTCACAAACCATGAGATCATTAGCTGAGCCACCCAGGCGCCCATTTAGCATCTTTAAAGTAGGCTAATTTTTTTTTTTCTTCAGTGAACACTTTGTAGAAAAACACCCATTAGGGCATAGGATTTATTTGAAGAAGAGAAGACAGTGCAGCATAAGTAGACACAATGAGTCTGAGCCATTTCCTCTTTCAATTTACTTATACTTTGTGGGTCCTGTTTGAGCTGCTGATATGGAGCCATAGCCCAGGGAGATCACCCAGGCTAGAGGCAGACTTACCATATTGGACAAGAGTGATTCTCAAAAGGAAGTTAGTTACCTTTCTTGGAATAAACATTCCCAAATAAAGATTTTTGTTGACTATTCAGAATTCTTCTGAGCTTGTCTCCATCCATCTACTCAAAGAATGTCTTATTCTCTGCCAAATGTATTTTACAATATTATTTTGATGAATAATCTTACAGTAAAAGAAGTGAGGTAACGAGGATATATTGATAGATTTCACTAAATTTAGCATGTACCTCATTGTCCAGAGCAGTTGGCTTTATAGAATGGTGGAATAGCCAGCTGGGGGTAACGTTTTGTGAACTTAGGCTGAATAAAGAAATTTGTTTATTCTATATAGGATTTTGAGATAAAATACAGGACACTCAGTTAAATTTGAATATCAGGTCATGAATAAATGGTTTTAGTATAGTATAACCCAAATGTTGCATGAAACATCCTTATACTAAAAACATATTCTTTGCTTATGGGAAATTCGGATGAAACTTGGTATCCTATATTATTATTTGCTAAATCTGGCAAACTGGGTCCCACAAGAGGCACTTCATGTTCTGTGCCACAAAAAGTTGCCATTTCTCACATTACCAGCATGCATGAGACCAATAACCAAGGGACAGAAATAGAAATAGCACTGATAACCCTAAATAGTCCACTAGAAAGCAAGTCGCTTCACATCTCTACAACTTTGCTGCTGCTAGTTTAGAAGTCATAGTTACCAACAAAGAATGTTTCCACCAGAATGCATAATAATAATAATAATAATCGTAATCTTGAGTAATAATTCCTCCGTTGAACTGAAAGCTGAGGCATGTTATGCCAGGGAATCAACAAGCAAAGCACAGGACTGCTATACTTCCTGGTGTTCTGATTGTGTATCACTATGTAGCAAGCTACTCCCAAATCAGGGACTTCAAGAAATAATAACATCTAGTTTGCCCAAAAATCTTCAACTGGGCAGGCTGAGGGAAACATTACCTCTGCTCTGCGGAGTCCGCTAAGATGGTTCAAAGCCTAGGCTGGGATCGACTCAGAGCTCAGTCGCTTATATGGCTGGTGGTGGAAGCTGGCTGCAGCCTGGTACATCGGATGGGTCTGGAATTGGAAGAGCTGTATGTGGCCTTTCCATGATGTTACGCCTCTGTTATTATAGAGACGTTGGTCTGTTTGAGGTACCAAATTAAATCTTTTTCAGGTTCTATCGAAGGGTTTTAAACTTCTGCCCTATGCTTAATCTTTAGACTATATTCCTGACAGGAACTTATATTTCATATCTACCCAGAAGCTATTTCTTTTCATTTAGCATTGTTTGCCATCTGGAAAGACTGAGAATAAAAAAACAGCTTGTTTTTATTCTTTAAATAAAGTAAATTTTGGATCCTTAACATTTCTTCCTTTGGCTAATCTCTCTTCCTTCTAATATTTTACTGTAAGCGGCTAGAAAAAAAAAACAGGAAATGCCTTCAATACTGTGCTTAAAATTATCCTTAGCTAGATCATCCACTTCATTGAGTGTATTTTCTATTTTCCATATTACTTCAGGCAAAAATATTGCTAAACTTTCCACCACCACAAAGCAGGAGCCTCATTTTTCCTGGCTTACAATAATATTTTCCTCACTTTCTGCTAAGCCTCACCCATAGCCCTTCCATGGGTCATCAGTCTTCTGCTAACAATCCCTTCAAGGGGTTTAAGCTTTCACTAACATTATCCTCCTGACCCCTCCAGATACCATTTATAACCCAATTCCACGGTCACTGCAACATATTTTAAGTTTATGTTATGACAACAACCTACTTCCAAGTACGAAAACATGTCTTCTATTACTGAGTAATAAACCATCTCAAAATAGAGTGATATAAAATGACAATATTTGTTTTGTTTACAAATCTGAAATTTGGGCAGAGCTTAGCTGGGACATCTGTCTCTGTTCTATTCAGCTTCAGTTAATGTGGCTCAAAAACTGAGGGCTGAAATTCAGATGGAAGAAGTGTCACCTTCTTTGATCTCTGTCATTTCTGCAACATTATATTCATAAAAGTGAGTCACTAAAGCCAGCCCATATTCAAGGAGCAAAGAATTATATTTGCTAAAGGAAGAATTTGCAGACATTTTAAAATCACTAGGGATGGGAAGATTGATTGGGATTATCAAGGAAATATCTAGTAGCCGCCACACAAATCTTCGAGGTATCTATTTATACTTTCATAGCAAGGAAGGAAATTAATGGATGTTTACTTCAATTAAATAGTGCTGAAACCTCTAATGGCAAAGACAATTTTAAGAATGAATAGCTAAGTAAAATCATCAGGTAAAGAATACAAACCGGCTGAAGCAGTGAATGAAAACAAGGAAAACATGAAGAGGAGAAATGAAGTCTGAAATACTATTTGAGTCCTCATGACTAGTTGAAAAATGAGAATAGTAATAGCTTCTTATAAAAGTATTTGTATGTACATAAATGTTTCCTCTCCTTCCCTTCACCCTTTCCCATACTATTTTATGGAAGGTGTGTAGGATCTAGTTATCTTTACAATTTAGTTTTTTATGTCACAGGATATTAAGAAGTAATTTTAATTGAATGATAAAAGCCAATATACTTACCAATACACTCCTACTGAAAAGATTTGAAAATTAAATACTTACATTTAAATCAATAGCATTGGTAAATTTCTAGCCACATGAAACAAGGTTACAAGGAGAGAAAACACAAATTACTAATATCACAAATGAAAAAGGAGCCATCACCACTGATTCCATGGACATTAAAAAGGATGATAAAGAATATTATGAACAAGTCTATGTCTCACAAATTTAATAACTTAAATGAAATGGACAAATTCCATGAAAGACAAAGTCTACAAAAACTCATACAAAGATAAATAAATATTCTGAATAAACCTGTATCTATTAAAGAAGTTGAAGCAACAATTAATAATATTCCAAAACAGAAGGCACCAGGCCCAGATGGTTTCACTGGTGAATTCAATCATTTAAAGAAGAAACAATACCAATTCTCTACAAACTCTTCCAGAAAACAAAGCAGAGAAAACACCCCTAACTCATTTTATGAGGCCTGAATTACTCTAATATTAAAATACAATAAAAAGAAGCAAAATTACAGACCAATGTCTCTCATGACATCGTGCACATATATGCAGAAATTCTTAAAAAAAAAAAACAAAGAGAGCAGAGGTGTCTGGGTGGCTCAGTCAGTTAAGCATTGGACTCTTGATTTTGGCTCAGATCATGATCTCATAGTCATGAGATTGAACCCTGCATCAGGCTCTGTGTTGACAGCACTGAGCCTGCTTGAGATTCTCTCTCCCCCTCTCTCTCTGCCTCTCCCACGCTCACATGCTCTCTCTCCCTCTCTCTCTCTCTCTCAAAATAAATAAATAAACATTAAATAATGGCAAATTTAATCCAACAATATGTAAAAAGGACTAGATACCATGACCAAGTCATATTAATTCCAGGTGTGCAAGGCTCGTTCAACATTCAAAAACTCAATTGATGTGATCTAAAGAACAGTATAAAGAAGAAAAATCATATGATAATTATCAACAGATGCCGAAAAAGCACTTGACAAAATCCAATACTAATTCATGACACAATTTCCTGAGTCATTCCTATTCAACATCATACTGGAAATCTTTGCCAATTCAGAGTCCAGAAATAAAAAAAAAAAAAAAAAAGGTATACAAATTGAGATGGGAGAAAGAAAACCATCTTTTTTTGCAGATGACTTGATTGTCTATGCAGAAAATCCAAAGGATTCAACAACAACAACAACAAATATGGTTGGAATTAATAAACAATTATTGCAAAGTTTCAGAATACAAAGTTCATATACAAAAGGCAACTATTTCTTATATGTCCTATATACCAGCAATGGACAATTGGAATTTGGAATCAAAACATAACAGCATTTACATTAGCACCACCCCAAATTAAATACTTAATTTCTACTTAATATCTAACAGAATATGAACCAGATCTATATAAGAAAAATTATAAAACTCTGAGGGAAAAAAAAAACCCAAACAAAGAGGATCTAAATAAATACATATTCCATGTTTATGGATAGGAAGACCCAAATTCATTGAATGTTAATTATTCCAACCTTGATTTACAGATTAAATGCAACCACAATAAAAATCCCATGCAGATATTTTGTAGATATTGAAAAGCCAATTCTAAAGTTTACATAGAAAGTCAAAAGAGCCAGAATTGCCAACATAACTCTGAAAAATAAAAATTGAAGGATTGACACTATCCAATTTTAAAACTTACTATAAAGCAACGGTGTTAGTGAAAGAAAAAACAAACATTTTAATGGAACAAAATAGAGAGTCCAGAAGTAAACCTACACAGATATTGCCAACATATCTTTGACAAAGGAGCAAAGGCATTTCAATGGAGAAAGGATAGTCTTTTCTGCCAATGGTTCTGGGGCAACTGAACATCCATGTGCAAAAAAATCATCATCATCATCATCATCATCTAGATACAGACCTTACACCTCTCATAAAAATTAACGCAAATGGATCATAAGTCTAAATGTAAATGCAAAACTATAAAATGTCGAGAATCTGGAAAAGAAAATCCAGGTTTGACAATGACATTTTAGATACAACACCAAAAACACAATGCATGAAAGAAAAAACTGAACTTCATTAAAGTTAAAAAAAACTTCTGTGCTACCACAGGTTCTGTTGAGAAAATGAAAAGACAAGCCACAGACTGGGAAAAAATTCTGTGCAAAGCACATCACTGATAAAGGACTTATAATCAAACTATATAAAACAAAACAAAACAAAACAAAAAAACTCAAACTCACCTATAAGAAAACAACTGAGTTTTTAAAATGGGTGAAATATCCGAACAGATAACTCACCAAAGTAAATATACAGATGGCAAATAAGCATGTGGAAATATGTTCAACATTATATATCATCAGGGAAGTCCAAATTAAAACAATAATGAGACACCACTACATATGTTTTAAATGTACCTAGGATTTGTTTAATTAGCTATGGTAGGACAAGTAGACACAGAGATGACTTCCGTGAAAGAAGTTTCTATACTCACAGATCCCTAGAAACAGGAGGCACAGCACACTACAGAGGGCCATACAGGGGGTGCATATTTTCAAGCACGAGGCAGAGAGGGCCAGAGAAAAGCATGGGCAGTAGCCTTTATCATGGTTCTCACAGGAAAAAACTGGTGTGGCAAGATAATCAGGGGCAGGATTCGTTAGTTTGAATGATTTCAGCAGGCTTGGGGTGTAGAGGCTGTCATGAGTGGTCTGGTACCGGGGCCCTGGGTTGATGATGTCAGAAGAATATTGATTTGGCATGTGAAAGTTTTATAAAGATGGTCGGGGTTATGGCTTTCGGATTGGTTGGTTTGCATATGAAAGATGTGATCACAAGGCAATTATTTGCTGCGTCTAGGAGTTAGCTAGTCCTGGGAGGAGAAGTCTCTCCCTGTCAGTAAGGCCTCAAGGTCTAAAGCATTATAAAATGCAGAAAATAAGAAACAAGGTTAATGCAAAACACCTGTCAGAAGCCAAAAACACTGACATCAAATGTGGAAGGGCAAAGTGGAGCAGCAGGAACTCTCATTCATTGTTTGGAAGATAGTTTGGCAGCCCTTACAAAATTAACCATAGATGGGCCATACGATTCAGCGATTGCACTCCTAGATATTTATCCAAATCGCCTGAAAATTCAGAACCATACAAAAGTTTACACAGCAATATTTCTAACACACATTCAAAACTGCCCCAAATCGAAGCAACCAAGATGTCCTTTAATGGCTAAATTGATAAACAAAATATGGTCCATTTGTAAAATGGAATATTGTTTCGTGATAAAAAGAAATGAGCTACCAAGCCACACAAATACAGAGGACTCTTAAAAGCATATTGCTAAGTGGAAAAGCTAATCTGACAAGACAACATATTGTATCACTCTAGCAATATGACATTCTGGAAAGGCCAAACTGTGGAGATGGTAAAAAGACCGGTGATTGCCAGGGATTCAGTGGTGAGGAAGAAGGGAGGGATAAAGGGAGGAGAAACACAGGGCATTTTAGGGCAGGAAAACCATTCTGTATGCTACTACAATGGGAAACACGTGAGATTATGCACTTGTCAAAATGCATAGAATTTTACATCGCAGAGAGCGAAACCTGATGTACACTATAGATTTTGGTCAATAATAATTTATCAATATTGGATCATCAAATGTAACAAATATGCCACAATAAAGCAAGCTGTTAATACTAGGAGAAACTATGCTGGCAGAGATGGGGTATATAGGAACTCTGTATTTTCTGTGCTATTTTTCTATCGACTTAAAACTGCTTGAAAAGGTAGTATTAAAAAAATGAAAGGGCAAGCCCAACCTATGAGAATATATTTACCTTTCATGTAACTGATAAAAGATTAATATCCAAAAAATTAGAAAATGCAAAAAAAATAAATGGAAAAAAAAAAAAAACTTTTTTCCAAAGGGAGAGATGAACAGGAAATTCACAGAAAAGAAACCAAAATGGCCAATCCATCTACTGAACTCAACCGCAATACTTAAAACAACAGTAAAGTTGATATAGTTCTCATTGACCACAATTTAGAAGTTGGACAATTTTAAGTGGTGATGAGACTGTCGAGTATGAAGAACTCACGGCCACCATTTTGGGGGTGCTGTCTTTTGGGATCTAGGTGGTTAGATTTTGTACAAATCATGCAACATAACAACTGCTCCTATAAAATACATTGAAGAGGAAGTCTGATACATGCACAAAATGAGACACAGGCAAAAATATTAATTATAATATAGCTGGTAATATTAAAACTATGCAATTGACTTAAAAAAAAGGATGACTGGGGCACCTGGGTGGCTCAGTTGGTTAAGCATCCAACCTCGGCTCAGGTCATGATCTCACGGTTCATGGGTTCGAGCCCCACGTCGGGGTCTGTACTGACAGCTTAGAGCCTGGAGCCTGCTTCCAATTCTATGTCTCCTTTTCTCTCTGCCCCTCCCCCACCACACTCTGTCTCTCTCTCCCTCAAAAATAAATAATTATTAAAAAATTAAAAAAAATAAATTTTAAAAAATGACTAATGAAATACATCCAATGAAATAGTACATTGAATTTCTATGAATAACCCGGAGCTATATGTATTCATAGGAATAAAATCCAAGAACAACACTGAGTAAAAAAAAAGCAGAATTATATGTAGAGAGTCATGTTTGGAAACATGCAAAGTTTTTATTTAGGATTCATACATATGTAGAAATAGAATAAAAACATGACTAGAAATAATAAATACCAAGTTCTGTGGAAGGGATTACCTCAGGGAAGAAGGAGAAAAAGGACTGGATAAGGTTATACAAGGAGCTTCCACTATATACGTAATGTTTCACTTCTTTAATTCTGAAGCAAATACTGGCAAAATGTCCAGATTTTATTTAGAGTTGGATGCGTGACTGTTCTCTTTGCTGCCACACTCATCTGTATATTTGAAGGACTTAACCTGAATTAATAAAATAATGTGTATATAATAAACCAGTCCATAGTGTTTATCTTGAAGATGAGAAAAAGAAACTGAATGAAAGATGTTGGTTGGGACAATGACCTCTTAGGAACAACCCCATCATAACGTGAGTTCAGAGGGCTCAGCGCAGGAGACAGTGATGACACTTAGGCTGTCATGAACATAAAGGGGAGAGAATGATGCTTAAAATTAGCAGCAGTGACAGGGTCAGAAGCCCTTCTACCCTAACTATCCCCAGCAAGGAAAGCTGTCCCAAATTACCTCTTGTGATGATCTGCCAGGAGGGAGAGGGTTCCCTCTATCAGGATTCTCCTTGTTCTCAGAAAACACGATCAGCTGAGCTGTCACCATTAACAAACCCCAAAAGGAGAGTGAAAGCTTTTTCCACCCCTCCAACATTGTTGGATGTACCTATTTAGTCGTTTAAGAAACCCGTCGCATTGCACAGCTGCGCTGTGCTGATAGGAAAGTAAGTTGATGGTGTTGGCTGTGATTATGAGGGGTAGTGTGGATGTTCTGTGATGTCAAAGATTCTGTGCATACAGATTGACCAGAGAAGCAAAGGAAACAAACAAACATGCAGCAGAGTTGAGGATACAGAGATTCTGGATCTTTTCTGGGATTGAGGGGTGGGTTTGGTTTTTCAATGAGTTTGGGCTCCAATTGGGAAGGTCTTGAGTACCATGCTAAAACTTACGATGCTTTTTTAATTCAGCGTGCTGCCATGCTTTGATCTATGTTTTGGAAAAATTCTATAGAACAAATACGAAAAGTAGAGAATGAGGTAGAAACTAGCAGCTAATAGATTGGTTAGGAGACTGGTATAGTAGTCGTCTAGGTAAGTACCTGCATTAGTAAAGAAGCTATCGCAATGGAAAGAAGGGAATCGACTGGAAAGTTATTTCAGCAGAATCCCAGGGGGTTCGTATGTGATCAGATGTGTGGGAAGAAAGGGCCCAGAGGAGATGTCAAACACGTTTTTGTGGTTTCTAAATTTGGTGACTGAAAGGCTGGAGGTAGGATTACGAGAGATAGAATAACAAAGGAATAGGAGCAGAGTGGGGTAGGTGAGCTTCTTTTTGACACATGGAGTTCGAAGTGCTTTCACTAATGCACAGATCTGGAGCTCATGATGGTGTGGGCCTGGACATACAGGTTTGGAAGAAGACAGTATAGAGTGAATAGCTGACATCACTGGACTTCACAAGGCTGCCAAGCGAGAGGTCAGCATGAGAGCACAAGACAGTGACAGACAGAAACTGGAGAACATCTACATTTAACTGTTACTGCATACCGGCAGACATCATGGGAGAAAACCCAGGACGAATGAGACAGAATGCATGCAGCTAGTTACCAGGACAAAACAAAGTGCCGCAGTTACAGAAAGGCACCGAACTGCCTAAACTACCAATGCTTAAAGCAGCCACCGATTGCTTTGTAACATTTCTTTCTTCACATTGGACCAGATGTATTACATACTAAGGAAGGTTTTATAAAAAGTATGTAGGGGCGCCTGGGTGGCTCAGTCGGTTGAGCGTCTGACTTGGGCTCAGGTCAGGATCTCACAGTAGTTCAAGCCCCACGTCGGGCTCTGTGCTGACAGCTCAGAGCCTGGAGCCTGTTTCAGATTCTGTGTCTCCCTCTCTCTGCCCCTTCCTCGCTCCTGCCCTGTCTCTGTCTCAAAAATGAATAAACGTTTAAAAAAAATTCTTTTTAAGTAAAGAAAGTACATTTAATGTAGCACATTGATATTATTAAATTAAAAGAAAGAGAAACGGGTGACAATTGGAGTACATTGAATATAGAAACAGATATGCCATTACCTTTTGGGGGCCACTTATTAAATCTTTTATAAGTTTTCTACAACTTGAAGTTAAGAATTATTCATGATTGAGGTGCTTGGGTGGCTCAGTCGGTTAGGCATCCAGCTTCATCTTACGTCATGATCTCATGGTTCGTGGGTTCGAGCCCAGCGTCGGGCTCTAAGCTGACAGATCAGAGTCTGAAGCCAGCTTCAGATTCTGTGTCTCCCTCTCTCTCTCTCTGTCCCTCCCCTGCTTGTGCACGCTCTCTCTCTCTCAAAAAATAAATAAATAAGCATAAAAAAAGAATTATTCATGATAAACTGAGAGGAAAAATATACACAGAAGAAAATATTTAGAAATAGGAGGAGGTGAAGAAGTTTATTTCGTTATTTTATTGATAAAATAGGGCAGGGAACAGAGTAGATAATGAACTTAAGCAACTCACAAAGATATACACTTTCTCACTGGATAAAGAATTAGCAATTCAGAGAATGAGAATCTGGCTCATTATTTTAATTAATTCAGCATTATTTTAACAAATTATTACTGAGTGCTTACCATATGCCAAATACTATTCTAAAGACTGGGATATACCAGAGAACAAGACAGCCGAAAATTCCTGCCTTATAAAGCCTGTCAAATAAATAACTAACTGATTAGCAGTTGATAACTGCTGGAGGGAAGGGGAGGAAATGGTGGGGAAGAGGGACAGGAAGCGTATGGGGTGAACAATGCTTTCAGTTGTAAGAAGGATGGCCAGGAATACCCATACTGAGAAAGTCACATTTGAATCATGACTTCAGTTAGGGTAGAAAGTGATATTGACATGGAAAGGAGAGATTATAGCAAGTACAAAGCCAAGAGGTGGCAGCCAAGCCTGGGACAACAGCAGGGAGTCCTGGGAGTCTGGACTGGACTAGAGTATTGGGTGAGAGAACAGAGGCAGAGCACAGGTGAGAGGCAGGGCTGGTCAGATCCTGCACAGCTCTATAGACCATCATGAGGACTTTGCCTTTCCTTCCGAGTGAGATGCCAAAGTTGGCTTTTAAGCAGAGTTGGAAGAATTCTAGTTGTATGTGGCAATGGAATAAGGTACTGGCATAATTTCTATGGTTGGCTTTGTTACAGAAAATCACTCTCTTGCTTTTTGTATGTATGTACTCTAGTAGGCAAAAGTCTAAGGAAGTTCTCCAAGATGCCCATCCCATCCCCCACCCCCACTCCCACAGGTAATCTAGGTACTACTATGAAAGGACTTTGCAGATGGAATTAAGGTTACTATCAGTTGATATGAAAATAAGGAGATTCTCTAAGATTACCTGGGAGGATCCAATGCAACAACACAAGCCTTTAAAAGCAGGGACGGGGCGCTGGGTGGATCCGTGGGTTAAGCATCCAACTTCAGCTCAGGTCATGTCGCTTTTGGTGAGTTTGAGTTAGATCCCCAAGTCAGGCTCTGTGCTGACAGCTCAGAGTCTGGAACCTGCTTCGGATTCTGTGTCTCACCTCTCTCTCTCTCTCTGCCCCTCCCCCCCCAAAATAAATAAATGCTATTTTTTTTTAAAGAAATAAAAGCAGAAATGAAGACAAAAGAGTGCAGAGGGCAAGATCAGTGATTCGATGCAAGAGGAGGATTCTACCTGCCATTGCTGGGTTTAAGCATGGAAAAAGGGGGCCACGAGATAAAGAATGCAGGCAATGTTTGGAAGCTGAGAACAATCCC
Organism: Lynx rufus; assembly: GCF_022079265.1. Classification (NCBI taxonomy): domain Eukaryota; kingdom Metazoa; phylum Chordata; class Mammalia; order Carnivora; family Felidae; genus Lynx; species Lynx rufus. The sequence goes on from NW_025814834.1 coordinate 75,406,452, forward strand.
AGGACAGCAGCCAGTTAGGAAAACAGAGACCTCAGTCCTTACTTGCAACCACATGATACGAAATTCTGCCAAAAACCTGTAACTGCTTAGAAGCAGATTCTTCTGGGGCTCCTGGGTGGCTCAGTTGGTTAGTCTTCCAACTTTGGCTCATTTCATGATCTCAAGGTTCGTGAGTTCGAGCTCTGTTTCGGGCTCTGTGCTGACAGCTCAGAGTCTGGAACCTGCTTTGGATTCTTTGTTTCCCTCTCTCTCCATCCCTCCCCTGCTCATGCTCTCTCTCTGTCTCAAAAATAAATAAACATTAAAAAAATTAAAATAAAAAAAAAGAAGCAGATTCTTCTGCAGAACCTTCAGAAAGGAACATAGTCCTGCCACCTTGATTTCAGCCTGTGAAACCTAGAAAAGAAAGCCAGTGAAATCTTTCTCCAGACTTGTGAACTACAAAACTGTGGGATAATAAATGGATGTTGCTTTAAGTCACTAACTTTATAGTACTTTGTTACGGCAGCAAAAAAAAAAACTAAAACTTATATAAAAGGTAAAACATCCAAATATCATATTTGCCTCACATTTCATTGAGAACAAAGTCTGTGACTTATCCTTCTAAAACAATTCTCTTTATGTTTCTGTACGTGAATGCCTTAGTTCAGACATGACTCAGTATAAGACAATGCATTAATGAACTCGGGAAGGGATCATGTTCCTTCAGTGATTAAGCAAACCAAAATGATTTACTTTGGGAATGTTGCTTATTATATCATTTTCTAAATAGCTCATGTGCCTGTGCATTCAGAAAGCCTAGAATTCTTTAGAAAAAAAAAATTAGGATCTATTAAGGGCTGGTATAAATAAACCAATGTGGCATTTTCAATATTCTGTTTTCGTAACTATACACTGGAGGGAGAAAAATCAGAAGTTTTTCCTAACTAGCTAAAATCAAGAAAACAATGGAATGAGATGCCACCATGAAATTCATCCTGCTGGAAAGAATCTCAAAGACTACCAGGATCACAGGTATAGAGGACAAACTCCATAGTTTGTCCCCCAAACTGTCCCTAGGTTTGGTCTTACGTATGTGCTATTGTCATATCCACCACGGAATGGAAAGCAGACTTGTTTTGTGATGGGCTTTTACTTAATTGCATGTCAACATAAGAGACAATTGGTTACAGACTCCCAGCCTCCTGAAAACAAGAAATATTCTTGTAGACTTCGGGTCTTGCATAACTCAGGGTGCCTGCTCCCATCTGAACCTCTTGAACATGGTGTTTCTCTTCTTAGGAGATTTTTTTGCAGTGCATTTGTGTTAAGCCTGAGTTGATGTCAAAACACAGATTCTGCATTTTCCCGTAAGACATTCTGGCCATCAAAAAAGATGCTGAATGCTGCCCCCACAACATCTAGTCTTCAGTGAAGACGATGAAACACACTCAGAAATAAATAGCTTCATTCAAACCAGAGCTGAAAAACACCAGATTGATCCACTGGTTTCAAACGGGTTTTCAATCGCAACTGACAGTGGCATCCTGTGGGGCTAAAAAGATGGTCTTGTCTCGTTTGAAAGTGGGCCTTTCAAACACAGCCATCATTCAGAACACTTCAGAAAGCTCTTCTCCTCTCCCTCCCCCTGTATATTTGACTCCATCCCTTTCTCTTCCTCTTGAAAATTTTCCTACAGAATCGATCAACTCAGAAAGAAGGGGGGATAATTCAGTTTAATAGTCTACTTAGATTTTTGTATATTCCAATCATTTCTTTCCTGACTAAATGTACTAAAAACATATACTTCTCTCCTTCCCAGATTCCCCAAACCTAACTTATTTTATTCCCCAATTTATTTTTAAATTTTTAAAAATACATTCCTTTTTTGGATATTTTGAAGTTAATTAGAACTTTAGAGAAAATGTAAAACCTACGACCATCCTTTCTCACTTGAGCCAAGGAGTATTTTAGAGAGCAAATATCATGTTTTGCTAGCTATTATAAAAGCATTTCAACTGCGCATGCTTTCATTCATTCTATTATAAATAATTTAATAGAATTCTACTAGATATCTACTGTCGTGTACCAGGTTCAGTAGTTGGCACTGGGTACACGTACATAAATAGGATGCAGTCTCTGCTTATAAAATGTTCATAATCTACTTTACCAGCCAATTTCACAATTATACAACCCCCACGCGTGCCCACCAACTAATAATAGATGCCAATTGAAAGCTATTTCTACAATTAAGATGATTCAAGTTCATCTCAGTTGGGGAATGGGGAATTTCTCAATAAATTATGACCTGACCCTTTTACTTACTCTCAAGTGGATTTTTATCATCTATTATTTATCAATTGATCTTTAAGACTGAACTGAATCAATACATTTTGTGCTGTCTTCTTAAAGGCAATCATGTTTCCTGGAACTGAAATGTACTAAGGGACTCATCTTTGTTATCCATGAACAATCTTGTTAAATCATGCAAAAATTAGACATCATTTCTATCAGGGTTGAAACAGGTGCCTATAGAGAGACAAGGAGGGCAAGCAGGAGAAATGAAAACGACCCTGGTGTCCCAGAAAGTCCGAAAACCTGTGCCAAGAACATGTTTAGTAATTGCATGTAGAAAAAATCCCAATAATAGTACTCTTTGTAAGTTGTCAATTCTAATGGTGATTTGGAGAAGCTATGTTTAAGCATGATGACATTCAATACAAACTTACTCCACTCTTTTCACTTGGCTTTGAGAATGTGAGGACTTTTCTTTCAAACTTGGCAATGGTAAATGAATAAATGAATGAATGGAAAGCAGCAGCTGAGGTCCAGAGAAAAAGAATGAGGGTCCTCTCCTTCGATGACCTCGTAGCTGACAGCAGAGGAAACTGAAGTATCAGTCCCTTCTAAGAATGGGATGTCTGATTGCAGGAAAGATACAAGGCAATAGCTCTTATAATTGTAATCACTTTTCCAGAAAATCTTGAAAATCAGGAAAATTCCCCTGTTGCTCTATTGCCAAAGTTTCATGAATATGGTGTTATATAATTCAGGAACTTGCGTAATTATAGTTTGCTGTATTTTGCCATAACCTAATAAAGTACTTTATTTCAATAGAACAGCAACTAGACCATACGCGATTGTTAGGCTCAATATCAATTGTCCCTCATTAATGTTGCAGAGAAGCGATTAGCATTTTGAGGCGAACAAGGTGTACTTAGTTAGTGGGACATGACCCTGCTGTCACTAAATTATATCTATGATTAATGATCTTCTCCAGTTTAAAGTTTGAACCGCAACAAATAATTAAACGTGAAGAATGGTTGAGGGACAGGGAAATACCAGAAAGATGAACCTTAGACTTGACTCATACATGCCATTGTTTAATATTGAACCTGGTCAGAGTGTAATTGACCTCAAGGTTGATGCTCAGATTCCAACCAACGCAGTGGTTTTCACGCACTGGCCGCACATAAAAATCACCTGTGGAACTTTTTAAAAACCCCAATGTTCAGGTCCCGCTCAGACTAATTAAATTCTCAGGAGGTGAGACTTAGGCAATATGAAGTTTTCAAAGAATAAATTCCAATATATCCACACTTATGAAATGAAATTAGAGTCGGGAGGGGGGAAAAACTATATTTAAAGACATTATGATCAAGATCTTGGTTTGGGTTTTCCACTTCACATCGTCAGAATGAAAATTACTTTCTTGTTGTTTCTCAATTGGTCCAGAGCTACAAAGAGAATTTGGGGGCGGGGGGAGGATTTCTAAGTATTTATTTCACCACAGGAATATCATCTTATTATATGGGACATAGTTTTATTTCTCTTTAATCGACCTGTTATAATCACAGTCAAATATGAGCAAGTCAAAACCTAAAAAATCAGAGAGAACTATTTTAGAACTGTCCCCCCAAAAGATTTTTCCATATATGTGTATGCCCATATATGTGAATTCACACACATACTATACTTTGACTCCTTTTCAATAAGTCTGATCTAGGAGCTATCCAATCTGGTAACAATTGCCTTGTTACCAGAAACACTGAAAAGCTTCACTATTATAGCCCAGTATTATTTAAATGAGATATTTATTTCAGGATGCATCATAAAGAAACACAAAATAAGATTACATTCAGACTTGCACAAGCCCTAACACTGAAAAGATTATGGTGAACCTCCAAATGTAATTCAAAGTAAACACCATATTAAGTCATTAAACAAAATCTTTCATATAAGCTGATATAAAATATATTTTTCCAAATGTTCTGCCTATAAAATTTTGGATAACTTGATTAACTTTTCTCAAATGTTGGTGTCTCTAATACATGTCAGCCAGCCAATTAAGTATCCTATCACTATATATCACTATATCATTTCACTATGCAATTCATTCCCATATGTACACATGCAATATTAGTGGGTGTATATTTTTGCAGACTTTATATCTGGCACACCTCATAGCCAATGGGAAGGTGAGGAGGGGGAAGATCAAAGTAGAAAGAAAGAAGGAAGGAAGGAAGGAAGGAAGGAAGGAAGGAAGGAAGGAAAGAAGGGAGGGAGGGAGGGAGGCCATTGGAATTAAGCCAAATAGAATTTGTTCTTCTTTTTTATTCCTAATTCTCCAACCCATTCCTCCTGTTCACTTACCTTCTCCTCTTTCATTCATCTGTTCATCCTTCTTCTTGATAAATATTCCTAGTAACTCCCCAAGTTGATGATTTGCCACTGTACTTACTAAAACAGTTTCGCAAAGATGGAAGCTAGATTCAGAAATAAATAATTGTTGTCAAAGTTCCAAGTAACCCTCTCAGGCCTCGTATAGATTACCCAATGTTGAAGTCAATTTAGTTGTTCTACCGCCTGAAGTTCTGTTAAAGTAATTGATTGATATATGGCTTTCAAATGTATTCACTTTATTGTTTGAGTCATTTCACCTTGCTAGTCCTACTTGTTAAACTTGGTGTGTTGATCCTTTCAATCTAGATGTGCTTTCTTTTGTGTGGTATTAATTTTTGTGTACCTGGTCAGTTGTGAGATCTTTTCAGTGCTTATATTCAAACAGTAAGTTCTTCGTCTTTTTCTTTTGCTAATGGACATTCAGTATGGCTTTGAACTCCCTTATGAATCAATTACCAACTTTAGTTGAGTCATTTCAGATAAAGAGGAATCAGTACAGAGATTCAGACTCCTCCATACAAATAAAGCACCTCAGATCTTTTTAATGTATACCTTACAAACAGCTAGTCATCAGAAGAAAATAGGAAAATGTATTTATTTTGTAATGATGTCTTGTAGTTATCAGGAAAAAAAGAGTGAAGCCTTCATTTAATTTAATGAAACAAAAAAAAGTAGTAAATTATAAAATTAGTTGATTCATTATTAATTTTACATAGTGGCAGAGGCATTTAATCTTCAGTCCTCCACACACCCTTGGAATATATTAGCATTGGAAATCATGGATTAAATTCTTGGGCACATTGGAAAGGTAAATATAATAGTGATATGTGTTATATAAATATGTGCATAAAAATGTAGGTAGAACTACAATTTGGAAATGGCTGGTTGGACTGGTACATTATCTTATCGGTTATGATTTTTTTTTTTTTTACATTCTTAACTTGCTGCCAAATTTCGTGCTTAGTTGGAGAGGGTTTCATATGATTTTTTGTATGTTTATTTATGGTATTTTTTTTCACTAAAAATGCATCATTACCTTAGCAGCTGCCACACCACATGGAGCAGCATGTGTGCTTTTTAAAAGACACCCAGAGCACCTTCCCCCAGAAAGCCGGAGCCAATATGCTTTGGGAAGTCTGCGGCAGGACTCGGATTGCACCAGCAAGATAATGTACGATTTAGATATTCTTGCAGGCTTTTTTTTTTCCAATAATAATTTTCTTTACCATTTCTTCTTTCCTAAGTATTCTATTTAAAAAATACTATTTCAAAAAGAGACAAAATATAAAAGTTAATGCATAACGAAAAAGAGCTTAAAATACATTCTCTCTGTTGCTTGGGGCCATTTTGGAAGGAGCTAGGGCTGTGTCTACTTAGCAAACAAAAACATGAAAGAGAAAAATACAGAAATGGGTAATGGAGTATTTTTCATGAATGAGCCTTCCCTTGCTTTATATATTTGAAGGAGTCTGCACCTTCTTTCTTAGTTCCTGCATGTGTGTGTGTGTGTGTGTGTGAGAAAGAGAGAGAGAGATAGAGAAAGTAGGGGCACAGAGAGGAGAGAGAGAGAGAGAGAGAAGGGGAAAGAAGAAAAAGAGGAAGGGAGGGCAAGGGAAGTATGGACCGGAGTCATTCCAAGTCTACCTACAGTCTTCTTCACCTGAGGCACTCAAGCTCTTGTCCCCATGTCCATGAATTTCTTGAAACCTCATTTCAATCCCCAACCTCAACTCTATATGCTGAACTGCATGCTTCTTCCCTTCAGGTAAATTTCAGATTGTCTTTGAGTAACAACACGTTCAAGGCTACTACACAGGGCAGGCATAGACAAATAGACACTTGAGCAACACTAGCAAAAGAATCCATACATGTAATACTCTGTACATTTTGTGTGAATGATGTTAAGAAATCTATTCTCCTGGGTTTTTTAAATGAAGTTACGAATTTTAAATGAAACGTCTGGCTTGTTTTAAAATCATATGGACTTTAGAGATAAAACTCCATCTCATCAAAACACATTAGTTCAATATATGCAATGGAACTTTATAAATCCTCCGGCCAAAAATAACACCAAAGAGTTGTAACTGGGGAGGAAATTTCTAACATCCGTGGGGGGGGGGGGAGGGGGAAGGAAAGGTAGAATTCTGAAGGATGATGTTATAAGGAAAACAATGCACATATCAAGAATCCTGAAATTGTCTACAGATAACCAATTATGAAGAAAATCAGGCATATAAGTACATTTGATTTGAGGTAACAGGTAACTATCTAACACATAATGTTCATTATTATACTCCTTGGTTTTAAAACACGATGTGGAAAGTAAGAAAAACGAGAACAGAAAGAAATACTCCTGAACTTAAAGCTGGGCCTAGCAGATCTAATCCTCACTACTAAGTTTGGGACCATTTCGTGGGCCTTCGATCCCTCAGTGGTAACGTGTACATGGCAAATGATGTGTGAGTAGCCCACACCCAGTGGTTGCAAGGACTGGGAAGGTGATATAAGTGAAGGCCGGGCTAACTGATACTGGAGGAGGTATGATGAACAGCAACTGACACTTGGACCCTTTGTCAGGAAGACAGTAGGAGATCATAGGCAGAGGGAACTAGAGAGTGAATGGCGGGTCTAAAAGGGGCCAAAGCCATTCACATTCCAAGCTGTTTGCAGAATATGGGAAGGAGAGTCCAAATGTGGCACATCTAATTTTAAAAGAAAACCTAGAAATCCAGATTACAGAGCCGAGCATAAAATCTTAAGAATTTTACAAGTTACTCATTAAGTTTTGCTTTATTATTTTTTTTTTAAGCACTCTGGGCACATCTGGGGGAGCATGTCTCCATCACAGGCTTTCTGTACATATTAACAGCCTTTACTCTGTATTATCATGAAGATGCTCTAACATCCTATGGATTTATGACAGTGTGAATTTCAAACGGCAAAAGGCTAATAGCCTGGGGTGGGTTAGTTGAAAATACAACCCTGAGCTAGGGAACCGTGGCATGGATTTGAGATCTGGATCAGCCGTGTATACACAAAAGGAGTCAGTTCTGCCGAGACATTTTCCCCAGAAGACGGCCTTCTTGCCTTTTATGAGAGCACTTCAGGGCTAAATAACTTGTTTGGTTTCTACAGCATACAAGTTTGATCAGTGGCCAAGATGATATGCTAGACCAGCACCAGGCCTGACTTTTGTCCTGTCTGGCCCTTCACAAAGCTTGGCAAGATCGAATCAGCCAAGTGCAAGTGAGAGTTGGTCCTGGAAAGATAGGAGTTGGCTCTTGGTTCAGTCTGTGATCCAAGAGGCAGCACTGGGAAGGACAGCAAGGGCCAAAAAAGCTGGTGGAGCGGTGGAGCGGTGGAGCGGGGGTGCCAGAGATACAAAATGTGACAGCCAAGGACTGGGGATGTGGAAAGTTGGTCCAATAACTGGAACTGTGGCTGCAGGCCATGGGGTCAGCTGGCCTGTGCTGCTGGATAACCTCTCTGCCCAGACCTGCTGTCACGAGGCCAGGAGATTTGTGTTCTGGCTCTTTCCTCACTGCATCTCAGTGGTATCTCTCAACCCGTCCATAGTTAGAGAGCATGGCCTCCATCTCTGCTTTTTCCTTACAAAAGCTTGCCTGAGATGCATGAACTTGAGGTAAGGTTGTCTTAAAGACATCCTAGCTTACACTCCTCTCGACTGGTACTCCCTCCAATTCTGGCCTTGGACTACCACAGACCACCAGATGTTTTGATCACTTACTTAGGCCCCCAGATGTGCTTGCAATGAGTCATACTTTAATATTAAGCCCTCCGATTTCATTAAAGATGGCTAGGAGAGTCAGGGATACGGTTGTACCTCGGAAGAATGTTTTTGAATATCATTTCCATTAGAGCACTGAGAGTTCCTTTTAGAAAGCTCTGGAAAGTATTTCCATTAAAATTCAATGAACTTGTCACTTTTTGCCCAGGCTGTAAAGAAGCTCAAAGCCAAAGATGAACTTCATCATAAAGCCGGTTTATTCCGAGTTTGCATACTTGTAATCTTCCATTTTCCTTGGTCTTATTTATCTACTCAAATACCATCTAAAAAGGGGAAAGGAATGAATAAATCCAATGAACAAGCTAAAACTTTAGCAGATGGTTCTTTTAATTTTTTTTTTTCAAATGCAAGGAAATTAGGAACGAACCACTCTGAAGATACATGGAATTGAAACAAAAATAAATTTAGCTACCTCCTATGAAAGGTATGCACGAGACTGCAACTCAGTAAGTGAGGAGAAAAGACACTTTCTTCTCAAATCTTCTGACACAAGTCACATGCCGATTTTCTTACATCATTAATGGTAGCTACATTCATCCGACGACACACTTTGACTTCATTACAATATCCATTTCCCGCATTCCCTTACCCACGTTCTCTGCCAACTCTAGCTTCAGTAATATTATCTTCTTAGCAATCGGAAGTTGACCTTCTTTTTAATCTCCTCAGTAGAGAAGCTGGATGGCTTGACCAGAATTTGACCTTTATTTCCGCATGCCTTGGGCCAAAACATGAATCGTATAATATCCTGTCACAAGGAGTAAAAGGGGGGGTAAAGCAGTCTTCTTTGAAAGGTGGTAAGTCTCTATTATGCCATAGTATTCCAAAAGCTAGGAGTCAGAAACTACCCTTCACAGTTTTGCCTGCCAATACTTTCCAAGCCAACAAACCTGGAAACTTCATTCCTGAGCTCGTGTTTCTTTATCTGTAAAATGGAGATAATATTTCTCTCACTGAGCAGCTGTGAATGTTCAATGAACTGATGTTTGTGAAGTTAATTGGAAGGTCATTATTCAAGGGTGAATATCCTTTTGTTCACTTGTAGGGTGGAGCTAAGTCTGGAGGGAATTCGTGGGTTCCTGACCTTGTGTCCTGACTCTGACTCACTCTAGAACCTTAGTCACTTCCCCAAACCACAGGCTTCCCCTTGGAAAATGAAACATCCTATCTGCCTTAGCAGATTGTTGGGTATGCACACTAATCAAAAGAACTCTTCAAATGAAAATCATTATTAAATCTCTAGAAGATTCTTACTGAAGAAACCATAATTATTTTTATTCAAATGATCCATTTTTGTGCATTTCAATGTGTAACATAGTATGCCATCCTTAACTTAGAAAGACATTAAAAACAAAAATTAGACATTTTTTAAAAGTGAAGATGTTGTTCACTTAAAAGAGATTCTGGGGAAACCTGAAAGAATAGTCATTAACCAAGTCGGCTACTTTTTAGAACGATATAGAAGTATTAGCATCGCAATGCTTTCTGAAGGATACACATGCGGATATAATTGTTAAAATATTTACTAGTAGCCCTACGTTTAAGTCACCACTGATGTGATAATGGGCTAGAACTGTAATACCCCCATTTTTTCCCAAGTCTCTGACAAGCCTGCACATTTTATGATATTAAGTCGTGTAAAAGATTAATAGTTGCTAACCACCAGCCATCAACCCATCATTCAACTGCGTGCTCATTCTCACCCCCAGCATTACTTACACAAACACACATCATTCTTTACCCTCTGCAGCCAGCATTACCACTGTTTCTCACCTTCCTGAGAAAAGACTAGAAATTTAAAAAGAAATTCAGAGCATTGGAATGCATATATCGAGGCTATCTTTATCTGTACTAAACTTTCTCTAAACTCAGTAGCTTATTGATGATTAAGTATTTGATCTCAATCTATCCTACAAAGTGCAAAGAATCTGTCCCTAGATATTCAGATCTCCTGCACAAATGTCAGTAATTTTTTGTGTGTATGTGTATATATGTATCTACACACATATGTATGTATATGCATATACATATGTATTAAATACTCTGTTAGACCCCAGATAGATTGCATTTTTGCTTTCTATGCATTATAACTGCCAAAAAGAAGTTTAAAAAAACACAGCAGGAGGACAAGAAATGGTATGCTTAGAGCAGTAATTTATCAGGTTGAACTGAGAGGCCAGAATCTTGGTGTCCAGTCCGTTGTTCTTATTATTTATCACACAGCATGACCAAAAAAAAAAAAAAAAATAGGGGCAGGGAAGAAAGAGAATAAAAAGCCCTCCTGCAAGGATAGACAAAAACAGCCGTTGATTGAATTGCATCTGATTGTTCACTGCCCAGTGCACCTGGGCTGCTTCCCACCCCTTTCACAATCTCCTTGGTCCTGAGGGTTGAACAGTGCTCATCTTGCAAACGATATCCAAATTGAGATCGGAAGAAAGACAAAAGCTAAATTTATCCTGACACTTTCTTCATTCCAAGCTCCCACTTTCCTGTGACGCACAATTGTCATTTTCGATGAAGAGAAAAAACAGCTATTTTCAATCATGAAAAATGGATTCCTCTTCCTACCAACATCAGTACAAGTGCATCCCACAGAATTATCACCCAAGGCGGATGTTGCTGTACCCTCTCATCTGCACTTATTGTCCACAAAGCTTGAACAGCAGGAAATAGGGGAGTGGAGAGAAGACTGGAGCTCAACGATGAATACTACATAAAACGTCTCCCGAGGAAGTATTTTATTTTTATTGCAAAAGAGAAAAATTTGTCAATGGATTAGCTCTGATGATTCTACAACCCAATCAGATTCCTACCAGGCAAGATCCAAAAAAATTTCGGGTTTGGCAAAAACATGTCCAAACAGTCACAGCAAATTGTTGCCCTTCTTTGGGCTTCAAGGGACTGTTCAGTAGTATGAGTCAACAAGTTACCATCTTGCAGCTAAACAACCAAGCACATTTGCAAAATCTTCAAGAGTCTATAAATGTGTGCCTGAAATCACATTTGGAAAATCACTACACCTTGGATTGAGACAACGTTGACCTCTATCTGGAAGCCTTGAGAACAGGTAAACAAAAGACACCAGTCATAATGTTTTGAGAGATATTTGCAAGGATGTCTTCAAATCAGCCTCACATGAAGAAACAAGAAGGTGAGAATTGATGACTGCACCACCATCCGATGTCTGTAACGTGAAGAATGTGAGCATGGGGTCAAATATCCTTGTGCAAATTGAGATGCTGATGCAATGTTTTGAAACTCAATTTGTTCACTAAAATGCATTAATGTCTATGAGGATCATTGGGAATATCAAATGAAATACTAAATATGTTACATTCCAGGATATGGGTGTTAATCAAATTACAGTTTTCATTTTATTATGATTGCTACTAGCATTTTAAGGATTTATGTTAACTCGGGATGTTTTCAATACAGACCTGCCATTACAATAGATCTGAACTTTGACAAAAATAATTTCAGAGATAAAGAAAGAAATAGGACAATTAAGAAAGAAGTTTTTAAATTGGTGTGCACCGGGGCAGGCTAGATTATTCTAATCTACATAATAATTAAAGCGCCAAGGCCTATCATTTCTCCCTGAAAGGACAGAGGGGGAAAAGAAGGAAATAGTCAATGATGTGTAAAAAGAAAACCTCCACTCTTGGTTACCCCTTATTCAATCTATTTCATGCAGCCATGCTTGAGGACACAAAAGGCAACCAGGAGACTGGTAGTAAAATATGTTTCTGCTTCTCTGAGAAGCTGTTAATTCAACAGGCTGTGAACAGTCACCCAGTCCTCAGAGATCCATGGTACACGTCTGATTGTGTTCTCGACATGGGCGAATGAGAGGGCATATACCAAGAGATGGAGGAGGGCGGTAAGCCTGAAGGAAAAGTCGGCCCCATCCTGCCTGTTCCAGGAACTCTTCATGCATCTGCCCTCCTCCTCATGTTCTTGATCTCACAAAAAATGAGCCCTTGCATTTCACTGGGTTACATTTTTCATTTTTTTATGTTTATTTTATTTTTGAGAGAGAGACACACACACACACACACAGATCATGAATGGGGAAGGGGCAGAGAGAGAGGGAGACACAGGATCCGAAGCAGGCTCCAGGCTCTGAGCTGTCAGCACAGCCCCAGGAGGTGCTCACGAACCGTGAGATCATGACCTGAACCCAAGTGGCGCTCAACTGACTGAGCCACCCAGGTGCCCCCCAATGGGGTTACATTTTTAGACTCAACTTACAGTAGTGGAGGAGGCTTTGCCTTATTATTACTTCATTTTTGCAGATGAAAGATCTCAAACACAGACAGGTTAAATAACCTGCCTCAGCACATGCCTGGACTGCTAAAAAATTGGGGTTTGAGCCCAGGTACACCGACTACATATCCTGAATTCTTAACCTCAGCCACATATCTCCTTTGGGCATAGGCGGTTTTTACATACAGGTTGAGTCCAAGAGGCAGAAGTGCAGGTAAGGGCACACCTAAAAATGGTTGCACTCACAAATTCTTTACACAAACTGAGTATAAAATGAACGTGTGGTACAGCAAGATGATGGGAATGCCTGTATTATCACATTGTCTCCAGCCCTAAGATCATAGATTTGTGGTGTAAATCCCAAAGACCCGGTCAAACTACCAACCCATAATCTAGAACAGATAATAGAATCAACTTTAAGATAAGAATTTCTCACTTTCAGGGTAAGAATTTGTGGAGCTAAAAACAAACATACAATGAAACTTTAGTAAAAATAAAAACAGCAAATTATAAATTTCTTAAATTCAAAGATCCCAGTAAAGTACACTTTCAGTCTCAGTGACAAAGAGCTTAAAAATTACTTTTAGGGGCACCTGGGTGGCTCAGTCGGTTGGGCGTCCGACTTCAGCTCAGGTCATGATCTCACGGTCGTGAGTTCAAGCCCCACATCGGGCTCTGTGCTGACAGCTCAGAGCCTGGAGCCTGCCTCGATTCTGTGTCTCCCTCTCTCTCCACCCCTCCCCTGCTCATGCTCTGTGTCCATCTCAAAAATAAGTAAAAACATTAAAATTTTTTTTAATTAAAAAAAATTACTTTTAAATGAAATAAAAAGCTGTAGATGGCTTTGCAGAAAAGATTGACAGTTCGATTTATACAACTTTTAATTTTGCTGTAGACTGGATGTCTGTGTCCCTCAATATTTGTATGTTGAAACCTGATTCTCAGTGGCAGGGTATGTAGAGGTGGGGCCTTTGAGAGGTGACTAGGTCATGAGGGGGGAGCCCTCCTGAATGGGATTAATGCCCTTATAAGAGAGACCCCAGAGAGGCCCCTCATCCCCTCCGCCATGCGCCACGCGAGGACACAGGGAGAAGATGGCTGTCTGTGCACCCGCAAGCAGGCCTTCACCAGGCACTTGATATGCTGGTGCCTTGACCTTGGACTTCCTGGCCATCAGAACTGTGAGAAATAAATTTTTGTTTATGGGCCACCCAATCTATGCTATTTTGTTATAGCAGCCCAAGCCGACTAAGACAACATCTGATTTTTGTGATTTTGTACAAAACTTCCCAAAATTTGTCCTAGTTTTCTTTAGCGTTGTCTTGTGCTCTCGTTAAAATAGAACTGGCAGGAGTCTCTTGAGGGCAGCTCTTTTGCAATTTAAATGATTCTTATTAAACAGACCTGGCAAAGAGAGGCTATTTTATTTTCTTATTGTTTTAGAAATAACTGAACCATAGTATTTAATCAATGGCCCATCTTGTCAAACAAATATTAAAAAAAAAGTATAAAGTGACTCAATACAATATAACCCCAGTTCCCATGATGTGATTTAGGATTTTAGAATGATCCTGTGTCAAATTAAGGAAGCATCGCTAAGATCTTTACTCGTCACGTAGAGAATGACAATGATGAGGAGAAGGAATTAATATTGTTTTGGAGTTATAAATGGCTTCCTTTTAAAATGCATTCCTTTGACAAGAGCCAAGATATGTATGATAAGCGCCCGAGACCCAGGTTAAAATGACAGGCTATTGTAAACTAGCCGTCAGGAGGATGTCCACAGAAGCCAGCATTTCCCACCACAATATGCAGTGGCTACTTGAAAAGGTTAACATCCTTTTAAACAAACTAGTTAACTATCCATGGAGGGAGGAAAAAAAAAAAAAAAGACTTTAGTGACAAAATCAACCTGAGTTTCAAAAACGATTTAATGCTGTATATTAGGAGGAAAGCATATTTGTGATTTTAAAATATTTAGCTGACAGATTGTTTATCTTCAATCACAGATCTGTATCTGCTGTTTAGCTCATAGAACTAAAAATATTCACGTATTTGGCGCATTCATCTGGTGAAATTATTGGCAGAAATTTCAAATTAGGTAGAAATCTTATGTTTCTGAATGCAAAGGTGGTTTGTTTGTTTTTTTCTGGTTTTGAGGGTTTTGGGTTTTTTTTTTTTTTTTTTTTTTTGGTTTTAGGTTTTTGGTTGTTTCTTCAGTACAGGAAGTTTATAAAAACACCAGCAAAAGGTAAAGTGTGAGTATTAAGAAGAGAGGAAAATAATCATTGTCGGTTTAATGAATCATTTGATGAAATTTTGTACAGTCTTTCTTTAAAGCAAGTCCAAACAATGAGCTCGCTCATGTGTATATTTAGAATTAGTAGAAGGGAAGAGACTGTGAGAAAGACAGATGGTATTAGGGAGCTGACCAAATCATAGTTAAACTGGTCTTTACTACAGAACTTCTCAGTACCTTTAACAATGAATGCTGCAGTGTTATTTTAAGAGGGGGACCTCAGGAGAGGACCTGTGCACACTGAGCTGATATGCCCACCTGATAGCTCTCTGCCAAAAATATTATCACCCCCATATACATTTGACATTGTCATATTGCCAAAGATACAGACCTCACTCCTGCCCTCCATTATAGTTCCACCTAGGACACAAGTATCCTCTTTTTTTTTTTTTTTTTTTTTTTATGAAGTTTATTGACAAATTGGTTTCCATACAACACCCAGTGCTCATCCCAAAAGGTGCCCTCCTCAATACCCATCACCAACCCGCCCCTCCCTCCCACCCCCCATCAACCCTCAGTTTGTTCTCAGTTTTTAACAGTCTCTTATGCTTTGGCTCTCTCCCACTCTAACGTCCTTTTTTTTTTTTTTTTTTTTTTTCTCCTTCCCCTCCCCCATGGGTTCCTGTTAAGTTTCTCAGGATCCACATAAGAGTGAAACCATATGGTATCTGTCTTTCTCTGTATGGCTTATTTCACTTAGCATCACACTCTCCAGTTCCATCCACGTTGCTACAAAAGGCCATATTTCATTTTTTCTCATTGCCACGTAGTATTCCATTGTGTATATAAACCACAATTTCTTTATCCATTCATCAGTTGATGGACATTTAGGCTCTTTCCATAATTTGGCTATTGTTGAGAGTGCTGCTATGAACATTGGGGTACAAGTGCCCCTATGCATCAGTACTCCTGTATCCCTTGGGTAGATTCCTAGCAGTGCTATGGACAAATTCCTGAACACCCACACTCTTCCAAAACTCAATCAGGAGGAAATAGAAAGCTTGAACAGACCCATAACCAGCGAAGAAATTGAATCGGTTATCAAAAATCTCCCAACAAATAAGAGTCCAGGACCAGATGGCTTCCCAGGGGAGTTCTACCAGACGTTTAAAGCAGAGATAATACCTATCCTTCTCAAGCTATTCCAAGAAATAGAAAGGGAAGGAAAACTTCCAGACTCATTCTATGAAGCCAGTATTACTTTGATTCCTAAACCAGACAGAGACCCAGTAAAAAAAGAGAACTACAGGCCAATATCCCTGATGAATATGGATGCAAAAATTCTCAATAAGATACTAGCAAATCGAATTCAACAGCATATAAAAAGAATTATTCACCATGATCAAGTGGGATTCATTCCTGGGATGCAGGGCTGGTTCAACATTCGCAAATCAATCAACGTGATACATCACATTAACAAAAAAAAAGAGAAGAACCATATGATCCTGTCAATCGATGCAGAAAAGGCCTTTGACAAAATCCAGCACCCTTTCTTAATAAAAACCCTTGAGAAAGTCGGGATAGAAGGAACATACTTAAAGATCATAAAAGCCATTTATGAAAAGCCCACAGCTAACATCATCCTCAACGGGGAAAAACTGAGAGCTTTTTCCCTGAGATCAGGAACACGACAGGGATGCCCACTCTCACCGTTGTTGTTTAACATAGTGCTGGAAGTTCTAGCATCAGCAATCAGACAACAAAAGGAAATCAAAGGCATCAAAATTGGCAAAGATGAAGTCAAGCTTTCGCTTTTTGCAGATGACATGATATTATACATGGAAAATCCGATAGACTCCACAAGTATCCTCTTTTTAAAACTCAAATACTTTGGGAACGTGAGGAGATGATTAGCAGTGTTTTATATCCTAATGTGGTTTAGTTTGAGAAGGTTGCTTTCCCGCTAGCATCTAGCTGTGCTAAACCACGCTGGTATTGATTTAGAAGGAAAAGTAAAATGCGTTTTTGTAGCACTGTGCAGATGAATGCATACATTTCTGGGGGAGGAGGAACAGGAGGGACTGGATGCCTAGGGATGTGAGAGAACGACGACGTATGTGGTTGTGCTCATGCTGTGTGGATTAGCTTGAGTTGGGGTTTGCATTAGGGTGAGTCGGGGCTTGCGGCTTGCGGTGGAGGTGGTAAGAGAGTATAAAACCTAACGATGCCCGTTTCACAAAGAGGCATATTTTCCACAAGTACATTCATCTTTCTCCCACACTAAAAGCATTCCCACTCTCAAAATTTTAGCTAATTATATTCTGGGACCCTTGAATTAAAAGTTGAGCTACATCTGGGTTAAATATGGTAAACCAGGTAACCAGGACCCCACCTTCCATTTGTTGAAACTGTTTCCAAAACAAAGATTTTTCTGAGTTTCAAAACATGAACTTAGAAGTATACTTTTTAAATATAACCTGTTGTAATATGTAGTATACTTAGGGGTTTTCCCACACAGAGAACTATCTTTCTTCAAGTAAATTAACAAATTCATCCTCCTAAGGGTGAGAATGTAATTACTAGTCATGGAAATATGTGTATTTTGGAGATTTATATTATCACTTTTCATTTGGAGAGCTCAAGTTATTGCCACGGTTCAAATGACATGCAACTCCGGAAATATTTAGTTATCTTGTCTAAAGAGAGACAAGATTATATGATGAAACTCTGGCTTATGTAAAAACCAACTAAACTAAAAACTTTGTCACAGACAGTTATAATGTTGATAATCAAAACTGGTTCTCTTAAATGGCGGCCCTATCCCCAAAAAGAATAAAATGCATGTTCTTTGAAAGAGGGAATTGGGGCTCCTGGGTGGCTCCGTCGGTTGAGCGTCTGGCTTGGGCTCAGGTCATGATCTCACAGTCGTGAATTCGAGCCCCACGTTGGTCTCTGTGCTGACAGCTTGGAAGCTGGAGCCTGCTTCCGATTCTGTGTCTCCCTCTCTCTCTGCCCCTCCCCTGCTCGTGCTCTGTCTCTCTCTCTCAAAGATAAATAAGAGAATTTATTTATTTATTTATTCATTCATTCATTCATTCATTTATGAGAGGCAGCACAAGCAAGGAAGAGGGACAGAGATGGAGAGAGAGAGAGAGAGAGAGAGAGAGAGAGAATCTTAAACAGGCTTCACGCTCAGCACAGAGCCTGACACGGGGCTCAATCCCAGGACCTGCGATCATGACCTGAGCTGAAATCAAGAGTCGGACCCTCAACCAACTGAGCCACCCAGGTGCCCCAAAAGAGAGACTGTATTAAACATGTTTTCTTATTTTCTGCATTCTTGATACCTTGGCATCTACAGCCTTGCTGGCCAGGGAATTACTGCCCTCCCCAGGGTGAGTTAATTGCTAGAGATAGAAAGGAATCACCTACAAGCAAGACTTTCACATACAAACCAACAAGTGTGGAGCCCACATCCTCCCCACGCCTTCTCTACAGAGTTTTTTTTACATTCCACATCAACATTCCTGTCCTAATCACGTGGGGGCCAGGTACCAGATAACTCAAGAGAGCCCCTATACCCCAAAGCCTGCTGAAATTATTCCAACTAGCCAGTCCTAACCCTGCTTGCCCTGCCTCACTCACTCCTTCCCACAGAAACCACGATAAAGTCTCTTGCCCATGCTCTCCCCCTGCTCCCCCTGCCTGCTGATGGATCCTGGTACTTCCCCCAAGTGGCCCTGCTCCCCAGGGAATTATAACAAACTATCTTTTCAGTGGCCGTCATCCCCTGAACTGTTGGTCTCATTGTACCTGAATAATAAGAAGTCCTATATTTTAAAACAAAAAAAAAACCTTAAACTCAAGCCAATTGGTGGACACATGAAGTTGTTTATTTTCCAGTTCAGAATGCCTAGAAATGACAGAGGGTGATGCCTGCATCTATGGATGGTGGTCAAATTAGCCCCTTTATACAAGTAACTCTTGCTGTAACAAAAGATTAGAAGGCAGTAAAATGTGGATCCTCTGCCAGTTGAGCTATCATTGTCTGTGAGGTCTGAGCTTCAATGTCCTTGTTTGTAAAACGAGAGACTTGAACTAGGTAATCTCTATAAATCCTTCTGGATATATGGTATAATCTCTTAGTGTTTCTTTTAATATATTTGTATTGACAAAAATCCCCTCCATTAGCATCACTTCAACAAGCTAAACATCATGAGGATGTTATTTTGTCTGTTGCCAATGTTGCCAGTACTTACTTGTTTTATTCAGTCTCCTGTTCCTGGGCCCTATCGTGTGCATATCTAAGAGTGGGAGCTCGACAGCTACTGCAGCAACAAACACAATAATGAGCAAACCAAAGTGCAGGGAGCTTCATATTGGGTAGAAATGAATGGACATGAAAATAAGGTTAGGAAAACCAGCATTTTAACTGTAGGCTTGCATAAGAAAAGTTTCTACTCAGGGGTGCCTGGCTGGTTCAGTCGGTTAAGCGTCCGACTTCAGTTCAGGTCATGATCTCATTGTCGGTGGGCTCGAGCCCCGCGTCGGGCTCTGCACGACAGCTCAGAGCCTGGAGCCTGCTTCAGATTCTGTTCCCGTCTCTCTCTGCACCTCCCCCCTCGCACTGTGTCTGTCTCTTGAAAATAAATAAATATTTTAAAAAAAGAATCAAAGTCTCTACTCACTTTATCTAAACCTTCCCTGCTAATAAATAAATTGGGTATTTGTAAAATGAAAGAATTGGTCGCTAGAAATATTCTCAATAACTAAGATAAGTCAAATGACAGCTTTTTAGGAATTTTAATTTTAGTTTGCTGAAGGTTTCTTTTTTTCTTTTTCAAAGTGACTGGTTATTGGTTTGGTTATTGGTTTGAGGTATTATTTCAGAGACTGATGTAAAAACTTTTTTCCATCCACTAAAAAAAGCAACAATGGGCATTTTTAATTTTATAGAAAAATGAAAAAAAAATATTAATCTGCAGCCATGCCAAAAAGGCAAACAAAAAGAGCAGCTTTTAATTAAATCTAAGGACTAGAAGTCTTGGTACATCTTTTTTTCATTTCCCTCTTCATTCCTCTCCCAGCCAGTAGCTGAACATGGCATTGTAACTGCTCCTCATCTGATTTACATTTTTCTCTCTTCAGAAAGAAGAATATTAAAAGTCACAATAGTATACATTTTAGAAGAAAATTTTAATTACTAATTCATAAGAAGTAATATCCGTGTGCCAACTATGTTACACGATCTAAATTAAAACATTAAGCTGAATTTGCTCTCGGGGTTGTTAATACCAGGTAATATAGATAAAGGTATATGTGGATGCTTTCCATATCCTGTAGGAGAAAACTCTGAGGTGAACACATTTCAGCCTCTGAGTGAAGGGGCCCTCTATGATCCTTATTCTGGGGAGGCCCGTATTCTAGAAATGAGATCTAAGTCATTTAATTCAATATTAGATCGTTCCTGATTTCAACCCTCTTTCTTGGAGAGACTGCCTCTGGAAATTAGGCATCCAGATTAAAAAGAGACTAGAAAAATAAATTGGTTAAAACTGAGTCCAGATTCTGCTGTGATTCCTTAGGTGTAATTGCTTTGATAGCTGAGTCTTCTGGTGACTAGACTCCACTTAGTAATTTTATTTTTATTTTTTTTTTATTTTTTTTTAAATTTTTTTTTTCAACGTTTATTTATTTTTGGGACAGAGAGAGACAGAGCATGAACGGGCGAGGGGCAGAGAGAGAGGGAGACACAGAATCGGAAACAGGCTCCAGGCTCCGAGCCATCAGCCCAGAGCCTGACGCGGGGCTCGAACTCACGGACCGCGAGATCCTGACCTGGCTGAAGTCGGACGCTTAACCGACTGCGCCACCCAGGCGCCCCACCACTTAGTAATTTTAATAAGGATGGCAGTTATTGAAACAAGAAGACATCAATACCCAGCCCAGCATTATCAGCACACATGAAAAGTAGAAATTATCTGGTGAGTATTCCTAAGAAGTAGGACTCAAGCAACTTGAACAGAACCGAAACCCCAGAAAGTCGTTAATACCATAACTCTTTCTATATAAGCATGGTAGAAAATTAAGAATTTTATTCAAACCAGTTATTTAAATAACTAAAATGTACATGAAAAAACAAAGAGCTCATGTGGTATCTCATCTCTCTAAAATGAAAGAAGTTGTCTCCCTAATTACAATCATGTCAGCAACTTGATCATTTTTTATTATCGAAGAGTAGAAATGAATTATTCTTTACTATTCTCTGACCCACTTAATGCCTTACACAGAATAAATCTTCAAAAAAGATTTTTTAACGTTTATTTATTTATTTTGAAAGAGAGAAAGAGCATGAGCCGGGGAGGGGCAGAGGTAGAGGGAGAGAGAGAATCCCAAGCAGGTTCCGTGCTGTCAGCCCAAAGCTGGACAGGAGGTTCAATCTCCCAAATTGTGAGATCATGACCTGAGCCGAAATCAAGAGTCAAATGTTCAACTGAATGAGCTAGCCAGGTGCCCCTTCCATAAATATTTTTAAATCAATGTGTTCATTATTTTAATCTGATACAGGAAATGATTTTTCAATGCATGCTGAGAAATCCCTTGAAAAATACACGTTTCTTATTTTGGTTAAATGTAAAATTGGAGATGAAATGACTTCCCAATATTGTAATTTGAAACATGTTTTAAAGAAAAATTGTCATCAGATTTAATAGAAAATTTCTAGAGGCGTTTCTTCTTTAATGTACATTAACTTAAACACAACTGGCCTGGGATGATAAAACAAAAGTGGGTCATATTTATAGTAACAAGCACATTTTTTGCTTCTTCCCATCCTAATGTTTTACCTCCTCTCCCATCAAAAGTTCCCATACCCCTTCCAACTGTGTGCATATGTGCACATTAGGTTTCAGTGTCTATCAAGGTCTCCCCGTCAATTGGTTATATCCATGGTGGACCAGTTGGTTGTGGACCAGCCTCACACTATAGCTTGGCCTTCTGCACTTGGACCTGAAAGTGTCTCTCAGTAGACTTGGGCATTGCCTCAGTGTCTCCCCACTCGATGCTGGGGACATTGTTGCCCAGTGCTGGCAGTGCTCCTGCCTTGGGTCACAGTGCACCAGCACCACGCTGGACAGATGTTGTACGAACCCCTCCCTACAACCTTTCACTACGCTATTAAATTATTCACACTACCCTGACTTATACATTCAACAGACTGTAGAGTTTTCACTAGGAGAACTTTTACTAGTGTTCAATTCTCTGTGGGATTAATGGGAAATCCAAATAAAAACTACAATGAGAATTTTCCTACCTGATAAAGTAATACTCAGTGGAATTGTAAATGGATGCAGCTCACTGAGAGCCCAAATATATTTTAAGAATCACAACATTTGAGGGGCACCTGGGTGGCTCAGTTAGTTAAGTGTCCAACTTCGGCTCAGGTGATGATCTCACAATTCATGGGTTCAAGCCCCGCCTCGGGCTCTGCGCCAACAGCTCAGAGCCTGGAGCCTGCTTCGAATTCTGTGTCTCTCTCTTTCTATCCCTCTGTCACTCGTGCTCTCTCTGTCGCTCTCTCAAAAATAAAGAAAGAAACAAACAAAAACAGAACCACAGCATTTGTAGTTCTTAAACCAGTAATTCCACTTTGGAGAATTATTCTTCAAGACATAATGCAATATGGGGAAAAGGTTATATAATGAGAATGTTCATTTACAGTATAGTTTAGAATTGTGAAAAGTAAAAACAATTCAATTCTCAAAACCAGGAGAATGATTATATTAATTCTGAGGGAATGATTAAGCTAATCATGCCATAACCACTCAATAGACAACAAGTATAGAAAATGCACATTTGCGAGTAAAGGGAAAAAAATGGCATCTCTCCATTATTGTCTAACTGAATATGTAAAAAGCTTAGAAGGGATACATAAAAATTACATTTGTTATAATTTTTTTAATGTTTATTTGTTTTTGAGAGAGACAGAGACAGAATGCGAGTGGGTTAGGGGCAGAGAGAAAGGGAGACACAGAATCCAAAGCAGGCTCCAGTCTCTGAGCTGTCAGCACAGAGCCCAATGCGGGGCTCGAACTCACAGGCTGTGAGATCATGACCTGAGCCATAGTCGGACACTCAACCGACTGAGCCACCCAGGCGCCCCAAAATTGCATTTGTCATAATGATAGGGTTGTAGGAAAAGATTTTTTTCTCTAATTTTAGCTTTGTGGAGTTGCTGTTTCACGTTGTAAATCATGACTGCAAGATAAGGTAAAGGATACATTAATAAATGACCGCTTATGACTTTTTCAATTAAAGCGATCACATACCTTCCCACATTAAGAGTTAACCTCTGTAGCCCAAAGCCGGTACAGTCATCAACAACTTCAAATCACCAACTGTTATAAAAAGTTCTAATTGCTTCTAACATAGCATCACTGAAGTCTGGCTGAGTGTCTCTCAAGTGCCCTGCAGAGTTTCTCAGCTTTTCCAATTGTACACTATTCCACAAGATTGGCTAGGGCCCTTGGTCAATAAGAAGACACACAGGTCTTCTTCCATGGCCTTTGTCTGATATCTCTGAATCTCAGCTAGAATGGAATGATCACTATAATTATGAGTCACCTTCTAAGTTTCTCATGAAAAGTCAGTCTGAAATACTACTGTTGTAAACTATATCACCGAGCTGTTGGAGATACTTAAATCACACTACATCAAAGGAAGGAAGGAACGCAGAAGAGAGGAACTGTAATATAATGTTTCAAATGACATCAGGATCACGTAAAGAGGTGATTTGTGACTTTTGCTTCAGAGCAGTTTTAGCTGAGCCCCCACAAACTGGAAACTGAGGGACAGATGGCAGGTTCATGGGCAGGATGCACCAGACATGGCAGTCATGGTCAGTGAATATAAAAAGCAGGGCTAGGGCCCTCAGACCCATTCCTGGGGTACCATGCTTTGGTCAAACATACACAGATCCCAGAAGGTCTACGTGGACAATGTTGAGCATACACTAGTAATTGCTGACATCTTGGGACAAAGAAGATCAGAACTTTGCAGAGTGTGGACAGCTCCAAAATTAGTGACTATTCTAAAGAAGTCTAAGACCATGAAAACCCAGGGGGACTGATCTGTTGTCTAAATCTCACCCCCTTCTTCAAGGTTCAGCTATGACTTTAGTGTTGTCATTTGGGGGAAAGTCCCTTGGTCTTTCTGGGACTCAATTATGTCATTTTTAACAGAGTTCTAAAACTAGAACATTTCTACCATCATCTCCAACTCCAAAATTCTCTGAGTCTCTGATGCAAAAACGTCACAAAACATTCCAGGTCACATTATTGCTGCCTCCTGTTAAGCTTTCCAAGCACTTACTATCGGCAACTTGCAATTTACCAGGAAGCTGATCTTTACTGACATCTGAATGTCTTTACTGGATCCTTTCTTCCCAACTTGATCTGAAACTAACCCTCAGGGCCAAGTGTTCTATTTGTCCAGAGGATGTAATAATGTATGTCAAATGAATGTTCATTTGAGAAATGAATCAATGAATTACTACATTCTCTTGCATCCACATGCACTAAATACTTAAAGATAAAGGAAAGGGAAAATTACATCTGAAAGCTGCCTTCCCTTTTATCTCATTGGAAAATGTCACTGGGTCCCCAGGAAGTAGAGTTTGAGACAATGATTAGCATGAAGAAAGCATATTAGAATATGCTCTTCAGATTAATAACCTTGGGTAGAAGGAAGTAGGATGAGGCAGAGGGAGAAAGGAGGTGTGCTAGAGTCACAACAGAGGACTCAGCCAACCCCAAGGAAAGGCCTAGAACTGAAATGATGCTTAGAATGGTCCCAAGTGGACCAAGGATTGAAGCATTTATACCCTCCTCCCACTTTCCCATACAGAGCGGCCATTAGACGAGGGCTGCCCACAAGAAAGGAAGGTGACCTTGGGTGAGGCTCTCCAAAGGCAATCCCCAGAGAGGGATGGCAGCTAGGGGACAGTCACTGGGGGAAGGAGCAATTTAGTGCTGTGAGGGCAGGGCAGCTGAGCATCTCCTGCACAAAGAGACTGCCCACTCTCTACCACCCTTATTTTTTATTTATTTTTTTGTATAGAACTTTACTGCTTACTAAATGCTTTCACACAACCTAACCCCCTTAATCCAGACAGCAATCCTGGAAAATGTGAGTTATTGCAAGTGACTTTTGCAAGTATATGTAAGGCGTCCCCTGGGGGATCCCAGAACTAGGGAAAAAATAAATTGAAAGTCCAGAGATGTAGAGGATGAGTTGGATTCTTACAATTGCATGCTGGGTGAGCTGAGGATAATCTGCCAATCATTATGGCTGTTGTAACATGGAAAAAAAACTGGATTAAATGATATTGTACTCACTTTCTTCAGTAGCCACCTCACTCCTCTTATTCATTTTAGATTATGATCATTTAAAACTCCAGGACTTTTACATCTGAGTAGCTGTGAAGTCCTGTGTTTATGCAAATTATATTTTTTCTATGATCTACCAAGAATGTTTATATTTGTGCCTTGTTAAGGATGGTAAATTTGTATCTCCCCAAATCCATATGTTGAAGCCCTAATTTCCAATGTGATGGTATTTGGAGGCAGGGCCTTTGGGAGGTAATGAGGTTTACATTTTTTTTTTTTTAGTGTTTTATTTATTTTTGAGAGAAAGAGACAGAGCGTGAGTGAGGGAGGGCTAGAGAGAGAGGGAGACACAGAATCCAAAGCAGGCTCTGGGCTCTGAGCTGTCAGCACAGAGCCAGATGCAGGACTCGAACCCATGAACAGGGAGATCATGACCAGAGCCGAAGTCAGAAGCTTAACCAACTGAGCCAGCCCTTGGGAGATAACGAGGTTTAGTTGAGGTCATGGGATGAGGCCCTTATGATAGAATTAGTGCACTTACTAGAAGAGGGAGAGACACCCGAGCACACTATGTGACCATGTGGCAAGAAGGCAATTGACTGCAAGACGGGACGACAGCCCACACCAAGAACCAAATCTACTGGCACCTTGATCTTGGACTTTGTAACCTCCAAAACTATGAGAAATAAATGTCTGTTGTTTAAGTCACCCAGTCTCTAGTGTTTTGTTATACATTTGTAAGACATCCCTAAAAAATTATCATTTCGTAGTTTTGGTCTTTTGTCCTCACCTGATAAGATTATTTTATTCTTGATTCTAATATCTAGATGATTACCTACGATTCCTACCTGCATTCCAAGCACACTTTTGTAAGCCCACCTTCAATGTTTTGGCAGCGTTTTTAACGAAAAGAGAGCAGATTATGATGCTCCTCCTTCGGTTTGCCAACAAGCCAGCATCATATCTGTTTAATGAATGAATATTACCTTATGAAATATGACTTTAGTGTCTGCATTTGTCATCTAAAATAGTAGTGTCCAAATTGTTTCTTAGCAATAAAGCTTTGTTTACATAAAATCTGCCTCCAAATAATGAAATATCAAACGGAAAGAAGCAGAGTTTCTCTGGTTCAAGTGGGTGATGGAATGAGGGGCCCAGGCTCCTTTAGCAACTGCTCTGCCTTCTCTGTAGCAAGTGCTTTTGAGAAACTCCTGAGGTATCTCCACGGACACCTAGAGCTTTGCAGGTTACACCAGGAAAACTTCCGTGCAAATGTATTGTAAGGCATGTTGTCAAATGCCTTGCTGAAATCAAGGCACCGATTCACCCATATAATACACACACACACACACACACACGATAAGTTTCTTATGATTTGTCCCTGGGAAGCCCATGCTGATTCCAAGTAATCATTACTTTCCTAGGTGCTCACAGAACATTTTTTCCAGAGTATATTAAGGAAGAGTGTCAGGCTTGTTTTTCTATAGTTTCCAGAGTCCACATTTTCTGCATTTTTAAAAATAACATCTCCAGTCTCTGACACCTCTTCTGTTCTCCACCTGTAACACCTGTAAGTTGTTTATGAATTCTTGTGTATAATTAATTTACCCAGGGCAATGGCTCTCAAAGATGGCTGCATACTAGAATCCCCCAAGGAGGTTTCTAAAAAAATTCCCGTGCCTGGGTCCACACCTCATACCAATTAAATCAGAGTCTCTGGAAGTATTTCTAAAGACGTCTCTTGCAATTACAATATGAAGCTAGGGTTAAGAAGCAGTGATCTCGGCTTGGCTTAAATTCATTTTAAACACTTACATGTTCCTTTACCATCTATTCCCTTTCCATGGGCTTCAATTTCTCTGTTCTTCATTTTCTCACTAAAAGTCCATCGCCAAAATTCCGAAGAGAAAAGTAAAATCTGAGCTAAACAGTTTTACTTCCTTTTGATCACTTGTTCACCTAAGCCTCAGTGATAGCCTATGCTTTCCGGGCCCTTTGATTAACAACAGAAGTTAAAACAGTTATTAACATCTTTTTCAAATCTCTGTTAAATAAAACAATTCTGATAGGTTTTTAAAAATCATATGGCTTCTTTCTCTCGCTCTTTTTTTTTTTTTTCCTTTAATCTCACCCAGTTGTTATCTGCCATGATTCTACTTCTGGTTTTATAGATTCCATACTTAGCAAGGAAATTCCTTTGCTATAAATCAGTCATTGTTCAAGAAAATGTCAGTGACAACGGTGGTATTATCTTTTCCTTCCTGTGTTACAAATGTAAGTTCACTGTGTATCTATTCTCTAGCACTGCCATATAGCATCCTACTCCACACGCATTATCTCTAATTCTCTTTACTGCTTTCTCTCTTTAAGAGTTGCTGAGTGTTACTCGTACAATTGAAAGGCTCCATAGGGTGGGCTGGAATTTATAAAGTATATTCAAGTATGTGATTGCCTCTGTATTTTGTTCTGCAGTTCTGTCTGGGCAAGATTCTAGAATTTCATGTTGAATTCTTTTTCACTCAATCGTGCATATAATTTTTAGAAATATTTTACACTTTCTCAAGAGGCTATCTGTCTGAAAATTTAAGCTATAGTCCAGAAAACCCCACCCTTTTCTTGACACCATCAATACAGCCAACTGTTCATATAACATGTCTGCTTTTCTCTTTAAAGCCAGGAGCACCAAATGGAAGAATAACTCAAAATCCTTCAGGGTTCTGCAAAGTCCTTAGAAATCCATCCTCAATATTCATTGTGGTTCTCTTATTGATCTCCCTGTGAAGGGGCAGAAGTGAGGCATGCTTGATTGATTGCATGAGTCTGAGCAGATTTTCTTCCAGGTAGGAAAGCAATACACTTCCTGATGAGCCCCTGCTAAGGCACCGACACTATGAGGTTAGTTACCAACACAGTGAGGTTCTCAAACTAGTGAGGAGATTTCGTCCTTGAGAGTGGCTATCACCCTCACTATCCAGTTGGATTTGGGTTACTGCTTTTTTCTTCTGAAGGTCTCACTTTCCTCCTTAGCAGATCTTCTAAACTGATATTTAAAATGGTGCTCACGTTTAAAAAAAAAATGTTTATTTTAAAAGAGAGAGAACACGCACAAGCAAGGGTGAGGTTCAGAGAGAAAGAGAGAGAATCCCAAGCAGGCTGTGTGTTGTCAGTGTGGAGCCCAACGTGGGGTTCGATCTCACAAACTATGAGATCATGACCTGAGCCAATATCAAGAGTCAGATGTTTACCCAGCTGAGCCACCCAGGCGCCCCACATTTTCTTTTTCTTTCTCACACCTACATTTGCAAACTGTGAGACTCCCGTTTTGATCCACGTTTACATCCTCAAAATCCATTTTATACTGGCTTTTTTCCTTCTTCTCCCAAATTCTTTTTTCTTCTGTCAAACCCAGAAATCACAGAACGATTCCCTTAGAGTACAAATTCCTTCGGGGCTCCAAAAGAACACTTGTGGCTTCTCAAGCAAACTGTGCCCCACCCCTTGCTGACCATACACACGTTGACCACTTGCAAAACCTTTATGTCCTGGTTGCATTGGGTCTTTCCGGGAAATTTACAAATATACATGTACACATTCCTTATCTTGATTTTTAAGATGTGTTATTATTCTGAGAGTTAGCAACTAGTACTAGTTAGTGTGTATAGTGGACGAGGCATTACCCCAACATTAGGAAGCCAAGGGTTCGGGTCCCACCATTCCCTTTCAACTGGATTATCTTGAAAAACCCCCTCCAGCACCTGAGAGTCAGCTTCTGCATCTGTGAAGTGGGAGCAAGGAGTGAGAGGAGATTGCACCAGGCTGACTTTCCAAATCTTTTTTTTTTTTCCAATCTGCATGACCCTTCATATGAAATCATATTGAAAATCTCTAAAACATAAAAGATCAGATGAGAAGGACTGAGGTTTGGAGTAGGCAGGTGAACCTCCCCTACCAGGTGCTGATCTTTCTCCTGACCCCATCACACTTCACCACTGTCTGGTGACATCACCTCTGACTGCACACCGTAAGCTGGAAAACAAGTCAGACGTTCTCAAAATTCACTGGGCCCGGAAATCACGTGGGCACTTGCTAACATAGCAAATTACTGTGCAAATCCGCCCCCCCCCTCAAAAAAATAAAGAGTCTAGGAAGTTGCCATCTACCATTTTTATTGAGGATCAGGGATATAGAAGGGTACAATGACCACAGCTAGAGGAACACTAAAGC
This sequence comes from Lynx rufus, assembly GCF_022079265.1. NCBI lineage: Eukaryota > Metazoa > Chordata > Mammalia > Carnivora > Felidae > Lynx > Lynx rufus. The sequence goes on from NW_025814834.1 coordinate 75,436,039, forward strand.
GAGCGAACGTGAAGTTTCTTTATGCCCCTTTCAGTAAGAAGCCAAGAAAGACGGAGCATACCCTCATTCTACACTTTGTATCTGCCCCACATGACCCTGGGCAAATTACTTCACTTTTTCTGTGCTCACGTGCAAAATGAAGGCATTCATAATAATGCCCACCTCAAAGGATCGTCACCAGGACTAAGTGATAAAGTTCACGCGAAATACTTAGAACAACGCCTGGAGCCTGTTTGAAGCTCAGCAAATACCTGTGCTCACTGTGTGTCAAACATGACACAATCTGCCCGCACACTTAAATCCAATATGGCAAACATTGCAGATGTCGCTCTCGCTGATTCCTTTCCTGCTCCGCGTTCTGTGATTTGCCCCTGCATCGCTGGTCACCTCTCGCTTCTTTTTTCTTTCCTTCCTTTTTTTTTTTTTTTTAATCTTTTATTTTTGGAGCCTTCGTTTTCCCATCTGTAGGATAGGACTAGTATCGTTTGATTCAATCTACATAAGAGGATGGTCAACACAGGGAAAAAAAAAAAAGTTTGCATGTCGCTTGCAGGCCTTTAGAAGAAAGATGTTTTGTTATATACACCAAGCAGCATTATTTGGATATTTAGTATGTTAATATAATTTTCGTCAGCATCTCAGAAGACTAGCTTATTTATGTACACAATTAGTGAAACAGAATGTGGAAAATGGTGGGCGGTGGTAAAACACAGACCATTTCCCTGCGTGAAAAAAGACCCATAAGTCACAGGAGACAGACTGAGATGTGAAGGTCACTCACTTATTCGCAGGAATAAATTATATTATACCATCAAGTAAGTTTCTTCAGCCAGTCATAAAGAAGAATACGGCTAAGTAATTTACTCGCAAATGATGGTTATAAACCACTCACACTCTAACAAATCAAATTACATCACACAAACCACCTCCTCGTGCTCACAGGGTTACCGAAGTGGGAACGGGAGCAGAGACCCAGCCGCTTAATCGGCTTCTCAATTCCTGCAAAAGACCACGCCCGTTCAGCGCTGAAGATCAGCAGAGTTAAACTGCACTTCAGGCCAAAAACCACTCTACCGTGATTCCCTCCTTGAATATCAAGAACCACACCCCTGAAACTGAGCGCACCGAGAAGGTTATCTCCACGGCCGCGTCTATAGGCTTTGCCTGATGCAACCAGACTCACGCTTTGCTCAGGAGAGTCCATTTTTTGCCGAACTAACCGCCTTGGAGAAGTACATTTGGGCCCATGTAAGCATCTTCGGTCTGAGGAGCTGAGGGGAGGCAGCTCCTAACAAGGCTAAAAGTGAGAACAAAAATAGGTAAAGAATGATACCCAAATTAGTGGAAGGCTTCTCATCATTTAATCTCCGATTAAAGTCATACAATATTGGAGGTGTAAAATTTTAAGGGAAATGACAAGATTGACTGCATGCTGACTACGGACCAGCAGAGGGCAGGTATAGGAGTTATTGTCCCCATTTTACAGGGGAAGGACTAGAAGCTCAGAGAGATTAATTCCCTTGCCTAAGAGTACTCAGTTTAGTTACGGGTGGTACAGGGATTTAGTTCAAATTTGCCTGTCTCCAAGGCCCATGGTTCCAATGAATCACCAAGGCTCTTTTGAACAATCTATAATGCCTTTGCTGGTAATCTGTGATGACAAGTATCTGTTTATTTGGGAGCCAGGTCTGATTGTCAGTAGATGTGGTCTTAGCAGAAAGAAAGCCATGATGAGTTAAAAAAAAAAAAGAAAAAAACCTACAAAAAGTGAAGGTTTGGAGAATAAGGGCCATTGCTAATTGCTCACCATTCTGATTTTGCCTAACCTCTTAATGTTGCAGAGAAGAAACTGAGAACCTGGGGGACCAGTTGGCCCAAATCCTGTGATATCTAGCATCTACATCTACTGCCTGATTACAGACCTTTTCCCACTCCCCCAAGATGCTGGTAAGAAGGAATGATATGATTTGTTTGCACACCTCCTCTGACATTCCCAGAGTGCATGGCTACTTACTTCTACTAGTTATCCACGGCATTTAGCATAATGTCTTTCACCACAAAGAATAAGGCAACTTTATATCACTATTTTTTTTTCCAGTTTCACTGAGAAAAACTGACTTTCGACACCGGTACATGTGTGGGGTGGTACAGCATTATAGTTGGATTTACATAGATTGTGAAACGATGGCCACAGTAGGTTCAGCCAACATTCACCTTCACCTCCAACTTCTTCCTTTCTTAACTGCAGATTTATATGTTTACGTGATTAAAAAAAAAAAAATCAAACAGTACAGAGGCATAAAGGATAACAAAAATAAGTTCTTTTCACTAAACCCCATTCCTCTCTCCTCCCCTATAGGACCGCTCTTAACACCTTTAAGAGGTCACAAGTCTTAAAAGTTCATAAAGAGGTCTCCTTTAAGAATTTTTCTAGACAGTTACAGACGTGATAGATGTTCATGCGCAAATACAGTGCTGCAGGGCCTCATTTAAATACGGTCATACTGCAGAAACTACGTTGCAACTCGCGTTTGTTCATTTCACAATTCCCTCCTCTTTCTACTTCCTTATGCAGTGCCCTTAGAGCTCTACGCTCTAGGGGCGTCTGGGTAGCTCAGTCAGTTAAGCATCGAACTCTTGGTTTCAGCTCAGGTCATGACCTCACAGTTTCAGGAGTTCAAGCCCTACATTGTGCTCTCTGCTGGCAGCGTGGAGCCTGCTTGGGATTCTCTCCCTCCCTCTCAAAATAAATAAATAAACCACCACAACAGAAAAGAACGCTTCACTGTAAAGCCTCCTATTGAGAGGATGGGACATCATTTGCAAACATTCAGATGCACACCCCTTGAAGTTATCTTTACTCGGAAGACTTACTGATGCATCTACTGATTTAACCATGTTTACAAGAATGTTTAGGCTACCTCTCAGGGAAGACATTTTTTTAAAGCATTCTTGACTACCTTAAAGATTCTCAAGCCAAAATCCTAAAAGTAACTTCTGACACATCCTTCCTTCTAACACCCCTTTCACTATTCATCATCAATTTCTTTCAATTTTAGCTCCCAAATAGCTTTGGAGTTTTTCCATGTCTCCCATTCTCTACCATCACCACCACCCTAGACCAACCTACTGTCACCCCTCCTAGACAGCCTTCCTGTTCTTTCTGTGGTCTCTTCTGGTCCATTCGCCATCTTGCAGCTAGCATCATTCCTTGTGACATAAGTAACTTCTTGTATTCTTTCTACAATAAGAGGTCTTCATTTCTTTTGAAATATTTAACAATTGTCAATATTTAACCTTTCTCGCTCCCACATTGCCAAACAAAATCGTAGATGTTTTCATGCAGGTAGCCAGTTCAAGCCTCAAAAAACGTATATCATATGGTTCCAGAGTCCAGAAACTTCTCTTTTCTGGTTCTTCCATTTTGTGAGAAATATTAACTCTGGCAACTGACTCTCTACCTTTCGTGTTGAGCCAGATTTTTTTTTCCCCTTGAACTTTAAAGAGTATTGTTAATCTTAAAGGATTACCCATTTATCTTGTAACTTTTGCATGAAGGCAAGAGTTTTAATTCTTCTTCTGAAACTTTAGAATTACACTTATTGTCCAAGATGTCTAAGAAGCAAATGTGTGTGTGCGTATATATGAATATATATATGTGTATATGTATACATATGTATATATATGTATATATGTGCATATGTGTGTGTATATGTATATATATATTATATATAATATATATATATATATTCCCTTTTCTTTAGAGATGCCATTTATTGTTGATTTCCTTCTCAGCAAGCATCTGTGGTTTTGATTTGTTTCTACAAATTGACATGATAGGATGTTGAGCAGCAGGCTGACCATGACTTTTGTTTTCAGTGGAGAGATTTGGAAAGTTGCATTTTCTAGTCCACAACCGGACTCCAGTAACACCCTGCTTTCAGGCTTGTCCACAGTGCCAGCTCATTTGACCCCCAAAAGTGGTATTGTTGTGATGGACAAATTGAGCGAGGCTGTCACTCTAAAACTAAAAGTGGCAACAGGAAACCAGCAACCCACAACTAGCAAGAACCAGCAGGATAAACCTGTATTTAGACAGAAAGCGGTTTATTACATCCTGCTGAAATTACTAAAAGTAGAAAAGTAATCCATGTCCTCCAAACCCATTGATGAATTATTCTCCCAAATCTTTAGATACGCACTTAGATCAGCTGTGGACCCCTGAAACATTCCATGACAAGACCTTTCTCTTGTTTTATCATGAGGTTATGGTAATATATTACTAGAGACAGTCGTTCTTAGTATTAGAAGACATGAGTTCACTACTGAGCAGAAACATTTTTGTTTTTTTAAGGACAGAGGTTTTCAAACATTTCATTCTAGTGTTGCCAAAGGAAATTTAATTATGCACACTCTAGAACACTTTTGACATATAATATTTTTTCATATGATTAATTAATTGCAAAAGATGTCATTTCTGGCATATGCTGAATATTGATATTTTAAAAATAAAATATTCTACTCTTTCAGATGTTTCTGATGAAATACAAATATCATAACAATCAGTTACCCATAATTATCCACTAAGAAATAAATAGTTGGAAATTGTATGTTGTTTCTTTTTTTCCTAAAACATTTCCTAAAACATTTTTAGTGGAAAGTATTTACATTTCACTTTCCTTATGAAATGTTATCCTAAAGTAACATATTTTATGATTGAAAATCTCTTATTGTCTTATCATGATTCTCTGCAATTTTATCTATCTATATACATAAAACACAGTTTTAAAAAAGTTTCCTGTGATCATAACACTCAGGTTAAAATAATATTATAATGCACATAATGCATATGGTTGAAATATTTCTTCTGGGTTTATTTGCTATTATTTTTGTTATTAGTAAGTAATTTATCAAAACCTCAAAAATACAGTATAAATGTTGATACACTAATCCTAAGAAGTACAATTTTATTTTAGATCCATCTAAGTAAATTAATGTGCATTGCTGTAACGACATAGACGGAGCTAGAGAGTATTATGCTACGTGAAATAAGTCAGTCAGAGAAAGACAAATACCGTATTATTTCACTTATATGTGGAATTTAAGAATCAAAACAAAGAAAGGGGAAAAGAGAGAGAGAGAGAGAGAGAGAGACAAAGCAAGAAACAGACTTTTAACTCTCAAAAACAAACTGATGATTCGGGGCGGGACGGGTGAAATGGGTGATGAAGATTAAGGAGGGCACTTGTCATGATCTACATCCAGGTGATGTATGGAGGTGTTGAATCACTGTACTGTATACCTGAGACGATTATAACATCATACGTTACCTATACTGGAATTAAATAAAAACTTAATAAAAAATGTTAATGTGGTTGCTTATGAGGCCTTTGTTAAAGAAATTGTCCCATTGACCCTCATTTGGTATCAGGGTTTGTACTTATGACAGAGCACCATTGTAAAATTCCAGACAGGCAATAAGCTTTCCTTTGGGAAGTATGAAAAGGGCAAGAGGGATGCAAGCAAGGACCAACTAGACCATCGGCAATTGGTCGGGAAGTCTGGGGAAAAGAGCATATGGAATATTAAGAACTGAAAATTGATTCCCTTAAAACTATGTATAGTTATGTTCCCCTTGGAGAGTTTTTGTGCAGAAGATTACTGCTTTCAAACACTGACAGTCTTCCCCTCCAATAAGCCTTCCCAACAAGGCAACGATGACCAGAATGCGGCGTGGCTGGAGTTTACTTTCCGGACTGCATGTATCTATTTGAATAAAACTAAACATGCTCTCCAAGAACAAGAAACAACTCTTCTCTCCGTTGTTATGATCCTCTTACACTATTAATACAAGGCCATGCACTTGAGGATATAAAATAACAGTTAATAATGATTTCTGAGATAATCTCATCATTTAAACTTAGCTTTGTGAAACTCTATACAGTTAAAAAAAAAAAAAAAGAAAGAATCCTTTGGATTGTGATGGTATAAAAACAAAAAAAGGGTTGATATTTAATATATTTTAAATTACTTGTCTGCTCTAACTGTTGCATGTATGTCACACACACACATATTCTGGTGATATCCTAAGTACAGCTCAGTGCTAAGCAAAGTGAAAAAGTCAGAAAATAACAGGGCAGAGATTACAGCAAGGTTACCATTGGGGGAGGGGGGAAAGTGGCTCCTAAGGAATAATAGGTTTTAAATTGGAGGTCTTTACTTAAAACCTTCAGGAAATAAAAAGGGTCAAAAAAAAAAAAAGAAAAAAGAAAATTGCACAGGGGTTACATTGCTTAAAAAGACAATCTTGTTTCTCTTTCAAAAATTGCTGTACTTTTTGGAAGAGGCCTTTGACAATGGATGTCACCGCTTAAGGAGCACTGCTCAATAAAAGAGTGGTTGAGAATTCTGAGTTTTATGGCACTTAGATGTTTCTGTCAGTTTATAGAAAATGGTGCAGTTTTGACCAATTTGATTTAAGGAACTGAAAACTCTAATGTAAATTAAGAAGTTAAAGTAATTCTTAAGTTGTTTTTTTTTTTAATTTTTGCAATCAGGAATAGATCTTATTTTAAAATAGTCAAATTAAAACTTTATTGACTCTAGCATCCTAAATGAAATTATGCAATATGTTTAAAAAGAAGAGTCTGTTTTCAGTGGTAAGGAAAACAAATACCTGTGTAATCATGGAAAATCTCTCCACATCCGTCCACTTTTATACATTCGCTAAAGAGAATCCTCTTAATGTTGATCGTGTAGGCTTATTCACTGTCCAAACTGAAGTTTTCTAATGTCAATCAGAAGACAATAATGTGTTTTAATTTCTTAACGTGTGAATTAAATAGCTATTACATTAACAGACAAGAACTCCGGCTCAGTCAGTATGTTCCGTTCATAATAATAGTGATAAAGACATGGGGTTAACAAAAGCTTACACAGTATTTCCCAAGTAGGTATATAAGTGGAACCCTGTTTCATATGTCTGTTATTTCCTGAATCACATGCCTGGTACATGATATTCTCCCAATTAAAAAAAATTAATAAATTACGTTTCCTCTAGTCATTAGCCTATTTTGTCTAGAGCTGTCATATATGCATTTAAAATGAGGCTATGACATTTAGTAGATGCTAGAGGTATAGTTTCAAGTGAATTCATGCTACTAGAGTTTATAAAATGAAAACAAAAGGTGGAGTACAGGAAGAGAAGCCAGAATGGCAACAGTGGTAGTCTTATGATTCCTATCACCCAGGCTTCAACCAATTTCACGAGGCGTTATCCTTCTGTCCCCTGGGTAGGCAACATTGGATGGGGCCAAAGATAAATACAAGAAGAAAACAAGAGCCTGAGTCTTGGCGGGGGGGGGGGGGGGGGGGCGGGGGAAGGACAGTGGTACAGGAAGATTTAAGCAAAGGCCACAGAAGGAGCACAAAGGGAACACAGAGAATTTGACAGTTATTCCCAGTGAAGATTCAAAGTAGGAAAGAAGTGAAACTAATTCAAGCTGTTTTTCTTCTAGTTGTATTTCACTAATGTGTGCTCTTTAGGAGAAGGCCTGTGATTTACCTTCAAGTTCTGGTGGTTGCTTATTCCAGACTGGGGTTATCGCTAACAGTTCGGGGGCACACACTGTGAGCCAGGAGCTGGGATCAGTATTTTACACACATCACCCCATTTTCATCCCCATGACTACTCTAGGAGGTGGGCAATGTTGTTATCCCTATTTTATGGTTAGGCAACTGGGGCTTAGAGATGCTACCTTAAGTTTACCTGTCACAGGAGAGTCATGTAGCTAGTTGAGGTGTCAGAGGAAAAACCTAAGGCTCATGTTTCTTTAAATTCAAAGCTCTTAAATCTCTCAGCCAGGGAGACACTGCAAGATTAGTGACATTCAAATATGCCTTTGAAATCCAAGTGCAAATTTCATTTGTTAATAATCACCAGTTGATTCAATTAAAGTACAAACTCCTAATTAAACAAATAGTTAAATGTGTATGATGTGAGCAGAAGGATATTTTGTATTTTTTTCCCCACATTCATTTTCCCTAATGAAGATATTGAGATGGGATTTCAGCCTTGGCAAATGTCATGGGAGCATAGAATCTACATATGTTTTCAAACAAATGTATCTAAATATATGTGGATATAGTTACATACATACATGTCAATCCTTACAGGTCAACACATACATTTATATCTAAAAAAAAAGGTTTTACATCTTTAGTATCTGTCATTCCCCAAATCAATGAATAGATTTAGTGCAAACCAAATTTGAAAACACTAACATCATTTTGAGAGACATCATCAAAAGGACTTAAAAATTCATCTGGGCAAATAAAGCGAAGGAGATTACTTGCTTTATTAGACGTTAAAATGTTAGACGCTTAAATCATTAAAACACTATAAGATGGACCAATGGGAAAAAAACAGTAAAGCAACAGTCACTGATGTGCCCACGATGTGATTCAAAAATACCATCTACCAATGGAAAAGACCTGGATCGGTTATTAAATAATACAGAGGAAATAGAATATTGGGGGGGGGACAACAAACTTAAACTGTTGCATTTGTGAAGATTTAAACAGGTTAGAGAACTCAAAAACTACTAATATAAGAGCTCTGAAATGCGGTCAAAACATGCTTAAGATAATCACAGAGTTGATTAAATTTTTAAGGAAAGATTATAACTCTATGCTTTCCTTTGTAACAAAATTCCCCCTAGTGCCCTTAATCTAGAATTCTGCATAAATCTTGGACTCACTAAGCAACGTTGCATATATAAGAATTAGGTTGTCTTTTTTGAGACTATGTTATGCTCTTTTTCATTTGCAACAGTTTTTAAAACTTGTATACATACTATACATGTATTTTACATTCAATATAAAGTCTAAAAGTGAGATGTTAACAATGTTGAACTGTAGCTACCTTCCAGCAAACACTTTGTAAGGCACTAGGCCCTTGGCTGTATCTGTGTTTCCTGCTATAGATACAGACCAAACAGAGGGTTAAGAATACAGGCCTTCAGTTTGGTCTTATCCTCATAAAAGATGGGTACAAGTCTAAGATATCATTGACAGATCCTTTATTTCTGTGGATTCTGTTGAGTTTGTTACCCCGTGGAGAAATGCCTGTCCAGACATATTTGTCCTTTGCTGCTGAAATAGTGTTTTGAAGTGATTGCAATCATGAATAGTGTTTCCTTGATATACTGGATTGGGGGAAAGCGGGTTTTGTCTCAGCCTTTATCCCTCCTTCTTCCCCTGAAGAAACTTTTTAAAATCAGGCTGGTCGTTTTAATTGTGGTTTCTGAGTATCAGGAGGATGTTTTATAAAATTATGTCTCTCGGGGTGCCTAGGTGGCTCAGTCGGTTGAGCGTCTGACTTCCGCTCAGGTCATGATCTCACAGCTCATGAGTTCGAGCCCCGCGTCGGCTCTGTGCTGACAGCTCAGAGCCCGGAGCCTGCTTTGGATTCTGTGTCTCCCTCTCTCTCTGCCCCTAACCCACTCTCATTCTCTCTCTCAAAAAAAAAAAAAAAAAAAAAAAAAAATTTAAAAAAATATATGTCTCTTTAATCCAAGTTACCATCTTTATCATTTAATTGTCTGCTTATTGGCATAAAGGCAGTGTTGTTTTTTTAATTATGAAAATTTTCATATGCATGGAAAATATGAGAACTGTATAATGAACACCCATATATCCATAATTCAATGTGTTCTAGGTTTTAAAATTACTAATATTCTGCTTTTCTTACTGTTGACATGTTTTATATCATTTATTCTAAACTTGTTAGCTTGTGTTGTTTTGTAAGGAAGAGATTCCCTCATTAGCTGTAGCTACTTGGTTACCGTGAGAGACAGGGCCTAGTGGAAAGGGAAGGTAAATGCTTGACTCATTCCCTTGAATTACCGCAAGTCAGAGTAAAGAGTTGATGTTAAAGTCATTTCTAACAGTAGCATTAGGGGGATTTGTTGTTATTGTTGTTGTTGTTTGCTTTTCTTAAAGCATCACCATAGGCTCATAGATTCTTATACATCAAATTACATTAATCAATTGCAGTTATTCTTTTGTGATGCTCAACTTGTCCAGTTTTGGGCACTAGTAGCCCAGCAGCCTTCTTCTGGCTTGCTTATCTGATTCTCATGGGGTGGAAGGCACGATCTGCTGGGAAGAATTGTATTTACAAGGAGCAGGAAATCGAGCACGCAGTTAAGGCTTGGAGGTAGAGGGATATCAAACACAGTCACATTTACCAAACAGATGGCAAGGAGAGAAAGCTGAGATGAAACCAGAAGGGAAATATGCAGCTTTATTTTGACATGCTACTTTCTTTTCTAGATGCAAAGTAGGATTTGTAATGGATACCTATAATTATTTTGTTCTGCAACCCGCTAAGTGGGGAAGAGCTCCCTCGAGCTCAACTTTTTCATTCACATTTCCACCTGGGTTGACAAAAGATGTTTAAGCAATCTTATGAGCTCTTTGGTGTCTCAAAGTGAGATGCTTTGCAATGGAAAAATATCTCAAGATAATGTTAACGGTTTTTCAATAAATGCCAAAGTCTTTTCTGAATTTATTGTCAAATAAGCACTAATGAAAAATATAACTATGACTTTTGCTTCTCCCTAAAAATTTTATTTGTCTTTGGTCTCAAACCCTCTACAAGAATGACTGGGTTTCAATACTTAAGAGGAAATCAAACTATTTGGGTCATCTGACCTATCAGCTTTAGAGGAATTGATATTTTCAATGCAGAGAAATGTAACTAGTCTGCATAATTCAGTTAAATTATGAGACTCCAATCTGAAGCTAAACCCCAATCATCTGAAAACCAAGTACTAAAATATTCCAATCTTGAGAAAAAATAGGAAATTGGGAGCAACATGTAATGCTCCTTAAATTTTCTTTATCTGTGATTCTTCTTTTATCACGCACAGGAGATGCCACGGCTATTAGGATAACCCTACTATAACAAATAATAGCAATTTTTCAATTTATCGAAATGAGCTTGGGCTGAAAGAAATCTGAGACTATGGAGACCCCATAGGTATAACTGGAGATGGAAAGGTTTGGTCCCTTACAACGCGAACCATCAATGGATGATTATCTCCTCAGCAAAGTTTCAGGAGATGTGTGTTGGCACTTTGGAAGAGGCGGCTTGCATTCATTATTAACAGCAATAGTAATAAAAAAAAGAAGTGTCAACACATTGTACCACCACATTCTGTTCCTAACGTTTATAAATACAGTCTCCAAACTACAAATAATTTACCCTACATCAAATGAAACTAAACCAAACAAATAAAAACAAAAATATATTTATATTTTATTTCTTGCCTTTTTAACATTCTTCCTCCTTTAAAAAATATGTTTGTGTAAAAGGATTTTTTGAAGAAGATGCGTTAAGGTGGATTCATGTAATTAATATTTTCCTTTTGACAGAAACCAGAGGAAAGGGAGGATGGAGAAAAAGATAAAGAAAGAGAGGAGGCAGCAACCTGATAAAGGTCAAGCAGAGGGGTGGCACCGTATCACTTAATTCAATAATACCACAATAAAGTTAGCCATTGCTTTTTTATTATGGCGTGTCGGTGCTTCTAAGAGCACTAACAGTGCGAAATAAATGAATATGCCTTCAGATGCCGAAGATAACAGTGGGAGGCCAGGTTTAATTCACCCTTATGAAGTCTTCTTGAATTGTGTCACTTGTAGAATTCATACTTGACTTTTGGAAACATAAAATGTTCTTGCCACTGAGAACTAATTAAGAAATCTGGCCCTCTGTGACTGAGCTCGTTTTGTTCAGGTTGACTGCATGTTCAAGTTTGACTCAAGATGCTCATCTAATGTATCTGTGACCAACTCTTTCAGTTGGATGAAGATAATTGCCTAGCTCAACTCTATCCTGGTACGTTCCATAAGAATGATATGCAAAGCCCTTAACTGAGACTGCTACCAAACATCCACTTCAGGTTTTTAAGAAGCTTGAACTGCAAAAGTTAAAGTTGTGCTTTGGAACGAACTCAAAGTAATCCCAGGCTACCATTAGCAAATAAAGAAGAGTATGCACCTTGCAGCAGGTAGCCACCTGCATGAATCTTACAGACATGAAGTTAAGTGAAAGAAGTAAGACACACACACAGTAGGTACCTACGATTCTATTTATTTGAACTTCCATTTTAATCTTTAGTGATAGAAGTCTGAGTATTGGTTACCTTTGGTAAATGGGTATTGACAGAGCAGGGGCATGAGGATACCTTCTAGAATAGTGAAAGTTTCCTATATCTTGATCTAGAATGATACCTTGGGGTATAGATCTATAAAATCTCACTGAGTTGTGTACTTGGCTCATTTCACTGTATGAACATTATGTCATGATGAAAACAACCAAAAGAATTAGGCAAAAATACCCAAGTTAAGTTTAACCCCCTTAAAAATACAAAAAGTCCAGATTTTTCTATAAAGACCTGAAATAGTCTCATCTTCACAATGCTGTCATGAGACTATTAGACTACTGTTTGGGGTAGGAGGTCTAGATTCTGGATCTAGCTTACTTTCTCTGCCACACAAACCAACCCAACAATGGCATCAAGGCCCCAGCCATCAGACAGACTTAGCATATTCGAGTCCCTGTGCCTCATTGTATCAGAGGAGTTTCAAGCAGAGACGTAGGGAAGACAAGTCTTCCGTTAGAGCCATGACCCCTAGCCTGGCCTCAGGAATTCAGTCATGAAATCACTATTTGGAGGATGCTTTCTGGGAGCCAGATGCTATTACAGGCACAGGACACATACACGGGTGAACAACTAAGACGAGGTCCCGATACCATAGACCTTACAATCAGGGATTAGGGAAAAAAAGGACACAAGCAATTTAAACATAAATGCACAAAAAACTCTCAGCTGGTGGTAAGTGCAGGATGGGGAGGGGCCATTCTAGATGGAGTGGTCAGACAAGTCCTCTCTGAAGATGTGACATTTGATCAGTGACCTGAATGCTGAGGCGGAGCCAGTCATGCAGAAAGCAGAGAAACTGTGAACCAGGTAGAGGGAACAGCAAGTCAGCCCCGAGGAGAGAAAAAACTTGACATGGCTGATAGATACAAACAAGGCCAGGGAGCAAGGGGGGAAATTGTATAAAGAAAAAATCACAGAGGGCATTTTAAAGTCTATGAATTTGATTCTAAACAGAATGGCAAGCTATCAGCGGGTTTGAGGGAAGGGCCAATGCAGATGGAGAGAAGACAAACTTGAGACCTACTTGGGGGCAGACCTGATCAGCTATGGGCTGGTTGAATGGTGGAGAAGAAGGAAAAGAAGAAACAAAAATAACTGCTTTATTTCAGGCTACAGCAGCTGATGCTGGTAGTGATAACAGGGTCATTCACCAAAAGGGAGGAGATTTGGAAGATTAACAAATTTGAGGGGAACAGTAATTCCTTTTGGACAGACGGAGTTTGAGCTATCTTTCAGCCATCTCACGAATGAAAATATTTGACCTCAACAAACAAAGTAGTAGGACTTGAAAAAGCTCAAAATCATCACCCAGGGAGAAAAACAACCTCAAGTTTAAGCCTGAAAATGGAGGGGCCATTGTATTTTCTTTGAGTAATGAGGACAGAATTTTGAATATCAACAAGGATGTTTCCAGTATCATCCTGCTGAATTCCTAAGAGTGTAACCTCTAGAAGGAGTGACCGAGAAGGGAATGGACTCAGCCATGCCCTTGTCCTATCATCTGTGGCAAAACATTTCCAACTATGTGAAGGATGGATGAGTAAAAAGTTCTGGAGTTTTAAAAAAACCTCCAAGAAATAATGATGCTGTAAAACAGCATTATAATACACTGTTGCTGGGGGTGCCCATCAAATGATAATACAAATTGAATTAAAATTTAAATGTGTCCATTCTGGGGTGCGTGGGTGGCTCAGTCAGTTAAGTGTCCAACTTCAGCTCAGGTCATGATCTCACAGTTCGTGAGTTCGAGCCCAGCATCGGGCTCTGTGCTGACAGCTCAGAGCCTGGAGACTGTTTCAGATTCTGTGTCTCCCTCTTTCTCTGGCTCTTCCCCTCTTGAGCTCTCTCTCCCTCTCTCTCTCTCTCTCTCTCTCTCAAAAATAAATAAACTGTGTCTCCCCCTCTCTCTGGCTCTTCCCCTCTTGAGCTCTGTCTCTCTCTTTCTCTCAAAAATAAATAAACATTTAAAAAAATTTTTTTAAACATGTCCATCCTTGGTAAAATATTATCACTTCCACTAATTTTTCTAAAAATATTTACACAAGCACATAAAAATATTTATTTTAGCATATATTTGGAAAGAATCTAATATACAACATGAGAAGATTGAGCAAGTAAGTTACGGCTTCTAGCACATAGTGGAATAGCATATAGCCATTAAAAAATCAGAAATATCTATTTGTATCGACATAAAATATATATGAAGTATGTAGGTAATTGAAATGCTAGATACGGGGCGCCTGGGTGGCGCAGTCGGTTAAGCGTCCGACTTCAGCCAGGTCACGATCTCGCAGTCTGTGAGTTCGAGCCCCGCGTCGGGCTCTGGGCTGATGGCTCAGAGCCTGGAGCCTGTTTCCGATTCTGTGTCTCCCTCTCTCTCTGCCCCTCCCCCGTTCATGCTCTGTCTCTCTCTGTCCCAAAAATAAATAAACGTTGAAAAGAAAAAAAAAAAAAAAAAAAAGAAATGCTAGATATAGCAAATACTGTCTAATCCCATATTGAGTTAAAAAATCTAGAAAAATGATCAAGCTGTGGTTATTTTTTCCATGACTAGGATATTTCCATAATGTTTAGATTTTTGCAATGACCATATAATACTTCTATAATGGAAAAGAATCATAAAAATGTTATGTTTCAAGCTGTCCAATGAAGAAACCATACGAAGCAGAGTATCTGAAACTTAACTTTTCCATGCTATGAATGCGAAAGCCAGAAAGTCATCAGACCCAAAATAGTTTTGAGGGGAATGTGGCTTTTGCTAAACGAAGTTAAGGTTTTTGAGTAGAAGTTTAGAATTAGATTTAAAAGATTTAAAAGTAGACAAGATTTATGCTTAATTCTTGAGCATATCGCTTTTCTCCTCTACCTGATATAATTTCCTCTGAGCAGACTATTGTCGTAGCTGAGAGGTACAGGGGTCAGAGTTTTTTCTCAAATGTTCAATGGCTTTGGAAAGAAGCATATTTAGTTTTCTGGTTTTAATTCTTTCATAGAAAATTACAAAGGTGGGCCAGAGAAAGGTTATATAACTTCACATGAAGGGCTCACATCATTAAAATTATTTTGAAGGGAAGAACATACCACCAAAATGTTAATTTTCCCAAAGTTAATTTATACATCTCATGCAATTCCAGTTAGAATCCCAAAAGAGCTTCTTCTAACTAAATTTCTTTGGAAGAGTGGATACCTGAGAATGCTAGAGTTAATTATGAAAAAGAGTAGTGAAGGAGGACCCACTTTTCTAGATAATAAAACATATAAAGCCATTATATCCAAATGAGTATTTTCTTCAGAACAGAAAAATAGATCACTGGAATTGAATAGAGAGTGAAGAAATAAATCCCAATGTACAAAACATCCCAGTATATTTTATTTCACTGTGAGATATGTGTTTTAAGTTGATAAATAGTACTGTCATGACTGGCTACTCATCTGAAAAAAAATAGAGATGGATCCCTACCTCACCACATACACAAAAATAAACTCCAGATGAATTAAAGACTGAGATGTAAAGCAGAAAACAAGAACATGCTTAGAGAAAATTAACGTATCTATTAACTAAGGGTTGAAGAGCCATATCACAAGGACACGGGGCCTACCAACTGTGAAAGACATATTCGATTTCATAAAACTAAAATATACTTCTAATAAAAAAAAAGAAAAGACAATTCTCAAATGCATTTGTAAGAAGGTGGACGCGGGTCAGGAAAGTATCCTCCAGACTGAGAAGGCACTTTGAGACCAAAAAACAAACCAAGACACTCGTGAGACTCCACACATTTACAGAGTTTTGTTCAGAGTAACTTACGGATGGAGGTGGGAGGGGTGGGACGGACAACCCAGGTGACTTGCGGCTAAACTCCAGCCCTGGCTGCACCTTCACACACCGCTTTTATAGAGTGAGGGGATCGCTGCTGTGAGGGCAAATGGTAGTTATCTAAATTGGCACCATCTGTGTGCCGGTTAAGTCCATTAGTTAACTAAAGTGGAGCCTCCTGTGGGAAGGGAGGATAAGAACACGCCCTCCCACGTCAGGTCAGGGTATACGTTAACTTCCAAGGGGCCTGGGTCACACGGCCCTGAGGAGCGCTGGAGGGCCAAAGATGGAGTCAGTGTTGCCAACACTCCTCCAGTATAAAAAAGCTAATCTGTTTCAAGTTAATATTTTTTAACTAATTATTAACCCCAATTAAAAAAAAAAGGCAGGAGTGCCTGGTGGTTCAGTTGGTTAAGTGTGGGACTCTTGATTTTGGCTCAGGTCACGGTCTCACAGTTCTTAAGATCAAGTCCCAAGTTGGGCTCCACGTGCTGACAGCATGGAGCCTGCTTGGGATTCTCTCTCTCCTTCTCTCTGCCCCTCCTCTGCTCATGCTGCTCTCTCTCTCTCTCTCTCTCTCAAAATAAATAAATAAACTTAAAAAAAGAAAGAAAGAAAAGAAGAAATGGGCAAAGGATAGGGGCCCCTGGGTGGCTCAGTCAGTTAAGCGTCCGACTTTGACTTGGGTCATGATCTCCTGGCTCATGTTGAGCCTCACATCGGACTCTCTGCTGTCAGCACAGAGCCCGCTTCAGATCCTCTGTCCCCCTCTCTCTCTGCCACCCTCCCCACTTGCACATGCACTCTCTCTCTCTCTCTCTCAAAAATAAACATGAAAAAACACCACACTGGACAAAGACTAAAAATAGATAATTCAAATGGGATTTAATCCAAATGGTCAATAAATGCATGAGAAACATTTAACATTCAAGCTAAAGAACCAGTAGCTACTACTTGCCTAGTGTTAAAGAGTAGGAACAAGTAATTCATGAGAATGTATTGTAATAGGTAGCCTTACACATTGCAGTGAACATGTAAAACGTAGAGAAAAATAATAAAGTAAATGATAAGTACCCATGATAAAAACAGCATGTTTGGCACAAGGGTATACTATATTTTCCATATATATATATATATATATATATATATATATATATATATATATCAAAGTGATATATTGAAGAGATGGTCACCAAAATATTAGATGTGGTTATCTCCAAACAGTGGTATTTCAGATGACTGTAGCATTCTTCTTAGGCTTTTTGGATAACATTTTTTAAATAATATTTTAATGATAAATCATTAAAATTTGTGACAAGATAATTCTTATAAAATTCAAAAACCATCTGAATGCACACTTCTTTCAACCTTTCCTTCCCTGCTTTCATTTCTAACTCAAATGAGGTTGGCTTGGCTTTATTTTAATGGGGGAGAGAGATTGGGAATGAGAAAACATGCTCACCAAGGAACAAGGGTGAATGAATGTCCCCAAGTGAGAGTCAGGTAGAATGACATCATACAGCACCCAGAAGCTTCCATTTCATTCCTTCTCTTTCTTATGTGAGTGACTTTGACATTTGGAGAAACGAAATTTATGGGCCCCCCACTGCACCCCAGTACTGTTCTCAAGTAGAAATCTGATCTGACAACATCCCTCCGACTTCCTTAGTTGCTTATAAAGACTAGTTGTAATTAGGCACAATGTGGGCTACAATGTAAGCCTGTGTTACTAATAACAAGTGGGATGCCCAGCACTGCGAGACAAGAAGTGCCCTTTATTCCCATTTACATTACCGGAAAAATAGACATACATAGAACCAATGCCATGTTAAGTTTTGTAAGGCAATAAAAGTGTTTTGAATTCCTAGACATCCTACGAGTTTCAGTTTTATAAAATGTGCCATCTATTTTCTTTCTTTTCCCTCAAGTCATTTAGCGTTACACATTTAGCCTGGCTCTTTCCCTTGTCTAGAGGCCAGGGAGGGTTCCCAGCATATGCTTATGCAAGAAAAGGGATGTTTGCCTTCTTTCCAACCTTGCCCCCGCAGTCTCGTCATGAAAAGCTGAGAAGTAGAAACACTATACAGATCCTCCAGAACCTCCTGTGTGCAAATTCCAAAGGAGTTTAGAGTTCTGAGGAGTGTTCAAAGAACACAGAGAGCCAGGAAGCATGCCCCTTCCCAAGCCAAATGTTCCCAAGGGCAAATCCCTCTGGTCTCCATGGATACCCTTCACCATGCCCAGAATGTGACCCACTGGCCTCTCTCACCATTGCTGCACAGAAAAGAAGCCTGTGCAAACAACAGCCAGGACTGTGCTCAGTCATACTGCTAAACAGGCACCTGGTAATCCAGGAGGCTACCAGAATTTGTCTTAGTTTTGTGCATATTTATTGCCTGTCCACTGCGTGCAAGGCTCTTCACTGGGCATAAGTAGATGAATAAGCCAAATCCCTGACCAGAAGGGGATGGTTTTCCATCAGCGTGGTCAGAGAAACAAAAAAGTAATAATACATGATAATTATTTTAATGGAGGCGTAATCAGGGCTTGATGGGGGTACAGAGAAGGGATAATTTAGTTATTCTTCCCAGGACAGGAAGTTGAGGAAAAGTGGAGAACTTTAGAGAGACATAACATTAAAGTCAGGTTTTAAAATGCAGGAGTTTATGTAGCAGAGAAGTAGAGTGAAAAGGGGGCTGTCTTTACAGCTGTAAGGACATCACATGCATAGAGATAAGCCGCTCTCCAGGCAAGAGCGTGACCCAGTGGTGAGCAATTCTGTGTCACAAAGGGGGAGGGCAAAGGTGGCAAGTGCTTGGAATCATAGCTCCACATCATGAGAGGTCTTCTCACCTTGAGTCACCATAGCTTCTTAGGACGAAAGAGACATAAGTAGATTTTTAGAAATAAAGGAATGGCCACAATGGGTAGGATCCAATCAGAATGACAGCGGGGGTGTGGTGCTGAGTTATTCGTGGCTGTTGGGAGTCAGAGAAAATAATGTAGGAGACAGCAGAATTCCATCAGGTGGAAACAATGGAAGCCGGAACCAAACCTGAGTGAAGATGATGGGACAAATGGGGAAAATATATGTAAATAGAGTTGTTTGAACTTGGCGAATGACCAAGGGTAAAAAGGAGATGGAGGGAGAAAGCAGTTTTATTCCCCTTGTTGGGTTGCCAGTGTTTGAAAAACACTATGACGATTTCTCCAGCTCTACATACACAGCAAGGTTTGGGTTGTATATACCTTTGGGACTTGGGAGACTTTCATACAGAGTTACATTAATTTTGATGATTCAATCATGAACCCTTGACTCTTTAGTTGATGCAGACAATATTTATAACTTTTGGCGTTTTGTATTACAATGAATAGGACTATCTTATGGAAAATTGGCCCCCCCTTGGGAAAATAGCAATATCCCATTGACACAACTACACGGACTTCCCAAGTAGAGGATTTCCAAGCAGTAGAATACATTTCCAGAACTGCATGAAACGTTGTATCAAGATTCAGCTACCCCATATGAAAATAAGACACAAAGGTCACTATCACACGTCAAGATAAACACAACAGGCATAGGACCAGAGCAACACCTCCACAATAAATGCAGAGCTCTGACAACTACAGTCCTTCCCATAACAGCAACTTAACAAAAGGGGAAAGAATGTGGGCACCTGGGTGGCTCAGTCGTTAAGCATCTGACTTTGGTTCAGGTCATGATCTCATGGTTCGTGAATTTGAGTCCCACATAAGGTGAGCTCAGACCCCGTTTCAGATGAGCCCTGTTTCTCTCCTTCTCTCTCTCTCTCTTTCTGCCCTTGTGAGTTCTCTCTTTCTCCCCCTCTTTGCCTCTCACTCACTTGAGTCTTCTCTCTCTTAAAAAAAAAAAAAAAAAAGAGGAGGAGGAAAGAACCCAATTACCCTCCAAAAATAAACCAGACATTGCTTCCTCATTCCTGTGTCCTTCATAGTCAAAAGGGTATCTACAAAACAGATGATCATAAGGGAAGGGAAGCAAAAATAATGGGGTGCCTAAGTGGTTCAGTTGGTTAAGCATCTGACTTCAGCTCAGGTCATGATCTCTCTGCTCGTTAGTTGGAGCCCCCAAATGGGGCTCTGTGCTGACAGCTCGGAGCTGGGAGGCTGCTTCGGATTCTGTGTCTCCCTCTCTCTCTGCCCCTCCCCCACTCGTACTCTGTCTCTCTATCTCTCAAAAATAAATAAACATTTAAAACAGGGAGGAGGACAAAACCTAAGAGACTCTTAAATATAGAGAACAACCTGAGGGTTGCTGGAGGGGTTGTGGGTGGGGGGATGGCTAAATGGGCCAGGGGCATTAAGGACGACGCTTGTTGGGATGGACGCTGGGTGTTACATGTAGGGGATGAATCACTGGAATCTACTCCTGAAATCATTATTGCCCTATGTGCTAACTAACTTGGATGTAAATTAAAACATGGATACATTTTTTAAAAAAAGGTATCGGGATGGGCCTCTTTACAAATAAAAATAAGGACTAGATATTCCTAACGGAAGAACAGCATCAGGTCATAAGTGCTTATATTTCCAGTACCACCAAGTATGTGCCTTTGGAAGATGCACAGATGCTTCATATGGAAGGTCACAGTAGTTCTGCTTTCATTTTCATCCAATGCCTTGCCGACACTTACCATTTTTTACTAGTTGGTGTTCTCCGGTAAATTAGTGTGAGTTGTTTGGGGTATGCTAAGCAAATATTAGTGAAGACTAGACTTTTCATGCCTTGGATCCGGCGGCCTCTGGACGACTGCCCACCATTTCTCGTCTCTCTAGACCGAGGAGAACAAAAGACACACATGCATCCTAGCTCTGCCACTTACCACATTTGTGACCTTGAGCAAAGGTCTCAATCTCCTTGTGCCTCAGCTTCTTCACCTGTAAAAAGGGGTAGTGACAGTCCCTAACTGCAGAATGTTTATGAAGATAAAATGAGTTAATCTAGGTAAAACACTGACCCGTATTAAGCCACAAAGAACAGAGGTTGCTACTGTGACCCTTATTGGTGGTGCTTGTTTATTCTGTACTTTCCTCCCTGATGTGGGCAATATGATCAGGTGCCTTTAAATGAACACGGGGAGCGCCTGGGTGGCTCAGTCGTTTGAGCAGCCGACCTCGGCTCAGGTCATGATCTCGCGGTCTGTGAGTTCCAGCCCCGTGCCGGGCTCTTTGCTGACAGCTTGGTACCTGGAGCCTGTTTCCGATTCTGTGTCTTCCTCTCTCTCTGACCCTCCCCCGTTCATGCTCTGTCTCTCTCTGTCTCAAAAATAAACAAACACTAAAAAAGAATTTTTTTTTTTTTACTGCAACATGGGATTTTATCGATTTGGAAAAATTAAAGAATAAATTATTCGCAAATCTTTTTCAAAAAGGTAACGCCCTCCCCCAGTTTTTAATTCCATCCATTGGTATGCGGTTTCTATCTGCATGCACCTTGCCCCTGCCCTCAGAGGAGACATGAACTCAACATACAGAGAAGCACTTTGAAGCAGCCTAAATAAACAAAACAGCGAAGATCTGATGGGCGTTAGGGCTTTGGAAATCCATAGGGTCTGGCAGTCCAAGGGAACTGAGTGCTTACAACGTCTTTTAAGAGCTGCAGGCCTTCCAGGGGAGTGGGGGCCGGGGCCGGTGCATGAATGGACTGGGGTAGAACCAGAGGAGACTGGGATGGAAAAACATGGCAACCCATACGAAGAGTTTCTTGTAGCCTGTATTTCCTCCCTATCCCTCATCCCATTCCAGTTTCTCTCAATCTCCTATTAACTTCATTATTTAATATTGTAACTATTCAAAATGCTTCTAGAAAAGAAACATCCTTGAAACACACAATAAAAAAAGTATGAGGTCTTGGTTACTGTAACTGAGGAACAAGTGTCCTTCCCCACCTGTTTAAAAAAAATAATCTCGGGGCACCTGGGTGGCTCAGTCGGTTGGGCGTCCGACTTCAGCTCAGGTCACGATCTCACGGTCCGTGAGTTCGAGCCCCGCGTCGGGCTCTGGGCTGATGGCTCAGAGCCTGGAGCCTGCTTCGATTCTGTGTCTCCCTCTCTCTGCCCCTTCCCCAGCTCTCTCTCTCTCTCTCTTTCTCTCAAAAGTAAATAAACACTAAAAAAATTGTTAAAAAAAATAAAAAAAAATAACCTCTCCACATGGACAATTCTGACACAAGGGAGAACTGTATACCAGCTCTGTTGACAGATCACAATAGCAGGAAGGAATCCTTATTCTTTGAGCGTAAATTCCACATGGTGTTTTACACTTCCGAACATCTACGCATGTGAGAAGTACAGTATCAGAAACTCTTTAGAAGTCAAATTTGCATTGCCATTGGTTGATCTTGTGCAGGTTATATTTCTTTCACCCACAGCTCCCTGGAGTTTTATGACAGGAAAATGAAGATGGTATTGGCCCTCAGAAGAATTACAAATTTTTGAGGCAGCAGGAGCAGGGCCTGAGCTCATACCTGAGACGCAGGTGTTCAGAGTTCCAATTCCAGCCTTCTGAAGGCGTGCTGAGTGCCCTTGGGCAAGTCACTTAACCTCCCTTCGCCTCTCTTCCCTCGCCGCTAAGGTGAGGATATTAATGCTCAGTTCCCTCACAGGGTGGCAAGTAGATGAAGTAATGAGAAAACTGGAGTCTATTCCTATGCAATGCTTTCAGAGATGAGAATTTAGCCAAATGATTCTTAAATATGCTAGAAAATAAAAGCAACAAAGAAAACAGAGCTCCACAGAATAGAAGTTTCGTTATCAGTACAAAAGATTGGTGCAGACTACCTCTTCATTGTGCCGAAGCAGGAAAAAAAAAAATTATTTCAGGCCATGTTATATTCAAATAAAAGTCCTACTCTCCTCCTTCTCTCTCTCTCTCTCTCTCTCTCTCTCTCAAACACACACACATACACACACACACACACACACACATACACAATACCCTTCCCTCATTCCCTCATTTATTTCTATTTGAAAGTCCTTCTCTTATGTGGTCTTAAAATAGGAAACTTCCAAATAAAATCATTGGCCTTAAAACAATGTTTGAAATAATTAGGTTACAAATTCTGGAGCCCTTTAATGTGGCTGCGGTTCTATAACTATCTGTACATTCCATGTATGGTCCTATTAAATGTACCAGGCACCAATGTTGCCGGCTGTCAAGAAGCAAAATGAAAAATAGTTTTAATAGCTGCTCTTTGACCTGTTTTATATTTTATGTCAATTATAACAGCACACAACCATGCATAATTATGAAGCATAGATGCATTAAAATGTACACATAATTTGTGTTCTTATAGCAACCATTGCATTAGGCTCTAGAAAACAAACCTATTGTTATAAGTCATTTGCACATTAATATATTAGTATTAAATATCGAAGACAGATTTGTCTATCCATCTGTTTTGAATCATTTAAGTAAATATATCTTTTTGGAGGGGTGGACAAAATCTCTACATAAATGCACTGTAGGTACCATCTGCAACATATATTATAATACAGAGTTTAGCACCATCGTGCATAGCAACTCGAGCAAAGACAGTGCCATGTGATTGTCATTTGAATGTCATTTTTAAAAAATGATCTGGTATATGGACAGAAGGAGGAAATTTTTTTCTGGCACTGCCATAAAAATTCCTTCATTTGACTATCCCGTGGTTTTTGGATTTCTTTCTTAAAAGCTTACATTCTTCCAAGGATAAGAGGAAAATAATTATCTTAATGCTGGGTAAATGAACAAAAAAGTATGTTCTCTCTCTTTCAAAATCATTCGAATATCAGGGAAAATTCGCTTTACGGTATCTGATGAATTGTAACAGTGACCCTGAGAAGCAAGTGGCCAGACCAGAAAATGACCTTTCCATACTACAGGTGGAAGGGACCAGGGAGTTTTCAAAAACAGTTGTGTAAACCCCAAGTATAACTTTTCAGTCTTCCCGTGATTTTATGGGTAGATAGTGAGGCTGCTAATGTGGAGAGCATGGGAGGGCAATGCCAAAAAAGAGAGAGAAATCAGATTTCCTGATGCTGAGTTTTTCCATTTAATATATTGATGGTCATAAATCGGGAGGAAGCACGTCTACTACCCTATCACTTTCAAACCTATTTCCCTTGCTCTGAGCAATTGCTTTAGATATCCATCCCACTTTCCCTCCTCACAAAGTTGAGTCTAGACTGGAGAAGGAAAAACCAAAGAATAGGGTTGAAAGGTGGGAGGGGGAGTTGTAATTGTTTCCCCCTAAGTCCTGGCTAAAACGAATGACTATTTGAATTTCTACTGAAATCACTTCAAGAGATCACACTGCTTTCATCTGGGGGACCGGGGACAACCAGGAAAAAAAAAAAAAGTTAAACACAAATTTTTCTGAAGTTTAATCTGCGGTGTTTCGCTGCTGGTTTTGGTTTCTTTTGTTAGATGTCAGTAAGTATGCGTACGTTAAGGATTTTGATACCATTAATACAGAGAACAAACTGAGTGTTGTTAGAGGGGAAGTGGGTGGGGCTGGGCTAGATGGATGGTGGGCATTAAGGAGGCACTTGTTGGGATAAGCACTGGGTGTCACGTCAGTGATGAATCACTAAATTCTACTCCTGAAACCATTATTGCACTGTATGGTAACTAAGTTGGATTCAAATAAAATTTAAAAAGAAAAAAAAAAAAGAAATTTTCATTCCATTTCCACATAACTGGACTTTGAGTTCTGAAGCATTTCCAGGGTGAACGCAATCCGCAGTGATTCTTAGTACGCCCACATGTTGAACAATTTATAGGAGTTACATCCACCACCAGGGTATCACCAAGAGATTCTTAAGCTTTAACTTGTTTCAACTATGAGAATTATTAATTTTCTTTAAGATTTTGAAAATATTAGTCTCTAAATGTAACATTGCTGTGCATGAATAATCATAAAATTTTTAATGTTTAGAAGGGAACTGAACTGTCTGGCTTTTATGGACTTTTTTAAGCGGGGACACTATAGAAAGAACAATTGCTCAGTAGCAATACAGTGGGTTCCCGTTACCAAATATCAGCCAGATAAAAAAAAGTAACTTCTGGAGAGAAAGAGGAAGGTACTGGTGTAAGAAATGGAAACAAAGGAGAAGGAAGAGAGCGCTAGAGATGGAAAACAAGAGGGGACCTAGCAACTGAAGAGCAGGGCAGAATGAGCAAGATTCTGGTTAATCCCACTTCTAGTTTCTGGAAAGAGCTGCAAAATTCAGACAGCGGGTATACAAACACACTGGAATTCATGTCTCCGATTCTCAACGCTGGAAAAACTTCTCCAGAGTGTTCTGGATGGAGCATGTCATGGGGTGACCCACAAGACTAAGGGTTTAATGAGACCAGACTTTGAGGCCCAGAAGGCGCTGAGGAGGAGAGATGAAAAAATGAATGCGGTCACGTGGCCAAACTAAACAGAAAGATGTGCTCTCTTTCTGGAATGTTGTGTTAAGCTCCCTTAATTTAAAAGCAGACGCATTTCAAATTTTAAATGTTGAACGATCACTAATTAGTTTTAAAAATGGAAAAATGGGTAGTTCTTTATGAGGCAAAATATTGAATATTTTCTTCGGGATGAAAATAATACACTGCATTCTAGATCATTCACTCGTTTTTGGCACTATTTCCTCAAATACGTGTTCACAGAATCTAATTCATATTTGTTTAACCCACAAACATTTGACGACAATCTCTTGTGATTTGCTCACTCCTATCTACTGTTTAAGGTCTTTTAAACTATTGGTAGTGGTTTATTTCACCCATTTACATTCTGACAGGTATGGGTTTGTCAACTTCTATTATGCCCGTATGTATCATGTGCTCGTTTGATAACACACTCTCACTAACTTCCAAGGCGGCTTCATTTTTCTGCACTTAATTATCCATCCCAACTAAAATTAACTTTCCAAAATAGCATTCTTTTACATGCCAGTTACAAAACTGACTATAAAGAGAACTCTATACATTTTGGTGGATAATATTTCAGGCTGAACTGTTTGAATTGATAGAACCTCTTTACCATTATATTTAAGAATCTGAGATTTTTTTTTTCAATTTGTTTTCTTGTCATGAATCCTTTATCCTTAATGAAAATCAACCTGTTTAGTCCTATGTCATTTTTACCCTCCCTTCCCAGGAAATGGGACAAAACAACTTCAGTTGGAACATGAATCCCTTGCTTGTCACAAATGCCAATCCAAATATTGCTTTGTTAATCTCTACTTGATTCCCTTTATGATCTAAAGAACTCCTTTCATGAAGAAGTTCTGTTTAAAAATTTATTAATCGCCATATCTATTGAGAAATCACCTATTTGACATATCCATTCACTATACCAGCCCAGGAGCTCACAAACAATATTTACACATTTGGCAGAATTTACCATCTGGCTTCCCTTTGATATTATACAGAGGCCAACATTAATGGCAATGGTCCTGGGTTCTACACTTGGGGAGGCCCAGTTGGTGCAGTTGCCTATTTGCCTGGTGCTAAACTTTGGGTTGGAACCATGGGCCACTGTCAAAAAGGGCAGGAACAGCGATCAACACATTGCACATGGCAGCACATCCCAGTACTTAGGCTGGGGCACGGGAGACCGGTGCAACATTATAACACATATCCTAATTTAATTAAAGCATAATTATAATATAATTTCAGATCAAAATGAAAGCAACAAGTAAGATTTGGGCAAGACATATTTCATCCTCTCTTTGAATATTCTTTAAATTATATATGAAGCCACCAGGGTTGTTTTTTGTTTTTGTTGATGTTGTTCTGTTTTGTTTTGTTTTTCATATTGCAAAGATAAACCTTGGTAAAACATGAGATTTGGCCTTCAAATTATTTTATTTTTTTAATGTTTATTGTATATTTGAGAGAGAGAGAGAGAAACAGAGCATGAGCGGGGGAAGAGCAGAGAGTAGAGAGGGAGACACAGAATCCCAAACTGGCTCCAGGCTCTGTGCTGACAGCACATGGCTCGAACCCATGAACTATGGAATCATGACCTGAGCCAAAGTCAGACGCTTAACCAACTGAGCCACCCAGGTGCTCCTGGCCTTTATATTATTTTAAACTTGATCATAGAAACAATACATGCGTTAGTATGTAAACTGTGTAAGCAATTTCCTATGCATTTTAAGTTTTACTTGATGGAGGTCTGCATGCCCATGTCAACTCTGCAGGTAGATGATGAGATATACATTTATTTATTTATTTTTAGTAATCTCTACACCCAATGTGGGGCTCAAACTCAGAACATGACCTCAAGATCAAGAGTCACATGCTCTTCTGACTGAGCCAGCTAGGCGCGCCAGATCTGATGATATATTTTCAATGACATTTATTTCCTTGTCCTAATGATCTAAAGATTGAGATTATTCTTTTAGGGAAATCTATCTAGTCCTTGAGTAGAAACATCCTGGGCTGTGTAGGAGTTTTAGCTTTCAAAGATACTACAACCCAAAAACACTTACTGAGGGTCGCTATGTGTCAAAACTGTTTAGAATCAAAATATTAACCCACACAAAAAGTTATTGAACTTTATACTGGCAAAGTGGTCCACTTAATTGCCCGTCTTGAAACGGAAAAAGAGAAACTCATATTGGTTGAAGAAAAGGTTCTCTGGTTATGAGTTCTGTGGTCTTATAAAGGCTGAACTACCCAGGATTGGCGTAAGGATAATATAGCCTTTATTAAACAGTGACATGCAGAAAAAAAAAAAAAAAAAAAGACACGAAACCTGTATATCTCTGAGCCATCAAAGGGTAAGGAAAACAGGGCAGGCCTTGTCTTATACACATGCTAAAAGTCAGGCTACTAAACTACACGTGGTGATAACATTCAGTGAATCCAGTATAAGTAAATATTTGTTGTGGGGCCTATTTGGTAAGAATGAAAAGGGCTTATTCATTTCACTTCGGACCCTCCCTTGCCTTTAAACAGAAAACCCAACTGATAAAAACTCAACATTTGGTCCTAGACCGGCAGGCTACTCAAGGCAAAAAGGAGCAGCCATTGTAAGTCAGACCCAAGTTCGAGCCCACGGGTCACGGAGGAGGTTGATCAAAGCATTGCCAGCATCTGGGAGCTTCCGTGACAGGCTGCAGGAAGGGGTTTCACTCTCTTTAACTTGGTGGCCGGCATTCACGCTACTGTGGGAGTCCCTTCCCCTAATCCATACTGTTCAATTGTCACGAAAGCTTGTAAACAGGAGCCTCCATCAGTTACCTCAGAGTGGTTTGAACAAACTAACATCATAACAAGAGTGTTTATGGAAAAATGCTTAAGCACTGAAGCAGAAAGGGCTTAGCACTGATCAGACCTCTCTTCCACCTTTATTCTTCACTGTTCACATTGAAATGCAAATATCAGCACAGGGTTTCCACTGGCGTGCCACTCACAAATTGAAAAGCAGTTTTTATCTATGCAAATGTAAGCATGGTAATTGAAGTTAATCAATCAATGCTAGCTTTCACTAAAACCTTGAACATGATTGAATAAAGTAATTATCATTCAGCAGAAAATGATGAAGTTGTAGACAGCATGAACCTTATTAAAGGAGGATTTTGAGTCACAATGGCTTAATTTAGCTAACAGCCCAGCCTCAGCCCCAGCAACATACTACTCTTGCTGCCTAGAATTGTTTTATGATTAAAAACAACAACAA